>NC_048299.1:137319330-137515480 GCF_013100865.1 Trachemys scripta elegans
TAGCCCACGAAAGCTTATGCTCTAATAAATTTGTTAGTCTCTAAGGTGCCACAAGTACTCCTGTTCTTCTTTATGCGGATACAGACTAACACGGCTGCTACTCTGAAATCTATTGTGAAGGTAACTGGAAAATTTTGATTGAGTAACATGTTATACCCACTTTTTACAGATGTAATTGACTACACAAGATACAGTATAAGGCAGTGGAGAATCATCCCCATTAAATTTGTGATTAAGAATGTATAATGTCTGCAAGGTGTTATCTGCTCCGTCTATCTCCCAGAGGAGTCAGCCTCCTGCCTGCAGCAGTATTCACAAGCAGCGTGGCAAGAAAGGTCTTTCTTCCCACTCTCTAAGGCATCACATACTCCAGACTGTCCTATCAGATATCACTCAGGATTTCTCAAGTTATTTGGTGCTCCAATGATCACTGATGTTTGTGCTAGTGGGCAAATTTATTTTGTGATTCATGTTGATATTCAAACACTATGCACAAGAAGAGCTCAATTTAATTAAAAAATATGGAGTAATGAAATTCTCTCAGACCACTATATGGTCCACTTTTAATAGGAGAGGTTTAAAGAAAATAGCTGCAACTACAACTAAGCAGTCTCCCCACAGCTTGATCTCCTCTCTATTGTTTACCAGGGATCACAGTCTGTCTGGAACTCTGTACAGCTCACAGATGTCTAGAGCCAGATTGTTATAGGGAGTTAGGCACCTAAAGATGCAGATAGTCACCCAGTGGGATTTTCAAAAATGACAAGGCACCTAAAATCAATGAGAGAGATAATTTTTTGAAAATCCCATTGGTGACTATATGCATTTTTAGGTACCTAAATACCTAAAAAAATTGGCCAAAGTGACTGCATAATATGCTTCAAATAAATATATCATTAAACCTCATTCACATTGAGAAAGCCTACCATCTCCCACTGGAACAGAGTGCATATCTGAGAACATCTCCCAGCTAGCAGAACTGCTGAAAGAAGTAGTGAAAAGAAAATAACTCACCTGCCCAGGCAACTTAAACATCTTCTTTCTTCTCTTCCAAATTTGAATACACTTAAGAGATTTGAGTACATATACAACATCCACTGAGGCATTTTTTTCCATGTCTATCACTGAATCCAAAGCTCTTTGTTTCATACTGAAGAGATAGTTTCATGCACATTCTTGCGAAGTTTCACTACTACATCACTCCCAAGTTTGACTGATTGATTGTTTATTCAGCCAGGCTGCATGCACACTTCCATTTGGTTACTGATGATGTAAGAAGAATCCCACTTTCTACATGCAGTGCTTGTGAGATCATACTTTTGGGGAAATGGAGGCAGGTAGTTTTTGAGAACAGAACCAGGCATTCAGTGTGCTATTTGCCCTGCAGTACATCAGTGACAGTTTGTCAGCTTGTGTTGTAGGTAATTACTGGTATAAGGTTGACTATGTAGTAGTTCCTTTGTGTTCTTTTCCCAAGGCAGTAGTAGAGTTTGAGGCCTTGATTTATATGCCTGTCTTTTTAACAGCAGTCTCTTTGAAACCTCCAGTGCTGTACAGGGACTGGTAATGTTTATTGTTTTTCCACTCACAGCACCTGCCCTCCCCTCCAATCCCCATTATAGTGAGGGTGGAACTTGTTTATCTGCCTTTTTGCTATGTTAAGATCCTGAGTAGCACCAGCAGCAGAGGATATTTTGGAATCTCAGAGGTCCCAGCATGAGGATAACCCAATATAAATGGATTTTGTTGGAGCAATTCCAGTAGCCATTTCCTAGTTACTATATATTGCTCTCTCATGCTCTGTGTGATAGGCTCAGATCTGATATCAAGGAGGAACACAGAGAATTATAAATGGCTGCATTGAGGCAACCAAGCAGTTTAAAAAAAAAAAGTCACCAAAGAAGAATCTGTCCCCAAATCTGGATCACCATATTGTGGATTGCACAAGCTAAACAAAATAAGAAGCCCAACTAAAGCAATACTTAATCATCTAGTACTTACATAGAAAGCTCTTACTCCTCCAAAACACCATTCCCTGTAGGTTAGGGGAGAGCTGCTTTATGGAGATCCCTGGCTTTTTTTTTGAGTGTCTGATTGGACCCAGCTAGATTTCATTAGACTACCCTGTACAGCTGTGTGAAATCTCAGGGGGTAGTTGACTCCCTGCCTGCTGGGTCACTAGGCCTCTGCACTTTGTCAAAGTTTGTTTGTTTGTTTTATGGAGGGGGGGAGGTTGTATTCATGATCAAATAAAGTACGTTAATATAGTGTACAGTATAAAAATGAATTCCATATGTGGTATGTTTGGTTGAGCCCTGGGTAGGACCCCATGTAAACTAGGGTGGAAGTACCTGATGACGAGGGCTACCAATGCTGATAGGGTGCTTGGCATGTAAAGTGGTATATTCCAAAAGCATGATTATTCTTTGGTCATATAGGGCTAGACTGATTATTAGGCACATTAGGGCACGTTGGCCTTAGCACAGAGTGGTGCCACTCTCCTTATCATACACTGTATGTTACACCATGGACTAGGGCCCAGATCCACAAAGGTGCTTAGGTGCCTAAAGCCCAGACTTAGGTGCCTAAGTCTCGAGTGTAAGTGTCTAAATTCCCAGTTTTGGCTCTACTGCAATCCACAAAACTCTCATCAATCCTGTATGCACCAAATCCTGTAGGCACTGAGTGACTTTAGGTGTTTAAAATTTCATAGTAAAAATTCCCTAGGTACCTATGTTTCAGCCTCTAAGCATGTGCACTGTTGCCTCCCTATAGGTGTCTGGATACTTAAGCTCCGAGTGATTCACAAACCAGAGGAAGATAGGAGCTCAGCCACCTAAATTGTATATGGGGTGTGAATCAGTAGGCATGCTTAGAGATTCAAAATCCAGGTGGCCAAAGGTGGGGGTGGTGCCTACTTTATAACATTTAGCCCAGTTGGTAGCACACTCACCTGGGGTGTGGGAGACCCAAGTTCAATCCCCCCATCTACCAGAGGAGGAGCAAGAATTTGAACAGCGGGGTCTCTCACGTCTCAGGCAGGTTACTCTAACCATTGAGCTATGAGATAGTCTCTTCCAAACGTGTTCCCTACTGAAGAGTCATTCCCACACTCCCTTTCTCTGATCCAATGACTGATCCACTGTGGATAAATATTTCACTAGGCCAGAGACAGAAAGACAGAGAGAGAGAGACAATGACTGTGTAGTCCAGTAGTAAGGTCATTGAGGTGGGAGACCCAGGGTCCAGTCCCCCTTCTCCAATCACTCTTTCATTATTTATCCACAGTGGAACGGCTTCAACAGGAGAGACTGAGGGAATTCCCACACCCTCCCACAACAAAATTTCCCATAACTCAGTGTATAGAACATCCTTCCTGAGAGGTGAGAGACCCCTGTTCAAATTCTGGCAGAGAGGGGGAAGTTGAGTCTGGCTCTCTCACATCCCAGGTGAGTGCTCTAAGCCGTGGGCTAAAAGTAATAAGATGGGCACCTCCTCCTCTGGCCATGTGGAGTGAAAGAGGCACCTAACTCATTCCTACAAGAAACACCTTAAGTGCTTAAGCCGCCTGACTCTAGGCAGCTGGTTCCTGTTTGTGGATCACTGAGCAGAAATGGGCACCTCCCTGCAGCTCAGACTTAGGCACCTATCTCTGAGAGAGGGGCGGGACTTAGCACACACCCCTGGCATTGGCATCTTCTACTCCCCACCTAGCATACTAACTTTTATGGATCACATTCTAAGGCAGTGGTGCACAGCCTGCAGCCCGCAGGACACACGCGGCCCATCAGGGTAATCCGCTGGTGGGCCTCCAGACAGTTTATCTTTGCACAGCTGCCTGCAGCTCCCAGTGGCCGCAGAGACATGCTGGCTGCTGCTTTCCGCAGTTCCCATTGGCCGGGAACAGCAAACCGCGGCCACTGGGAGCTGCGAGTGGCTGTGCAAATGTAAACAAACTATCTGGCGGCCCACCAGTGGATTACCCTGGTGGCCACCTGCGGCCCATGGCCACAGGTTGCCCACCACTGTTCTAAGGTGTCTATTTCTCCCCATTCATTGTATAGGAGCCTAGGTTCAACATGACTTCAGAATTTACCGTTCTATTGTTTACCACAATTGTTTGATGCCTTGGTTCTGGTTTAATCACTCAAGTATTTTTTTCCCAGTGATTGGTCAAATGCTACCCCTCCTCTTCCATCCTAAATTTACAGGTGTAGAAGGCCACAAAAGTAGCAGATCTGCCACAGTGCTGTGATGCAAGCAGGCAATAGTGAAGCTGTGCAGTTAACTGTGCAATGAAGAGATTGGTTCTGTGGAACCATGGTGTCAAGAGGGTGGTCATTGGATCCACAGGCGTGAGTTCTCAAAATATAAGAGAAGGAGCACAGGAACCCCATCTACTACAGCATGTATATTGCGGAAAGTAGGGGATAGAATTTGATGCCATGTCCAGATCACACTTTTCATGTTGTTATGCTTTAAATTAAGCTGTACCTCAGTGTTCACTGGTGAATCCTTTCTTTTCATCATACACCTCTACCCCGATATAACGCGGTCCTCAGGAGCCAAAAAATCTCACCGTGTTATAGGTGAGACCGCGTTATATCGGGGTAGGGAGAGGAACCGCTCCCCCCCAACCTCACTTCCGCTCTGCCTCCGCCTCCTCCCTGAGCATGTTGCCGCCGCTCCGCTTCTCCCTCCCTCCCTGCCTCCCTTCCAGGCTTGCCGCACCAATCAGCTATTTGGCCCGGCAAGCCTGGAGGGGGAGGGGGAGAAGCGGAGCAGCGACGGTGCACTCAGGGGAGGAGGCGGAGATGAGCTGGAGCACGGAGTAGTTTCTCTGCACTCCCCCATTATTTGCTGCGGCCCTCCCTGGGCCCTCCCCGCCCCAGCTCCGCCTCCTCCCACGAGTGCGCCGCAGCTCCGCTTCTCCCCCCCTCCCTCCCAGGCCTGCTGCGCCAATCAGCTGTTTGGCATGGCAAGCCTGGGAGGGAGGAGAAGCGGAGCTGAGCGGCGTGCTCATGGGAGGAGGAAGCGGAGCGGAGGTGAGCTGGGGTGAGGAGCGGGTCCTCTGTGCCCCCCCCTTACTTGCTGCGGCCTTCCTACCCCAGCTCACCTCTGCTCCGCCTCCTCCCACGAGCGCTCCACAGCTCCGCTTCTGCTCCCTCCCAGGATTGCCACGCCAAGCAGCTGCAGCGTGCTCGTGGGAGGAGGTGGAGCAGAGGTGAGCTGGGGCACGGGGGGTCCCTGGGAGGGCCACAGCAAGTAATGGGCGGATGCAGAGGAACCATTTGCGGTAACACAAATTCGGATATAACAAGGTAAAGCAGCCCCATCCCCCGGAGCGCTGCTTTACCGTGTTATATCCGAATTCGCGTTATATTGGACTGCATTATATCGGAGTAGAGGTGTACTTACTGTGTGATGCACTGACAAGTCATACATGCCACAGCTGTGTTCATGAGATTCACATCTACAGTGTTCATATCTACTGGATAGCATTCTAATATGTTCCGTCTTTGCCACTGAGGTCAATAACCTCATTTCTCATTATTTAAAACCCATCTTTTTCTAAGTGTTTTTTATTTTTTCCATATTAAAGCTCCACTCCCTTAAAGACTTATACAAGGGCTTAATTTTTCACATAGTGAGTAGTTATATTAAATGCAATAGGACTATACAATGTTCATAAACATTTGCAAGTGCATATCTCTTAGTGGGATTGGGACCTACACATAAACAAGAATAAAGCTTCATTATTCAAAATTACTGTCTAGGTTCCACTTTGAATTATATTTTGTAGAAATCAATGATCTCCAGTAACTTTACCTAGGAAGCTGGGTATCATTTTTGACACTTTTGACAGACCTAACTTTTTCTTTTTAATCTTACATTCTTTCTTTCAGAAAGTTATGTATCTGTCACTTATTTCATATCTCATAATCCCATGACTAATTTCAGATGTTGCTTAGTCCTACTGTTTCATATGCATACAAAAGATTTGCTAAATTAATCTGAAAGCCTTTCAGTTTACATTTTACTTTTGTTTTGTATTTTCCTGTAAAGTGATCAGCTACAGTATTTGTGAAGGGCTATATATAAATTTGTAATTATTAACAGTAAAATAAATAATAATGAATAGTAATAATGATACATTAGGCTATATTTCTTTAATATAACACAGGTTTCTCATGACTTTTACTTCTTATTCCCCTTTGCATATAACATAATTTCTCCCATTTTTCAATAGTATATCATTTTGTTCCACATTAATATTGATGGTATGTAATTAGCTTTTCTCATGTAGAAAGACACTCAAAAAATAACAGCATGGCTTGGCCTCTTTTCCAGGAATTATCAAGTATTTAAAGTACATTATCCTGAATTATTTTTTCATTAAACACAGTAGTCACAGTACTTAAAAAATATGAGTTCAAATGCATAAACATTTACAGTAATGTTTGAAATCCATACAACACTTTTAAAACATAAGAACAGTTACATTAGATTGAACCCATAGTATCCTGTTTCCAACAATGGCTAATACCAGAACTTCAAGGGGCGTGTACAGAACAGGACAATTTTTGAGAAATCCATCCATGTGTTACCCTTCCGGCTTCTGACAGTCAGCGGTTTAGGGTTGCTCCAAGCATGAGGTTGCATCCCTGACCAATTTGGTTAATAGCCATTGTTAGACCTATTCTCCATGAACTCATTGAGTTCTTTATTGAACCCAGTTATACTTTTGACCATCACAATATCCCATTGCAATGAGTTCCACAGGTTAAGTGTGACTTGTGTGAAAAAGTACTTCCTCTTGTTTGTATTAAACCTGCTTCCTATTCATTTCATTGGGTGACCACTGGTTTTTGCATTGCAGGAAAGGGTAAATAACACTTCCATATTCATTTTTCTACACCATTCATGATTTTATAAACTGCTACCATATCCCCCTCTTAATCAGATTTTTTTCTAAAATGACCAGTCCTAAAATTTTTAGTCCCTCCTCTCTTGATCATCTTTTTTGACCTTCTCTGAACCTTTTCCAGTTCCACTATATTCTTTTTCAGATGGGGTGACCAAAACTCAGTATTCAAAGTGAGGTGCACCATGGATTTATATAATGGCATTATGATATTTTCTGTCTTATTTTCTATCCCTTTCCTAATAATTCCTAACATTCTGTTAGCCTTTTGACCACAGCTGCACATTGAATTGAAGTTTTCAGAGAACTATCCAGGATGACTCCAAGATCTCTTTCTTTAGCAGAAACAGCTAATTTAGAACCCACCATTATATTTGTGTAGTTGGGATTATTTTTCCAGTGTGCATTACTTTGCACTTTTCAACATTGAATTTCATTTGTCATTTTGTTGCCCAGTCACCCAGTTTTGTTAGATCCCAATGTAACTCTTTGCAGTCAGCTTTGGATTTAACTATTTTGAATATTTTTTTATTGTTTACAAACTTTGCCACTTCTCTGTTCATTCCCTTTTCTAGATTATTAATGAACATGTTGAACAGCACAGTCCCATTACAGATCTGTGGGGGACCCCTGTGTTTACCTGTCTCCATTGTGAAAACTGGCCATTTATTCCTACCCTTTGTTTTCTATCTTTTAACCAGTTACTTACTGATCCATGAGAGGACCTTCCCTCTTATCTCATGACTATTTAATTTCCTTAAGAGCTTTATGGGAAGGACCCTGCCAAAAGCTTTCTGAAGGTGCAAGTAAACTGTAGTGACTAGATCATCCTTTTCAATGTGCTTTGTTGACACTCTCAAAGAATTCTAATAGATTGGTGAGTTATCTCTATCATCTGCATCAAGTGATAGCATAAAAGTTTTGCTCTTCCATGTGTGTATATCTTCATCTATGTTCTCACCCCTCTTCTCACTATTTTTTGCATCATGAGGCCATATCCTGGGGCCCTTGTGCATTGGACCTCTCTGGACTGTCTGCAGGAAGCCATTACTGATCTTTGAGGAGGAAGGACCATACTTCGAGATGGCCAACCATGATCAAAGCATTTTACTTGCCAGCTGCCATGTATGACAATTAGGAAACTAGAAGATGACATCAGGAGAGTAATTGCCTTTGTAATGTTCCACCAGGGGACAGCATCACTGCCACACTCAATGTCTGATAACTAACAGCTCTCCAGGGCAGGGGTTGACTCATATGCTGTGTTTGTACAGCACTTCACACAATAATCACAGGATCGGTCCTCTACATACTACTGTAAAACAAATACATATTACACAGACTAGTGAGACTGTGGGCCATATCATGCTGAAGAGCACCATGAATGGTAAATGGAGGAGGAGAGAACAAAGGTCCCTTAGAGGGCCCTTCAGTTCTTCCATAAAATTCATTACCATACTGTAGTCTTACCTTTCACTCCAACTGCACAGCTGGCAGTGTCCTCAAGTCTATATGTCCTCCCTGCTCCTCAAAGCACTACAGCTCCACAGCACACTCCTACAGATCAAGCATAGGCTCTTTCTTTACCAATCTCTGGCCCAGCTACTTACAAGACAATCCTCTGGGTGCAGTCAGTGAATGTGAAGGTTTGCAGTTAATTGATGAAAATGCTACTTGAGGATCTGGCTGTAGATGATGGATTTTAAAGCCACCACACTTACCCAAAATGCAGTTTAAATAAAAGGCTTCATTCACTTGATTTTGCCAGTGTTGCACCCTACTGGAGGGACCCAGCACTGGAAAGTTCACCATAAGGAGGGTTACAGTAGTATAAGTTTTAGCTTAGATTGCTGAGCTGACGTGAGGTAAAATCTTCTGAGATGTTTCTGTTTCAGCACCACTAATTTGCTAGGCTGATGCCAAAGCACAAGCTTTTCTGAGGTCACTGGTTCAGCACCTGTAGCTAAGGAGGGTGACACATCAAAGGACAAGCCTCTGTGAAGTCACTGGCTAAATGCCTTCCATGGGTTGGTCTGATGTCAAGGCAAAGGACTCTCTCCGAGGTTAATGACTGATTCAGGCCTCCAGCATGCTGGTCTAAAATCAAGATGTAGGTCTTTGTGGGGTTGATGGTTCAGCACTTCTCGCTTGCTGGAGTGATATCAAGGCACAGCTCTCACTGAGCCCACTGACTCAGTACCTCTAGTTTACTGTTCTGATCTTAAAGCACAGTCCTCTGTGAGGTAAACAGCTCAGCGAGGGGTGCTGAGAGCCATGAGCCAAACCCTGTATATGATGGAAACCACTTCAAGTTGGGGGTGAAAAAGCACCCCTAGCATTCCCATTTCCAGTACCTATGAGCTCAGCTATTTTATCATGTTATTGGGGAAAGATGTCTAAGTACAGGCTTCTGTGAGATGTCTTGCTGAGCTCCTCTACTTTGCTAAGGTAAGCCCTGTGACCTGAAGCCCTAGACAGTAGGGAGTTATCTATCGATGCCAGTTGATAAACAGGGAAAAGAGTGGCCTAGAGCTACTTAGGAACTCCAGATGGACAGAAGCTTCATACAGGAAGGAGTTCTCTGTCACCATCTACTGGTGAGCAAGGGGAAATGACTGAATGAGCGTGTCCTCATTTGGATTTCAGTTCTGTGAGAGGTTAGGGCACTTTGGTGAAAATGCATTTAAGTTCTGAATTTGAAGGTAATCGAATACTATTATCCCTGTCAGGAAACAAAGGGACAAGAGAACTGCACCAAATGTGCCTTTGATGAATGATTTCCCTTAACAAAGCCTTAGATTTCCACTGCTGGATTATGGAGCTGGGGTACAAACCAGAGAGGTTTTTGCCTTCTGGAAAGAGCGTATCCCAGGTGATAAGGACTCTGCTTAGGGTCCTGTGTGCCACTGATCCTTCTCTGAAGACTTTGTGCAGTGGCAGATTTGCAGCAGGTACCAGGCTTGCAGGGAGAGGTGGTGCAGAGATAGCTGTGGGACCCAAGGCAGTGTTGAAACTGCAGAGGACAGTGAGGAATCAAAGCAGTAGCCTTATTTAACATTTATACAGATATGTTTGTATAATTGTTACTGGTTTATCCAAGTTTATTCTATATCCCCTTCCCCACCACCTCCCATTAAAGTTTCCTTGCAAGGTGGGAAGTATTGCCTATTAAGGGCAGCTGTTTACTTTTCCCAGGCTTCTGACAGGGAACTTGAGAGCTGGTGGTATCTGTTAATTTTTAAAGAACCTTTAGAAACTTGAACCCAGCCCTTTCTTCTGCTGCCAGATGGGTTATGCTGTGATCATGCCAAGATACAGGCATTTTTGACATTGATGGCTGAACATTCTTAACTCGCTGTGCTGAAATGAAAGCACAGTTTTCTTTGAAATTACTGGCTCAGATGTGTCCACCTCCCAGCTGGCATTTTTGTGGGAAATCTCAGGATGCTCTCAGGAAGAGAACTACCTTCTCTTCAAGAGAGACCTTCCTTCTGGGTTAATGGCTTGCACTGTTGCTGCCGGAGTTGACCCAGTTCTGTGAATTGATAAAGGGATTTCATTCTCCAGGGCTGTCAGTTCAGCTCCTTTTGAAATACTAAATTTACTAAAGAGGAAAAAAGTACAACAATTCTTCCTAAAATAACCCAGTCAGTCATCAAATTAACACTTAACATTATGGAAAAGCAGTTTAAATGCCTGGCTAGATTTAATGTGCAATAATCCTTACAAGCATTCTACATAATATAATCATTGTCTCTCATGCCTTAGGGACACAGCTATCAGTTCACCACATTTAAATGTGAGAGAGGGAGAAGCTTCCTGCCCTAATATTTGGAAACATCATTTAAGGCACAGGAAATTAATATTGAGTAAATGATGCAGCAATAGCCCTTAAATTATGGTGGCATATTAATTCTGTTCATCAGCCTTCTCAGAAGATGTTGAAACCCTGCAGGAAAATGATGTTGGATTCCTTCAGTGGATGGGACTACTTCTACCCTGGATATAAGAAGGGTGGGAGTGGCTCTTCATCAGAGGCTCCTCAAGGAGAAGCCCTAAGGACTTGTTTACAAAAGGACTTAATATGTGGCAAGCTAGTGTGTGAATGTACAGTGCACTAGCCTGCTGCACACTAGTTTGCAATGTAGAACCAGCTACTGTGCACTAAAAGTTCCATATTGTGTGTTGATGAACTCCTGCCTCAAACAGCATTGCACCAAACCACACTGCAGAACTTGCAGTGTTCAGCAGCAGGGTCCATATGGAAACTTAGCTCGTTGCAGGCTATCGTGTTGTATATTCACATCATGGCTTGCCGCACACGAAGCCACCATGCAGAGTAGCTAAGATAGGGGAGAAGGACTGGAATTTTTTGTATTGTCATTAATTTCTTTGGAAATTCTGCCAAATCCCAGAAATGGGGTGGGTTTTGATGCTATGCAGCATGTGTTAACTATGTCTAGGAGTGAGATGGGAAAGCTATTGGCTCACAGACCTACCCATCCCAACATGACCAAGTTGACATTCATAACACATGTAACTTTAAAAGGACAGAACAGAGCAGGTGTTGGGGAGAGCAGCGTAAGCTTTGGTTGGTGTGTTAATGGATTTTCTTTGATTCCCTTTGGAACAGAGACACCATTTGTTTTTAATTTACTTTTCCTTCTTTATTCCAAAGCAAACTCTAAAATAATCAACTGAAATTCACTTTGTCATTTGCCAAAAGATTAATTTATATTAAACAAAAATTCTCATTGAACAAATATCGGATTTCAGGGTACAAAAATATCTAAAGTACTAACTCTGCATAGTACAGATGAAAAATGACATGTCCCATAAAAAATGTTCATAATAAAATATCTTCCCAGCACCCAAATTGAAATTTCATGCAAATCAGATGAGAACTAGGAAAAGCTGATTACATTCTGATCCATTTCATATGAATGTATGTTTAAATACCATATAATTTTTACTCACATCTTTTCAGAGAGAAGTTCTTTCCTTTCCTTTCTTTTTTATTCATTAACTGAAGAAAACATTAAAATCTGTACTTTCCATTCAACATTGCAGCAACATCTGGCTTATTTTTATTATTTTCTCTTTTGTCTTGTAATGTTGTTCACCTTGACTAAATTGTCAACAAATCAGAGTACAAAGCAATTTAAACTCTGTGTGACTGTGCTCAAATTCATAGTGTCTCAATCTTCAAAGTATTGCTTACTCATGTAAGTAAAAGTATATATATTCTGAATAGAGAGAGAGAGAAAAAACAACTCTGCAAACAGCCAGAAGGAAAGATAAAAGCTGTAATTTTGGTTCTGAAGGGGTCACTGAAAGGCTAGCTGGTGTTGTCTATCCACATTGAATCTTTGCTGCAATCATAGACCTACTACAGTGACACAGTAAGACCCAAGTTTTAAAAGTTTGGAGATGGGGAAATAACAAATAAATAGAGAAATGTACAAAAGGCAGGAGACATAAGATAAGCATTTTGGGCTAAAATAATTAGTGTGAATTCTTTGTGAAGACAAAGATTTCAGCAAATATACAGATAAAACAGAACTCTGTGAGGGGCTGATGGACTCATACAAAGAAACTCTTTCACTGTTTGGAAGAACAGCACACAGAGACAAAGGAATAGTAACACACCAGGAGCTCAGAAAAGGTCAAACTTTGAAGGCTGTTAAGCTAAATAACATGACAAGAATAATCTGTGCAACTTTCTGTGCTTTTTTTCCTTGCAAAATGTTTTACAAAATATGAACTTGAAGATGATTAACTTCTTTTTTTTTTTTTAAGCATATGACATTTATTAGTCTAGTTTGCAGGGAAACAAGCTGAAGAAGCAGCCTTAATGTTCTAATTTTTTGTTAGGGTAAATTAATGTCTCCAAACTGATTTCAAGAAAGCTGTAAATTACCTGCATTGTTATCGAGCACCTACAGTTTCATCAGTAATATAGGGATGGAAAATCTCTCTTTTTTAATTTTACAAAGCGGCAACCCCACCCCCAATTAATAACTTTTCCTGCAGACTTTCTCTGTTAACAACATGCACTTTATAATCTGCGGGAAGGTAACATGTATTACTTATTCTTATAGAGGTCAGTAGAGAAAAAAATATTTTTACACCTGAACAAATTAGTGCAAGAAATAAGCAACCTGTAAGACAATAAAATGCATCTAATATTATGTAATGTAGGAATATCAACTAGGGATGTCAAGCAATTAAAAAAATTAATCGCTATTAGTTGTGCGAATAAAAAATTAATCGTGATTAATCGCACTGTTAAACAACAATAGAATACTATTTATTTAAATATTTTTGGATGTTTTCTACATTTTCAAATATATTGATTTCAATTATAACACAGAATACAAAGTATACAGTGCTCACTTTATATTTATTTTTGATTATAAATACTTACACTGTAAAAAAACAAAAGAAATAGTATTTTTCAATTCACCTAATACAAGTACTGCAATGCAATCTCTTTATCATGAAAGGTGAACTGACAAATGTAGAAATATGTACAAAAAACCCCCGCATTCAAAAATAAAACAATGTAAAATTGTAGAGCCTGCAAGTCGACTCAGTCTTACTGTTTGTTCAGCCAATTGCTAAGACAAAAAAGTGTGTTTACATTTGCAGGAGACAATGATGCACGCTTCTTGTTTACAATGTCACCTGAAAGTGAGAACAGGCATTCTCATGACACTGTTATAGCTGACATTAAAAGATATTTACGTGTCAGTTGCACTAAAGATTCAGATGTCCCTTCATGCTTCAATCACCATTCCAGGGGACATGTGTCCACGCTGATAACGGATTCTGCTCGATAACAATCTAAAGCAGCGCAGATTGACATATGTTCATTTTCATTATCTGAATCGGATGCCACCAGTAGAAGGTTAATTTTCTTTATTGGTGATTCAGATTCTGTAGTTTCCACATCGGAGTGTTGCTCTTTTAAGACTTCTGAAAGCATGCTCCACATCTCGTCCCTCTCAGATTCTGGAAGGCACTTCAGATTCTTAAACCTTGGGTCAAGTGCTGTAGCTATCTTTAGAAATCTCACATTGGTACCTTCTTTCCGTTTGTGGAATCTGCAATGAAAGTGTTCTTAAAATTAACAACATGTGCTGGGTCATCATTGAAGACTGCTATAACATGAAATATATAGCAGAATGCAGGTAAAACAGAGATTGAGACATACAATTCTCCCCCAAGGAGTTCAGTCGCAAATTTAATTAACCCATTATTTTTTTAATGAGTGTCATCAGCATGGAAGCATGTCTTCTGGAATGGTGGCCAAAGTATGAAGAGGCATAGGAATGTTTAACATATTTGGCATGTAAATACCTTGCAATGCCAGCTACAAATGTGCCATGCAAATGCCTGTTCTCACTTTCTAGTGACATTGTAAATAAGAAGAGGGCAGCATTATCTCCTGTAAATATAAGCAAACCTGTTTGTTTTAGTGATTGGCTGAATAAGAAGTAGGACTGAGTGGACTTGTAGGCTCTGAAGTTTTACATTCTTTTGTTATGTAACAAATAAAAGTCTACATTTGTAAGTTGCACTTTCACAACAAAGAGAATGCACTGCAGTACTTGTATGAGGTGAATTGAAAACTACTATTTCATTTGTTTATCAATTTATAGTGTAAATATTTGTAATAAAAATATACACTTTGATTTCAATTACAACACAGAATACAATATATATGAAAATGTAGAAAAACATCCAAAATATTTAAGAAATTTCAATTGGTATTCTATTGTTTAACAGCGTGATTAAAACTATTTTAAATCACAATTAATTTTTTTGAGTTAACTGCAATTAATCGGCAGCCCTGATGTCAACCAGAGCTGATACTAGCCAGATTACTGGAACATGAGTCTGATCCACTACGGCAATTCCTCTGTCCCTGTGAAAGAGGGTCATGGTGCCTATTTATATAAGGAAGGCTTTCACGGCCTGATGTTCAGTGTTCTGGAATACCTACTACTGACTGAAGTCAATGGGAATTGAATGCATTGTGACTGAGGACAGAATACACCTCCCGTGTCAGAATATGCTCTAGGCACACCTCTGAGTAAGGAGTAGTATATAAATTGCACCACCCCAGTAGCAGACCTCAGAGGATTTTCCCCTTGGAGATGCTCAGCGAATCATGACACACGGCCTCTCACAACTAGCTTAGTTGTTCTGACTGGTGAGTTTGTCTGAGCGGGAGCCTAAAACTCCACCCACTCCTTGCTCCTTTCTACCATCAACTCTGATGAGAGGAATAAGAGGATAGATGGCACTAACTTTTACATGCCCAAACCTTAGAGTGGTGTAGGAAGAATTCTTATTCCTGCTAACTCTCCGTATGGGGAGTCTGACAATCTAGTCCTTTGCCTTTAAACAATCTGTGCATCTATTTTTGATATGACCTGTAACATCTTCTGGATTTTACTAGCTTACCTTAGGATTTAATTATTTTACTAATTTTAATGGTATTTATATTCAGACATTTACAGGGATTTTTGAACAAACCTCTGCACCAGACTCCCTTCTAGGGATGGCAGTTCTTATCTATTGGAAAGACACAACCAGCACTAAGATTTGGGGAGATAGTTACAGTGAACATTCAACAGAATTAAAAAGGAGTGAATAGTTGTTCAGATTGTACAATGATAGGGATTATTCAAGCACCTAGAGAGATTAGATTGATACATAGATGCAGAGATGAAAAGGGATGTATAGGTGTTCAGATTCTACAGTAATAGGGGCTAAGCATATAGAGAGATTAGATTGATACATATATGCAATGTATCAGAAATGTCCTCTTCCTCAAGAAGACTTATGAGAAGAGGCTAACTGGCATATTGGGATAATAATACTAGCTATTCCCCTTTAGAGAACTAATGTCCTCATTTTCAGAAGTCCTTAGCACCCACAATTCCACCTGAAGTCAAATGTCCTTACATAGGTTATCTATGAAAATGTTTGAAGGACTCATGTGCATATCACCAAAACACTCACCTACTGACATCATCTGATTAAGGAAAAGACCAGGACTAAAATAACAGGAATGGTGCATATCACTATTTATGTGCTCGTCAAAGGGAAGCTTGCATAAATTCTTTGGTATTAAGCCTCAATTTAATGGGCACTAAAATGCCACCAAAAATTCAGAAAATGAAATACTATATGACCAGTTTCAGAGTAACGGCCGTGTTAGTCTGTATCCGCAAAAAGAAGAACAGGAGTACGTGTGGCACCTTAGAGACTAACAAATTTATTAGAGCATAAGCTTTCGTGGACTACAGCCCACTTCTTCGGATGCATATAGAATGGAACATATAATGAGGAGATATATATACACACATACAGAGAGCATAAACAGGTGGGAGTTGTCTTACCAACTCTGAGAGGCCAATTAATTAAGAGAAATAAAACTTTTGAAGTGATAATCAAGCTAGCCGAGTACAGACAGTGTGATAAGAAGTGTGAGAGTACTTACAAGGGGAGATAATCAACGTTTGTAATGGCTCAGCCATTCCCAGTCCTTATTCAAACCGGAGTTGATTGTGTCTAGTTTGCATATCAATTCTAGCTCTGCAGTCTCTCTTTGGAGTCTGTTTTTGAAGTTTTTCTGTTGTAATATAGCCACCCGCAGGTCTGTCACTGAATGACCAGACAGGTTAAAGTGTTCTCCCACTGGTTTTTGAGTATTTTGATTCCTGATGTCAGATTTGTGTCCATTAATTCTTTTGCGTAGAGACTGTCCGGTTTGGCCAATGTACATGGCAGAGGGGCATTGCTGGCACATGATGGCATATATCACATTGGTAGATGTGCAGGTGAACGAGCCCCTGATGGTATGGCTGATGTGATTAGGTCCTATGATGATGTCACTTGAATAGATATGTGGACAGAGTTGGCATCGGGGTTTGTTACAAGGATAGGTTCCTGGGTTAGTGGTTTTGTTCAGTGATGTGTGGTTGCTGGTGAGTATTTGCTTTAGGTTGGGGGGTTGTCTGTAAGCGAGGACAGGTCTGTCTCCCAAGATCTGTGAGAGTAAAGGATCATCTTTCAGGATAGGTTGTAGATCTCTGATGATGCGCTGGAGAGGTTTTAGTTGGGGGCTGAAGGTGACAGCTAGTGGTGTTCTGTTATTTTCTTTGTTGGGCCTGTCTTGTAGGAGGTGACTTCTGGGTACTCGTCTGGCTCTGTCAATCTGTTTTTTCACTTCAGCAGGTGGGTATTGTAGTTTTAAGAATGCTTGATAGAGATCTTGTAGGTGCTTGTCTCTATCCGAGGGATTGGAGCAAATGCGGTTATATCTTAGAGCTTGGCTGTAGACAATGGATCATGTGGTGTGTCCTGGATGGAAGCTGGAGGCATGTAGGTAAGTGTAGCGGTCAGTAGGTTTCCGGTATAGGGTGGTATTGATGTGACCATCGCTTATTAGCACAGTAGTGTCCAGGAAATGGACCGCTTGTGTGGATTGATCTAGGCTGAGGTTGATGGTGGGATGGAAATTATTGAAATCATGGTGAAATTCCTCAAGGGCTTCTTTTCCATGGGTCCAGATGATGAAGATGTCATCAATGTAGCGCAAGTAGAGTAGGGGCGTTAGGGGACGAGAGCTAAGGAAGCGTTGTTCTAAGTCAGCCATAAAAATGTTGGCATATTGTGGGGCCATGCGGGTACCCATAGCAGTGCCGCTGACTTGAAGGTATATATTGTCCCCAAATGTGAAATAGTTGTGGGTGAGGAGACTGTTCAGTCAACAGCAGTCACCTAGCACAATAACCCTGGAGAAGAAAGCTCTGTCAAACTCAAGATATTTGGGATAAATTTGGTCAAACCTAATTCAGACAGATTTAAAATATCGTGAAGCAAGGATGGCATTCTAATGAAATTCAGAATGTTTCCATTAGCAAAAATCTCAGTGGGCTTTGTATTCCTCCATATGAACCTGAAACTGTTTCCCATTTTCACATCACTTTAAGATGATAATTCATCTTGTCACAAAGGTGACATGCCCACTTCTTTGGATTGATTATAGCTTGAGTTGAAGTAGCATAGTTGGAGAAACAGTTATAAAAATGGAGGGAAAATTTTGTCTCTTGATAAGTTCAGATTTTTTATACATCCCTAAGGTTTTCAGACATTCAAATCCAGATGTAAAACGAGTTGTTCATAGGTCCCTTCATAGACCTAACCTTTCACTCATGTGCTGCCATGGAGCTGTTAGTCTTACTCTTCACTGCACACCTTAAATCACCCAAAAAACTTATTAACGAAGAGTGAATGTGAAAAATAAAAGCCAAATTTCCAGCCATTGAACCACTGGGAATGTCAAACTGCTCAAAAGTATAGGAGGTAATAGAGCAGATGAACAGAAAGATAATGTACAATGGAGAAGGATAGGGAAAAGTGTAATGAGAAGTGGACCTTTTTACCTTTTAGTCACAATTTCAAAACTAGTTTAGGTTTAGTACTTCTGGAGATTTGTAACTACATCTGGTTGAACTATGTGTTATGAATAGTAATTGGTCTGAATTTATTCCTTGCATGTTTATGGAATTATTAAAAAATGAATTCTCATTTTCTTTGGATGTATTCATTTATTCTTAAATATTTGTCAAATACAGGGAGCCCTCGAACTTACAACAGAATTCATTCCTCAGAATTACATAGTAAGTTGAAACCGCTTTTCCCATAGTAATCAATGGTATGAAGGGGGGATTGGTTCCTGAACCAAGGCTTGACACACTATTTTCACCACAATAACCCATATTTTTGTACTAAATGAATTATAGATGACTAATGTTGCAACATCAATGTATTTACTGTGCACTGTATTTTGTAAACAGCATTCAAATAAACATATAAACTCACACATGCTGCTCAGAATCCTGGCAATGAAGGCTCAGAAAGCCAGGGAGAATGGCACACATGCTGAACCTCAGCCAACCACTGTTCAAGCTTTCTTATTGGCTCCTGGCCCCGGGCTCAGCCAATCAAAAACAAGCCACCCTGCTGCCTCAAAGCCAGTTAGAAGCGAACCATTCCAACTCCATACCAGTATACAGCAACCAGGAAGTGATTTCAAGTGAACTTTGTGCAAATCGAGCAACATAAGGGCAAAACAAGCATTGTAGGGGGTGAAATGGGCAGTCAATTGAAAAGCATCTTAAGTGTTGTGCGACATAAATTGGGCATCGTAAGTCTGAGGACTCCCTGTACTATGGTCCTGATATAGCAAAGCACTGAAGCCCTTTCTTAAATACTTTTCTGAGAAGGGAGTGATTTCTAAGGACAGACTTAATTGCTTTGCTGAATTGGGGCCATAATTTCCAGACTCTGAAAAAAAGCTAATGCTGTAACAATATTTTTTAAAAGTTAATAGGATGACTTGGGTAACTATAGGCTGTGGTTAGCCTGACATTGATCCCAGGCAAAATCGTAGGCTTATACAGGATGCAATTAGTAAAGAATTAAAGGATGGTAGCAACATTAATGTCAATCCATGGTTTTATGGAAATTAAGCCCTGCCAAACAAATTTGACATATTTTGATGAGATTATAAATTTGATTGATAAAGGTAACTATATTGATGTAATATACTTAGACTTACAAAAGGCATTTGACTTAGTCCTGCATGGCAGTCTGATTAAAAAGATCACTATTAAAATTAATGTAGATGATATTAAATGGATTTAAAATGGATAACTGATAGATCTCAAAAAGTAATTATAAATGGAGAATCATCATCCAATCCAGAGTGATCTTCTGGGGCACTGTTCTCAGTCCTATGCTATTAATATCAGTGCTCTGAAAGAAAATATATAATTGTTGCCATTAAACTTTACAAATGGCACAAAAATTGGCAGGGTTGTAGATAAAAATGGGGACAGATCATTTATACAGACCTATGTAGATAGCTTAATAAAGTGGGCTCATTTGACCAGCATGTGTTTTAATACATCCAAATGCAAGTTTGTACTAGAAACAAGTAATGTAGGTCATGCTTATAAAAAGGAGATTGTATCCTGAAATGCAGTGTATCCTGAAATGCAGGACTTAAGCACACTGATAAATAACCAACTGAACGTGAGCTTCCATTGTGATTCTGTAGCTAAGAGGGTGAACATGATCCTAGGATGCATAAGCAGTGCAATATCAAGTAGGAATATAGAGATGATATTAGCTCTGTATGTGGCATTAGTGAGACCGTTACTGGAATATCATGTCCAGTTCTGGGGTCCACATTATGTCAACTTCCAGATTAATTCATTAATGCTAATGATCAAACTGGAACAATTTTCTGAGTGACCAGTAGTTGTATAAATAGTTGAAAATAATGAGTGACATGTTCTTATACTATGATGTCACTGTGGTTTCTGAGTGCTTTGCAAATTCATTAAAATGAAGATCACCTAGGGATGTAGTGGATTCTGCATCACTTGAATTCTCTAACTCAAGTTTGGATGTCTTTCCAAAAGATATACTCTAGCTCCCCTGGAAGTTATGGGTCTGATGGATGGATAGTTTGGTGAAGTTTCATGACATGCACATGCAGGAGATCAGATTAGATCACCATAATGATCCTTAAAAAGCAACAGAGGGTCCTGTGGCACCTTTGAGACTAACAGAAGTACTGGGAGCATAAGCTTTCATGGGTAAGAACCTCACTTCTTCAGATGCATCACTTGCATCTGAAGAAGTGAGGTTCTTACCCACGAAAGCTTATGCTCCCAGTACTTCTGTTAGTCTCAAAGGTGCCACAGGACCCTCTGTTGCTTTTTACAGATTCAGACTAACACG
The DNA here is from genome assembly GCF_013100865.1 of Trachemys scripta elegans. NCBI lineage: Eukaryota > Metazoa > Chordata > Testudines > Emydidae > Trachemys > Trachemys scripta. The sequence goes on from NC_048299.1 coordinate 137,340,086, forward strand.
GCTACCCCTCTGATATAATGATCCTTTTTGGCCTTAAAATATATGTAAGATCTTTGCATCCCCCTCCTCTTCCTCTCTGTTATAGATATTTTTAAATTATGTGATCTGAGTGGCTCCCTGAATCTCAGGGAACCAAATTCTTATTAGCAAAAATGTTCTTGCCTCAATATTTGTACTATTTGACCAGGTGTAGTATTAACCCAATTTATTTCTTAATTATTGCTATTTACTTCCATGTATAATTCAAGATTAAATGTATTGAACATTAAAACCCTGTATGCTTTGAATCCTGGCAACCTGTAGATCATCTGTCTCCCATGTACTGTCATAACACTTGTAGTAATTAATGAGCTAGAGCCAACAGCAAACATTTTAATACCTGCGGGCTGGAAGCAGAACATTTTCAGTAGAGGATTCACAGCAATGAAATGTGCTTGCCTTATGATTATATAGAACCCAAGTTCAGGGTAGGATGTAGAACTCTCCTATGTAATCAGGCTTTGTTGTGATTGATTGGATGGAGGATGGTACATTTATATTCTTTATAACCTGAGCCTACCAGCCTGCTAAGCAAGGCTGAGAGTTTCCTTATGAGGCTCTAGCCTGCTATCCTTTGATCTCTAATCCTTTAGGATTCCTTGACAAGGAGGTGGGGCTAACTCAGGGACAACAGGGGGGTTAAAAAGTCAGCTCCTAAGTGACAAGAGGAGCTAATGAGCAAGGGAGCTTTATGAGGGAGTTTAGAGAGAGAATGTAAGAGCCAGATACACCTAATACACATACTCTAAACTTAGGCCGATAACCTCCACCCTCCAAACCAAAACCAAAGAACAAACAAAAAAACGTGAAAGAGTAAAAATAATGCATGCAGATGTCAAGCAGCAAACTGAAGGCTATCCAGTTTATTGCACTGAATGAACATGTATGATTATCTGCCATGTGGACAGGTGGCATATGTGTGCATTGGGTACAAGCAACTCATGGCCCTCAGAGACCAAGTACAGGCTCTTGAGATCAGAGTGGCTAAACTAGAAGAGCTGAGGGAGATAGAGAGCTACATAAATGAGACTTTCAGGGACAGAGTAGAACAGTCCCATCCTCAGTCAGACAGCCTCTTTGCTGTTGAGGAGGATGAAAGTCTCAGGGAAGGAGAACATTAACCTGGAGCAGAGAGAAACAAATCTCGGAAGCATTTAGTGCCAGCCACTGTGGGAAGAAAAAATATGTGGGGCTGAACAGACCACTGGTCTGACCCAGTAGGACTATTTTTTATGTTCTTATCTGTGAGTCTATTATTTGATAATTTATTGTGTTAATTTTTACTGTCTCTATATACATGTGCTTAGATGGATGAGGTAGTTGCATTCTAACACCAGAAAATTCGACATAATTATTATAAATATTTACTTATATTATGAATATAATTTCTTTAGTATCAGAAGAGCTATAATATTTACTAATCATTTAAAGCATAAAATGACATGCTTTTATGTCATATACAATGTCTGTATACTTTTTCTGCTGATCCATTTGTTAACTAAGTCAGTTTATATTTGGGTTAAGAAGACCTAAATGTATTTGAGAGCAAGTTCACAGCTAATTAAGAAACGGGTGGGGTTTCTTTTTTTAACCTTTTGTTGTTACTTTTCTCCTCAGTGCTCTCTTTTTATATTTTCCTTCTTCTCTGGATTTTCTTTTCTCTCCTTCGTGCTATAATGGAGGTGCAAAATGCTGAAATAACTATGTGCAGAAATTAATCTAATGCTCTATACTCATGGATGCCAATGCTGGCAGGTAAGTCACATTCAGTACATCCACAGAAGGGTACAGAACTACTTACAACATTTTCTTCTTTCACGCAAAGCATTTTAAGGAACTGGATTTTTCTGTTTTCATTATCATCATCATCGCCATTATCTTACTATGACTACTGTTCATACAAGCATTACACTTTTTTATCAATTGTATTACCATTGAAAGACTGGAACACTTTGATAAAAAAGAGAAGTAGTTTCTTCTAGCAGACTGTTGTATTACAGTGGCAGACCAGTGAAAGGACCCCTATATGTTCCACAGGAAACAATGGCTCAGACAGTTGACAATTCCTTATCATATGGATTAATATTGGCATTATCACATGATCACTATATCTCATATATATGACTATCTCATAGTAAATGTCATACTTACTATAGGAGCAGCATTTTCTGTCTCACTCCAATTTCTTGAATTACAATTGGATAGCATATGTGAAAGAACATATTCAGTTTTGGAAAACCTGTTTTCCTGTAATTCAAGCCAAATTGTTTAAAACCATGGTAACTAAATACGTCTCAGATTTTTGAAGACACGGTCTACATTTAACATTAAAAATTAACATAAAATTTCCCTATTATTAAATCAACCTAAATTTCCCCAGGACATTTACCATTAATCTAGTACCAATTATTAATCCCAATACGCTAGTGTAGGATAAAAGTGAAAGGATTGAAAGGATAATAAAAAGTAGTATTTGGTACAGTAAATCAAACCTAATGGAGCAACATTAGCACTTTTATATTGTAGGTCCTAATTAGGAAGTCTGTTAATGAAATTGGGGCATTTACTTAATTGCTGTGAACAATTATTTTCAAATTAAGCCTGGCAATTAAATACATGATTAAACTCATAGTACAGGCTTTTACTAGTGATATGGTAAGTATCTAGCCTGCTGTATTATGCATGGTAGTCTAAACTGTAAAAATCTGCTGATTAACCAGCGTAAATGAAGAGCAAAACTACTTGATTGAGAATCTGAATGAGTATTAAAAGGGGGGGGGGGGGGGGAGAAACACTTTAGGAGCCAAAGAACAATCAGACATGATGTAGAAAATTATGTCAGTGATATTTTCTGTTGTTTTCATTAATGTAAGGGAGGGCCAATGGAATTAATGCAAATTCATTACATTCACTCATATTACACATAACTGATTTGCAGAAATAAAATGCATATCCCAGTTATAGGTACTTTGCTGCTAAAGCCTTCTCTAAATGTTAAAATGCTCTTAATGCTTTCCATCAGGAATTTTACTGGCAAGGATGCTGAGACAATTGAGTGACCTAGACAAGTTTTATCAGCAAAGGAAAGATTGCAAAGTGGTGAGTATGGCGGCAATAGCATATGAGTTTTCTTGAAACTATGGAGTATTAACTCTTCTCAGTTCATGATCAAAACAAAAGACTTGATTCAGTTTTGAGTTTCACATGAGATTAAAGTCCTGTTTCATCCTATGGCCTCATTCCAGTTATAAAAAATGCTTGAGTAGCTGTGACGTTGTGCAGTCTATATGGTTTATAAAAAACTTGATAATAAGTCAATATAATGTAACTGAGATAGTTTTAGAGAAAATACGGTAATAAGTGAATGTAAGTAACTGGGATATGCCTCATGCAAAAGGTCTCTTGTAAGGTATCATTACAAAGCTTATAATCTACTGAGTGTGATCATCTGATTTGTATAAATGTACCACTCTTGTATCTAAAACTAGAAATATAAAATGTAACTCTGAGGGCCTATTGTAATTGTGTAAAGTGTGGACCATTAATGATGGTTTGGAATCTTGATGACTCCCATTGTCTGCAGATGGCTGTATTTACCTGTGAATCTTCCTGTATATGTGTGTGCTGGCAAGTGAGTAATGAAGTCTTGCAGTGACATGTGATCATGTCACCTGAACTGGAATCCATCTTTAACCTGGTGCTTTTCCAGTGAGGGAGGGTGGAAACCCAGAGAGACAAAGAGTTCCCGCCTTATGCAAAAGATATATAAAGGGGGGAAGAGAACAGAGAGGAGAGAAGCCATCATGAAGAATCCCCTAGCTACCACCTGAGCTGCAACAAGAGCTGTACCAGGGGAAAGAATTGTGCCCAGGCCTGGAAGGTGTCCAGTCTGAGAAAAACTTACTGAAGCATCTCTGAGGGTGAGATTATCTGTATTCAGTTTGATTAGGCATAGGTTTGCGCATTTTATTTTATTTTGCTTGGTGACTTACTTTGTTCTGTCTGTTACTACTTTGAACCACTTAAATCCTACTGTCTGTATTTAATAAAATCATTTTCTATTTAGTAATTTACTCAGAGTATGTATTAATACCTGGGGGAGCAAACAACTGTGCATATCTCTCTATCAGTGTTATAGAGGGCGAACAATTTATGAGTTTGCCCTGCATAAGCTTTATGCAGGGTAAAACGGATTTATCTGGGTTTAGACCCCATTGGGAGTTGGGCATCTGAGTGCTAAAGACAAGCACGCTACTGCGAGCTGTTTTCAGGTAAACCTGCAGCTTTGGGACAAGTGATTCAGACCCTGGATCTGTGTTAGAGCCAGACTGGAGTGGCTGGCTCAGCAAGACAGGGTGCTGGAGTCCTGAGCTGGCAGGGAAAACAGAAGCAGGGGTAGTCTTTGCACATCTGGTGGCAGCTCCCAAGGGGGTTTCTGTGATCCAACCCGTCACAGTAGCCTTAATAGATGGAGACAAATTTTATCATTTTTCAGTGAGTCAGCTAAGTACATATTAAATATATATGATGAGTTTACAATTACACTCACGGGAGCGGATGCGGGGGAAGGGGGAGTATTTTTAACATGGAAAACTGAGGCAACTAATATGTTTCCAACTAATATCTAGGGCCTGCGTTCAGATTCAACCTGCTAGTAACAGCATAGTAAAGGTTCTTCAGATTTAAACACACACACAGAAAAAAATGTGATGTTAATTCACAAGAAACATATTGGAAACACATTGGAAAGGTTGTTAAAAATAATTTCACTAAAGTCCATTTCTAATGTTTCTAGGTTAAAAGAGACACCTGAAAAGTGGGTGGGCCCTGATTCTTCAGAGAACTTAATCACATGCTTTCACTTTAGGCACGTGTTTCTCTCTAGGAATGTGCTTATGGTCATTCAGCAAAGCACTTGAACCAGTGCATTTAATTCAATGGAACTTAAATGCTTAAAGTTAAGTACATGCTTAAATTCTTTGATGAATCAGGGACTTGGGCCCCAAACATAGGCATTGTAACAAATGGTTTTATCAAAAATAATATAAATAGAAATATGTTAAAGCTTTAAAAATTAATGTAAGTAGTTTGTGATAATTTGATCTGAGCTAAATTTATTTTGCCTAATGCTGAACCTGGTGTGTGAACACGGTGGGTTCCAAAGTGTGACTAGAATATGTACTTTCACATATAATTTAGAAGAGATGATGAAAAAGTGGGGAATAGGGTGAAAAATAGGGTGAACATCAAAGTGGAGAAGAAATATACAGAGAGAATGTGAAAAAATAATTAGAGAGTAACCGAGAGAATGAAATGTTATATGCAGCAATTATGGCTCAGTCCTTACAAAGTGCTAAGTGCTATGGCAAGATCCGGCAAAGCAATTGACAAAGTGCTTAAATTAAGTTGTCACAGTTCAGGATAACTGCACCTGTATACCTCTATGGTCCAGTAAGGGCACCCACTCTAGGGTCCACGCTCCTCCGCCGCCACCTCTCTTGGGTGGAGACCTGTATCTTTCTCCCTCCTGATTAGGGCATTTCCAGGCTGCACAGTTTCTGACTATGTTGTGATATCCCAGCAAAAGACAGACTGCCTAAACAGGCCTGTTTTACCTTCTCTTCAGAGATGGTACGCAATGTAATTAGCACCATTATAAGTTACCACACAGTCCTTTAGCAGCAAGCACATTTATTCTTAAGGTGAAAGCATTATAGAGAAAACAAAGAATAAAACAACCTACACACATGCTGATAAGCTTACTGGCGCTCATCCCATCACTCCAACAAGTACTCTGTTTGATTATTAGTCCTTCATATGCTATACACACAGTTTCCTTATAACAACTTAAATTTTGAGGCGTTCTTCTAAATACAAGGCAGATGCTTCTCCTTAGCTACAAAAATATCATGCTGTCTCTTAAACTGAATCTCTTGAAGGAAACAAAATCAAAATAAAATATGGGTTTAAATTGTGTTGAAAGAGTGTTTAGAAACATTTATAATATCCTCTTTGATAATGATCTCATGTGAGGTACGGAACTCCTCTCACTTCTCAGTGACTTTAGCAGAGCTGGAAGGGGTTCACCATCTCCAACGAAGCATTCAGCACATTGCAGGATTAAGCACAAACTTAACATTCCTCAGCTGAATAGTATAAAGTGACATAAGTAACTTTGCATGTACTATGCTGGTCAACATGTTTTTCAACAGTGTTTTCATTGAAAATTTGCCTTTTTTCCCCTCAGGTAATTTTTTTCTTTAAATTTCAGAATAAAAAATCTTTTTTTTTCAAAGCTAGCTTTTAATTCATATATATATAAAAAATAAGATATTTGAAGTGTTTCCAGAACAAAATAAGTAACAGCATAGCAAATATAGGGCTAGATTCTTAGGTAGAAAATTACTCCTTGAGTAGTGCCACTCAATGCAACAACTAATGGAGTTGGTTATTATTCAGCATGATTAAGAGTGGGAGCACTTGGTCCAAAGAAAAAGGTAAGGAAGTAAAACAGGAAAATGAACAACCATCAACCATTAATAATACACCTCTACACCAATATAACACTGTCCTTGGGAGCCAAAAAATCTTACCATGTTCTAGGTGAAACTGCATTATATTAAACTTGCTTTGATCCACCTGAGTGGATATAACGCAGTATAGCGCAGCCCCCGCCCCCGGAGCGCTGCTTTACTGCGTTATATCCAAATTTGTGTTATATCGGGTCCCGTTATATCGGGGTAGAGGTGTATATAGAACTTTGCATAGGCTAGTACTTTCAATTGACTTCTAAAATGTAACTGTCAGTTGTTCAGATCCGGGCCACTGTTCTTTCATAGTCATAACTGATTTGTAGATTATAAAGCCAGAAGGGACCATTGTGGTCATCTAGTCTCTTGTCCTTTATAACACAGGCCATGGGATTTCCATGAATGAATTACTGTTTGAGCTAGAGCATATCTTTTAGAAAAAAAAAATCTGCTTTTGATTTATAGATTGCAGTAATGGAGAATCCATCACTACCCTAGGTAAGTTGTTCCAATGACTAAGTACACTCACTGCTAAAACTGTGTGCCTTATTTTCTGTATGAATTTGTCTAGCTTCAACTTCCAGTCATTGGATCTTGTTATACTACTTCAGTTTCCATCCATTGGATCCTGTTATAACTGGTAAATAACTAGTTATTGTATAGTTCATTTTTTGACAAACTCTCCAATTGTGGCCTCTATGTCTATAAGCATTCCACCCACCATGTTTTATTGGATCAATTGTTCAATCCATTAATGCATCTTTGTGGAGTCCTTTGTTTTGATTAATGTCTAGAATTTGCTTGAAACGCTTCCTTTAGAAAAATAACCCTACCACTGGGAGACACTTTACTTTTTCATAATTAAACAAGACAGATTACAGTAATTAAATTCCAGCATCATTTTACACATCACGAGGGTCACACGAAAGGTTTAGTATAGTTGATTAGGAAGCATGTTCATTTTTCAGGCTGGAATTATTATGTAAAATGAAGTAACTATGATTAAGTGCTATGGGGAAACTCAAAATGTTGATTATTGCAGAAAGAGAGGAGATTTGAAGATACAGTTTAGGTTTCAAAGTTGCTAACAGTCAAGGTGAAATCTCATATCAGAGCTGGTTTCTCTACATACAATTTATTTCAGATAATATACTGTATATAGCTCCAAAGATTTCACCTTGACCAAGTGTCATTTTTAATTCCCAGAGATAATTAAACCAGAAAATTACCCTAATTAAATATTTTCCAAGATTTCTGTTATGGATATAACACATCAACAGTTTGTATGCGAAGTTTGTTAGTAATGCATATAATGAATTAATGTGCATACTACTTGTTATCGTATTATCACAAGGTTGGAGTTCAGGATAGCCTTTCTTGTAGAAAAACATTTATGATACAATGAGCACTGAGTTCCCTAAATGTATGTGAGCAATAAATGGTACAGACTGAAAACACCATTTAATAATTTAACTTAAATACACACAAACACAATTCTGTAAAACCTGTCAATTTATACCATTTTAAATCTAAGTTTAAAGGATGGGATTTCCAAAAGTTGTCTATGAAACTGTGTTTCAGTATTTAAAATGTATTATAACTTACTTATGTAAATTCCAGGACAGTCCACTTGGATGACTAGAATCAGAGATATTAAAGAAAACATCTGTTAAGACATCTTGTCCCCTTTGCCAGTGCAGGATTGATTAATTTGGAGGCAAATATCTAGATGAAAATTAAACAGGCACTAGTAAAAAAAAATCTAACAAAACATGAACATATTTTATCAAAGTAAATGAAAAGATATAGCTACAGATTATATAGGTATAGATATATACACACACTGTATATTTTACATCACAATGGCATAAGCAATACCTCCAATTAGCATAAAACAGGGTCTAAATTATTTATAGTATGTTTTATTGGATGACAATACAGTAAACTAGTTGTAATTTTCTATAATAATCTGAATCTTTTAAAAGCCTCTTTGGACCTGAGTTTTTATCCTGTTTAAACTTGAGGAATGTCTACAGTAGGAGCACTTTACTGGCATAAGAATGCCAGTAAAATAGATTGCTCCTAGTGTAGCTGCAGCTATAACATCCAAGCTGTGCTCTGTGCCAGTTAAACCATGCCCCACAAGCAAAAAAAGCTATACCGGTAAAAGTGCAGCTTTGCCAATATAGCTGCATATACATTAGGGACTTCTGCCCGCACAGCAACATTGCTCAGGGATGCAACTCTTCACACTTCTGATGTAGCTATACCAGCAGAATTCTCAGTAAACCTAAATGAATTGTTCAGAAAATATAAATCCAAGCGTAGTGGTCCAATTTGCATCTAGAGTACGCAAGCTAATTCTGAACATTTAAAGGTCAAATTTGAGATACTTGAAAGTCATTGTGGCGGGGATGATGACTCACAGATGCAGCGCCTCCTGCTGGTCATCCTCGGAATTAGCTCTTCTAGCCCAGAGCATTCTCTGCAGGCCGGTGTCTCACCTGCCGCTGGCCCCGTGTCCTTCTTGGACCCTGGTGCCCTTTGCCCAGGGGTTCTGCCCACCGCAGTACCCCCTCACTCTGGGTCTCCCCTCCCAGGGGAACCCCAACCCCCTATTCCCACCTTGCCTCAGTGGCTACTGCCAGTCTCCATTTAGCCCCCGCTCACTGGGGCAGACAGAAATCTGTTAACCACTCATCATCAGCAAGGGGGGTTGGATAGCTGCCTCTGCCTATTCCTGGGCTGCCCCTCTGCAGCCCTAGTACCCTTTTGTGGGCCCTTAACTCGGCCTGCAGCCTGGGGCTTTGCTAGGCTGGAGCTCCCCAGTTCCCTCTGCCCTTCCCCAGCACTGCTACACCCTAGGTACCTTCCTCAGCTTCCCAGGCAGCCCAGTCCTTCCCTCTCTAGGAAGCTACAGAGAGTGTCTCAGTCTCTGGCCCTCAGCCTTCTTAGAGAGCCAACTTTGGTTTGATTGGGGCGTGGCCCCACCTGTGGCTGTTTACCCCCAATCAGCCTAGCTTTCCGCACTGCAGCCCTCTCCAGGGCTGCTTTATCCCCTTCAGGCAGGAGCGAGGTGACCACCTCACTACAGTCATATTGCAATGATCTTTGAGTTGTAACATAACCTATATGACTTCTGTGTTCAAGGGGCCTGTCCCTGGAGCATACAAAGCAGGGGAAGGGCATTGTGTGGAGAGTGGCTGGTCAATAAAAATCCTCCTCTAGCCCCACAGAGGTTATGTGAAAAAGGCAATAAATGCCAGGGCTCAGTTTGGTCAAGCACAGAGTAGTATGACTTACTTACACCTTTCTGAAGCGGTCATCTTGTTCTCCACAATCTCAGGTCTTTCTCGCTTGGTTTTTAAAGTAAGTCTGTATCTATAATGGTTACAAAGAAAGCCTCAAAATTGTCTACACAATGAGGTAATGTGCTTTGTGGGAGTGTTGTGCATTCATTGGTCCATATAAATCCTGATGGTATACCTAGAGCAATGGTTTTCAAACTGCAGGTCGCAACCCAGTACTGGGTCGCGGAATGTATGGCACTGGGTTGTGGCAGCTCTGGTCAGCACCGCCGACTGGGCCATTAAAAGTCCCATTGGCGGTGCTGCCCAGCTAAGGCAGGCTAGTAAACTGGCCAATGGAAGCTGGGGGAGGGGCATTCCTTCAGGCACTCCTCTGCCTAGGAGCAGGACTTGCTGCAGGCTGCTTCCAGGGTGCAGTACAGTCCACAGTGCAAAGACAGGCAGGAAGCCTCCCTTAACCCCCCACTGTGCTGCTGACCAAGAGCTGGCCAAGGTAAACCCAACGCCCCAATCCCCTGCCCTAGCCCTGAGACCCCCACAAAACCCAGAGCCCCTTCCTGCACCCCAAATCCCACATCCCCAGAGCCTGCACCCCCAGCCCAGAACCCTGACCCCCTCCCACACCCCAATTCCCTGCCCCAGCCCTGAGCTCCCACAACCTGAAGCCCCCTCCTGCACCCCAAACTCCTCATCCCAGGCCCCACCCAACAGCCTTCACCTCCACACCCCAAACCCCTCATCCCCAGCTCTACTGGGTCGTGGGCATCAACAATTTTCTTCGTCTGGATTTCCAGAATTTTTTTTGAAAACCACTGTTCTAGAGCCAGGATACCCTCCAATCAGGGCTCCCGTGGAAAATGCGTTGGCTGAGACTATAGTTCTACTACTTTCAAAGTGCAGCAGGTTTCAGCAGACACTGGATGGAGATCAGAATGCAATGGCTGTCTGGTAACTCACCGGCCTGGAACATCACCCTATGGAGGAATTATACCATGGGGTATAGCAGGTAATATCTAGCATGCATTAATCATGGAGCTTTTCACATAATAAATCCCGTTCCAGGGCTTTTCATGTGGGAAGGGACAATCTGGTCAAGTGTGTATATTTAAAAGACAGTTCAAAGATTTATAGTATGAACAGGTGAGTGTTTTGTTTGTTAGGTAGGGGAGTCTCAGGAAGGCAGCATATTTGGATTGAGGTACCATATATGTAGGGAGAAAAAAGGTTAAAAAGGCCTACTGCTCAACAAAAGCAGTAGAATCAAAGAGTAAGGGATAGGTCTTAGAGGATCTTTATAGACAAGTCAGATAAATAGGTATTCTGACGGTGAAATAGTCAAATATTGAATTCTCATCAGAAACTGAGAAGAGAGCAAAGATTATATCATCAAAGGTTAAATCAACACTCTTTTAACTGGTGCCCTCCCGCTCCAATTTATCACAACTTTGTTCTGTAAAGACTTAATGATTCTGGTAGAATGAGAAGAATATATCCATATCTGATATTTTAACTCCTCCTTTCCTTTCTTTCCTGTACAAGTTAATTTATTCTGTGAAGTTTATTATTTTATTATTGATTGCTTTGAATCACTTGCACTAACCATAACATGGGTTATGAACTAAAAATTTTTCTTTCATATATATTTTCTCCTAAATATAATGAAATGTGAAAAAGAATAAATAATTGAACTCATTCAACAATGAATGTAGAAGTAGGTTTCACTAATTGTAATGATGTGGGCTTTTGGATTTAATTTAACTGAGGTCAGCTGGTTTCGTCTAGTTATTTCAGTGATGGAGTCCTACCCAAGAGACAAAGCATATGTATGAGCATGGTACATGGGAAGGGAAATTTTTAACACAAAGTAGCAAGGGTCAGATTCTAATACCCTCTTTCATACTGAATTGTGCTTCCTTCATGAGCAGTCCCACAGAAGTCAATGGGATTATTTGTAAAGCAATACTATTAACTTGTATAACTTAAGTGCTAGTCATGGACCAGAATTCCATTGTGATTGGTGCTGTACACAAAACAAATACAAACACCAAAAATATGATCCCTGCCCCAAAAAGCTTAAAATGTAAGGATAAGACAAGAGACAACAGATAGAGATAGACAGGAGAGTACAAGGAAACAATGAGATAATATTGGTCAGCATGGTAGGCTGTGGTCTCACCACATCATCTGCCTAATCATTGTCTATTTTTTTTTTCTTTTTGGTAAGCAGAATGACAAAGGAGTTTTGAGCAGGGAGTTGAAGAGGATAATGAGGCAGTTTTGCAGATGCTTATGGGGCGCTCCTCGTAAGAGTGAAGGATAGCAGAGGAGAAAGCTGTTGTGTATTTGGTTGTCGTGGTAATAGAATCTTGTGTTGCTATGGCAACTGAGTTAGATTTTTAGGGGATAGCCCAACCAGTTTTAGCTAGTTTTTGGTTAGTTCAGTGTGTGGCAATAAATGGCTGCTTTCAAGGTTTACGGCTCTCTGTGTCTCCATTGATTTATTCTTAAAACTGTTGCCCCCAAGGATATAACATGGCAACGAGGGTGGGATATCTGTGCTGCCCCAGCAACAGAAGGGAGTAGAAGTTAAGGTACAAAAAAAAAAAAAAAAAATCTTTTTTGCTGCTGGAAGAGGGTGAGAACTGGCTTGTTTGCACTGATTGTGAAAACGGAAACTAAAATCATGGCTACACTTACAGGGCCACTGGAACCTTTTGAGGAGACTATAGTGCAATGGCATGTATATACTCAGCGTTTTGAGCTTTTTGTTATTGCAAATGACATTACAGAAGAGAAGAAAATGCCAAGATTCTTAAGTGTTGTAGCGGCTAAGACCTACTCCCTGCTACGCAGCTTGCTGCACCCTGTTAAGCCAGAGATTAAATCTTACAGTGACATTGTGGAAATTCTGGGGTCCCATTTCTCTCCAAAACCTTTGGTAATTGCTGAAAGATATAGGTTCCACAAAAGAGGCCAGAAAGAAGATGAAACAGTTTTACAATTTGTAGCAACCTTGAGAAAGCTTGCAGAACACTGAATTTAAGGAGATACTAAATGATGCCCTACGTGACAGGTTAGTGTGTGTGGCCTGCACAGTGAAGCTATACAGAAGCACCTATTGACAGAGGCTCAGATTACCTTACAGAAGGCTATTGACATTGCAGTCTCCATGGAACAGGTTACAAAGGGAGGTGCAATACATTGGTGCATCCCCTAGGGTGCATAAAGTGTCACAAGAACCTACTCACAAAACTGGGGGAGTCAGGAATATTACCGCTGTGGTAAGCCGGGTCACCATGCATCAGAATGCTGGTGTAAGGATCTGGTGTGTTGACACTGTGGCAAAAAGGGACACATTGAGTGTGCCTGTAAACAAAAGAAAAAGAGGCCTGTGGTCTGGCCGACCAAAAAGAGAAAGCTGCTTATCCTAGCGCAGGCCAAGGAGACACCTCATCACAAGAAGAAGAGCCACTCCACATTTTGTCTTTGGCAGTGGGCTCACATGAATACTGGGTAACCCCATTGTTGGACGGCAAACCTTTATGCTTGGAACTGGACACCGGTGCAGCCGTCTCACTGGTCTCTGAGACTGTGTATAAGGAAAAGCTACAGCATCTTCCACTTAAAGCAACAAAAACAGTTCTGAAGACATATACGGGAGAACCTGTGCCCATGTTGGGCACTACTGATGTTAAGGTGGAGCTCAAGGGACAGACTGTTAAATTGTCCCTGTTTGTGGTGAGAGGTAATTACCCAGCCTTAATGGGTAGGTCTTGGCTTAGGAAGATCCAGCTGAACTGGGCAGAAGTGCACTGAATGATTAAAGAAGAATCCAGTCTGCCCGCTATTCTAAGGAAACATGCTGCTGTTTTTGGAGAGGATCTGGGAAGTATGAATGGAATTACTGTAACATTGAATATTAAACCTGACAGTCAACCAAAATATCTGAAAGCCAGAACTGTGCCGTATGCCATCAGGCCGAAGGTTGAAGCAGACCTGGAGCATCTAGTCACAAATGGAGTCCTAATATCAGTTACCCATAGCCCATGGGTAGCTCCTATTGTTCCAATAGTGAAGAAAGATGGCTCCCTCCAGATTTGCAGTGATTTTAAAGTCACCATCAACCCACTGTTGCAATACCCGCTTCCCCGCATCGGTGACCTCTTCGCGGGCCTGGCTGGGGGACAAAAGTTCAGTAAGATTGATATGAGTCGAGCATATTTACAGATGCACATCGATGAAAAGTCCCAAGAGCTGTTGACTATTGTGACGCATAAGGGGCTTTATAGATACTGTCGCCTACCCTTTGGAATAACGTCTGCTCCCGCCCTATTCCAGAGGGCTATGGACCAGATCTTGTGTGGCTTGCCAGGAGTCCAGTGCTATCTGGAAGACATCCTGGTCACTGGAAGGAATGAGGAGGATCACCTAAAGAATTTAGAGGCTACCCTACAAAGACTGGAAGAGTATGGCCTACGAGTCTGCAAAGACAAGTGTGAATTCTTCCAGCCCTCTGTTGAATATTTGGGACACATAATTGATACTATAGATCTTTGTAAGGCCCCTGCAAAAGTTAAGGCTATTGTGGAGGCTCCCCGACGTTGAAATGTTAGCCAGCTTTGCTCATTTCTAGGATTATTGAACTATTATGGAAAGTTCATCTCACAGTTAGCCACACTGCTAAAATCACTTCACAAACTCCTTGGGCAGAACAAGGCCTGGAAGTTGACTGAAGCCTGTGATGTTGCATTTAACAAAACTAAGGATGCATTGTTAAATTCTGAAGTTCTGACACACTTTGATCCATCCTTACCCTTACAGTTGGCCTGCGATGCATCCCTTTATGGAGTGGGGGCAGTTATGTCACACATTATGCCTTCGGGAGAAGAGAGACCTATTGCTTTTGCTTCATGCACTCTAAGCAAAGCAGAAACTAACTATGCCCAAATCGAATGTGAGGCATTGGGAATCATTTTTGGAATTCGGACGTTTCATCAGTACCTGTTCAGACAGAAGTTTACTCTTCTCACAGACCATCGAACTCTGATTTCAGTTTTTGGACCACACACAGGCATTCCCCCCATTAGCTGCTAGTCATATGCAATGATGGACTTTGTTGCTTTCTGCACACACATATGAAATTCAGGATCAGAAATCCACTCTGCACGGCAATGCAGTTAATCTCTCAAGGCTATCTTTGCCAGTCAAACATCAAGATATTGGCCAGAAGGAGATATTTTACTTTGCACAGGTAGAGAATACACTCATCACCGCTACTCAGGTAAAGAACGTAACTTGAGTTGACCCGGTATTGTCCCAAGTTATGAACCTGGTGATGCACGGAACATCTCAGGGAACCTCTCTGGTCTCACCCGACCTTGTTATCTATCTGTCCAGGAGGATGGAGTTATTGATCCAATCTGGTTGTTTGTTGTGGGGAAGACGTGCCATTATCCCTCCACCACTGAGATCAAAGATGTTGACCAGCTACACTGTGGAATAGTGCACATGAAGGAAATTGCACGAAGCTATTTTTGGTGGTGTGGATTGGACAATGCTATTGAAGAAAAGGCAGAAGCTTTTATGTCATGTCAGGGTGTGAGGAATGCACCCCAGTGGGCACCCCTACACACATGGGACAGGCCTGAAAACCTATGGCAACGTATTCATGTTGACTTTGCTGGCCCCTTTGAAGGAAGCATGTTCTTGGTGGTGGTAGATGCCCATTCTAAACAGCCAGAAGTCTCTGTAATGCAGTCCACTGCTGCAGAGAGTACTATCCAAAAACTATGAGGATTCTTTACTCGTTTCGATCTGCCAGAACAACTTGTGAGCGACAATGGACTGCAGTTCGTCTATCAGGAGTTTGGAAATTTTATGAAGGCAAAAGGGATACACCACATCACTTCAGCACCATATCACCCATCCACCAATGGATTAGCTGAAAGATTTGTGCAAACAATGAAACAAGCTTTGAAATTGGCAAGGGGACAATTATCCATTCAAAAGTGTCTGGATACCTTCTTACTATCCTACAGAAACACACCTCATGCTACAACCAAGGCATCCCTAGCCTTTCTAATGATGGGACGACAGCTGTGCACTTGCTTTGATCTTCTGAAACCTTCTGATCTCTGACAAATTGTGCAACGTCAGCAGCAAGATCAAGTTATCAAGCATACACCCAGAGCAAAAGACCGAACCTTTAGCCTGGGACAGCTGGTTTTGGCTCGGAATTATACTTCTGGAACTAAATGGGTCCCTCCCACTGTCATCGCTCAAACAGGGCCTGTTTCCTACACAGTCCATGCCCAAGACACTTTTGGGTGCAACAACACCGTAATCCACCTAGAGACAGAAGGCCTCCTCAATGGCTGGATCTTTAACTAGGGTGAACCCATGGTTACGGGGCAAAATAATACCCGGGGTTTAGCCAGAAATGGAGGCAGTCTACCCTCCTTCTCTAGTTTAGTGTTTGTTTTATTCAGGGAACATTCTTACTAAGGGGGGGAGGAATATGTTGTGTATTTGGTTGTCGTGGTAATATAATCTTGTGTTGCTATGGCAACTGAGTTAGATTATTACAGGATAGCCCAGCCAGTTTTGGCTGGTTTTTGGTTAGTTCAGTGTGTGGCAATAAATGGCTGCTTTCAAGGTTTACGGCTCTCTGTGTCTCCAGTGATTTCTTCCTAAAACTGTTGCGCCCAAAGATATAACAAAAGCATGAAGGTTCGTGTTTGAAAATGGAACAAGTGTGATATGGGATGTCATGATGTAATAACCCTGTCACAATATCATAATAACCCAGAGTATGGATATCAGAATGTGGCCCTACATGATTATTTGTACACTTATTTTATTAAAAATAAACACTACACTTTTCTATAGTATTTAAGAATTAGCGTTTTTGCACCATTATTGTATTTATAATATGAATATTTGAAGTTTTGCTCTAAAGACTGAGCTGATTTCTTTCAAAATGATTTATTTGTGACATTGTCCCCAATGAATCCTTTTACTGAAGGATGTGTAGTACTGAACAAAAAAATAAATGGGTTTATTTTTGCATGTTCCCTAAAACAAATAAAACACTAAACCTAGCAGGAATTTTTGTCATCTTTTGAAAAAGAAAATTGTAGAATGTTGGCAGCTAGTTCCTTCTTGATATTTTTTTCAGACAGGTTTACCAGCTGCTGTACATATGTATGTGTCTATAATCACCCTAGGTAGCAGTAGTGATTGCACTGGTCTACAATTTTTGAGAAGTCGTCTGCTGCAGAGATAAAATGTGCTATTTATTATGTATTTTGATGTGCTGAATTCAAATATGACAATTAAAACAACTGATTGGCTACTGTTTCTAAGATATTTAAGTTTTTACATTTTATGTGTATGTATATTGTGTAGATAGTAGAGTTTTAATCATAAATTGTAAACCTAGGTCTTTTCATGTGTTTATGGTTGCTTTACATGATAATATTTCACCTGTCCTGTTTATGTAACACTTTAAAAATCAGCAAAAGGGTTATCTAAATAAAATGTATTATGAAACAAAAGGCAAAAAACTATTATGTACATAGTTTAGTCCTATTCAGTGTCTACTTGGCGCTTCTTGGCTTGTCTCTTGTATTCATTAAATGGAGCATCTCTTGTCACTGTCCAGCAATAGTCTGCAAGCATTGATGGGCTCCATTTGCCCTGATAGCCTTTCTCCATTGTTGCAATGTCCTGGTGAAATCGCTCGCCATGCTCGTCGCTCACTGCTCCGCAGTTCGGTGGGAAAAAATCTAGATGAGAGTGCAAAAAAATGTATCTTTAGTGACATGTTGCAACCAAGGCTTTTGTATGCCTTGAGGAGGTTTTCCACCAACAACCTGTAGTTGTCTGCCTTGTTGTTTCCGAGAAAATGTATTGCCACTAACTGGAAGGCTTTCCATGCCGTCTTTTCCTTGCCACGCAGTGCATGGTCAAATGCGTCATCTCGAAGAAGTTCACGAATCTGAGGACCAACAAAGACACCTTCCTTTATCTTAGCTTCACTTAACCTTGGAAATTTTCCATGGAGGTACTTGAAAGCTGCTTGTGTTTTGTCAATGGCCTTGACAAAGTTCTTCATCAGACCCAGCTTGATGTGTAAGGGTGGTAACAAAAATCTTCCTTGATTCAACAAGTGGTGGATGCTGAACACTTTTCCTCCTAGGCTCCAATGACTGTTGGAGTGGCCAATCTTTCTTGATGTAGTGGGAATCTCTTGCACAACTATCCCATTCGCAAAGAAAACAGCAGTACTTTGTGTATCCAGTCTGCAGACCAAGCAAGAGAGCAACAACCTTCAAATCGCCATAAAGCTACCACAGATGTTGGTCATAGTTTATGCAGCTCAAAAGTTGTTTCATGTTGTCATAGGTTTCCTTCACATGGACTGCATGACCAACTGGAATTGATGGCAAAACATTTCCATTATGTAGTAAAACAGCTTTAAGACTCGTCTTCGATGAATCAATGAACAGTCTCCACTCATCTGGATCGTGAACGATGTTGAGGGCTGCCATCACACCTTCGATGTTGTTGCAGGCTACAAGATCACCTTCCATGAAGAAGAATGGGAAAAGATCCTTTTGATGGTCACGGAACATGGAAACCCTAACATCACCTGCCAGGAGATTCCACTGCTGTAGTCTGGAGCCCAAGAGCTCTGCCTTACTCTTGGGTAGTTCCAAATCCCTGACAAGGTCATTCAGTTCACCTTGTGATATGAGGTGTGGTTCAGAGGAGGAGAATGGGAGAAAATGTGGGTCCTGTGACATTGATGGTTCAGGGCCACAAGTGTCATCCTCTTCCTCACCTGACTCAAGTGAGAATGACTTTGGTGCATCAGGAACCGGCAGTCCTTCTCCGTGGGGTACTGGGCGTATAGCTGATGGAATGTTTGGATAATGCACAGTCCACTTTTTCTTCTTTGACACACCTTTCCCAACTGGAGGCACCATGCAGAAGTAACAATTGCTGGTCTGATCTGTTGGCTCTCTCCAAATCATTGGCACTGCAAAAGGCATAGATTTCCTTTTCCTGTTCAACCACTGGTGTAGATTTGTTGCACAAGTGTTGCAGCATATGTGTGGGGCCCACCTCTTGTCCTGATCTCCAATTTTGCAGCCAAAATAAAGGTGGTCGGCTTTCTTAACCATAGTGGTTATACTGTGCTTTTGTGATGCAAAAGTCACTTCACCACAAACATAGTAGAAGTTATCTGCACTGTTCACACAAGTACGAGGCATCTCTGCTCACTTTGGCTAAACAGAAATGTGTTCCTTTGCAAAATCAAACACTGACAAATAAGAGAGCACGAAACTGTATGATTTCTAGAGCTGATATAGGGCAATTTGTTCAGCAGAGTGATGTAAGCTTCGTTATGATTGCATCATCCATGACGTCTAGGAATAACATGGTGCAATTCATATCATGTATGATGCAATACCAGCTTCAGATTGCATCATTCATTGTTTTGCCTAAAAAGCAAGTACTGTCCAAACCCAGTCATAGATTTATTCATAGATCCAGGCAAAGATGTATTTTAGTCATTTCTGGTTTAAATTGAGATCCCTTCCCTTTATAACTCACTTATCCTCTGCCATTCCCAAGTCAAGGGTCGTATATACTGACCCAATAGCATATCTTGAAAACTAGAGCCAATCAACAATTTTAAGCATCATTTTCATTCTCAGTGTTGCTATCCCAGAGGGCCCAAGGGGGGCAACAGGGTTTGTTGCCCGGTGTGAGTCGCACCAATAGACACACCAGGGTGGAGAAGCAAACCAAATTTATTCAAGAGCTCTGAATAGGCACTAGGAGATCAGTATGTCTCAAATCAAGCACAGCAAATGCAAGCAAGTTTCCCATTTTATATTCCAAGCTGTACAAGCCTTTGTTCCGTTCCTCCCCTACCCCTTCCTTCCCTACAGCGGTTACAGCTGGGTAAGAGCCTCTGCCTGCGTGGGTGGTTTGATGCAGTTTTTGCAACACTGGTCAGATCAGGCCCTTGGGCAGGAGGATTTTTCCCGCTGTGGAATAAAGCCATCCCTCCTTTTCCTGGAGACCGAGCCTGTCAGCCAGGTTTCTGTCATCATGGGAGTACTGAGGAGCTGCAGCTCACCTACTAATGGGATGAGGGCATGCATTTGGGCATTCTCCTCTGTTGGTGATTTCAGGGTAGCAGCGCGCTTGGCTTCCCTGTCTGCTCTGGCATTGCCCTTGGTTACATCTTGATCTTCCTTTTGATGGGCTCTGCAATGCACCACTGCTATTGCTGAGGGGAGTTATACTGCTTCTAATTTGAGACCCATGCTTAACCGGGGAGCCTTGGGCTGTTAACATTCCTCTTTGCTTCCACAGATCAGCGTGAGCATGCAATACACCAAAAGCATACTTTGAATCAGTAAAGATATTAACCCGTTTGTCTTTTGCCAGCTCAAGTGCATGAGTCAGGGCCACTAGTTCAGCAAGTTGGGCACATGTCCCAGCAGGTAAATTCTCATCTCCACGGTATCATCAAGGGTCACAATAGCATAACCTGCCCTCCTTTGCCCATCCACAACGGCACTACTGCCATCGGTATACCATTCCAAGTCAGCATTTGGGAGTGGTTGATCTTTTAAATCTGGGCGGATGGAGTATTGGGCATCTATGATTTCCAGATAGTCATGTTCCTGCTTTTCTGTTAGCAAGGTAGCTGGATTAAGGGAGGGACAGGTTTGCAGGGTAACTTCAGGGTTCTCTAACAGTTTCGCCTGGTACCGAGCAACCCGAGCCTGTGTGAGCCAGAGACCACCCTTAGGCTTGGTCTACACTACCCGCCTGAATCGGCGGGTAGAAATCGACCTCTCAGGCCTACTAGAGCCTTTCCGGGGATAGTGCTTGGGGTGTGCTATAGACCGCCAGGATCGACCCAGGATATGGATAAGGAACTATTTAATGTGTTTAGAGAAGTAAATACTAATAGAAACTGTGTAATTATGGGGGACTTTAACTTCCCGGATATAGATTGGGGAACAAACGCTAGTAGCAATAATAGGGCTCAGATGTTCCTAGATGTGCTTGCTGATCAATTCCTTCATCAAGTGGTAGCTGAACCAACAAGGGGGGAGGCCATTTTAGATTTGATTCTGGTAAGTAGTGAGGACCTCGTTGAGGAAGTGGTAGTAGGGGACAACTTGGGCTCCAGTGATCATGAGCTAATTCGGTTTAAACTAAATGGAAGGAGTAACAGAATTAAGTCAAAGACTAGGGTTTATAATTTTAAGAAGGCCAATTTTAACAAATTAAGGGGACTGGTAAGGGAAGTGGATTGGGCAAACATATTAATGGATCTAAAGGCAGAAGAAGCCTGGGATTACTTTAAGTTAAAGATGCATGAGCTGTCAGGGGCCTGTATCCCAAAAAAGGGAAAAAGATTACTAAGCAAGAGATTTAGACCGAGCTGGATGAGCGACCGACTCAAAGGGGCAATTAGGAAAAAGCAGAAAGCGTACAAAGAGTGGAAGAGGAGAGGGATCAGTAAGGAAACTTACCTTAGTGAAGTCAGAGAATGTAGAGATAGAGTGAGAAAGGCCAAAGGCCGTGTAGAGTTGGACCTAGCAAGGGGAATTAAAAGCAATAGTAAGAGGTTTTACAGCCATATAAATAGGAAGAAAGCAAAGAAAGAAGAAGTGGGACCGCTGAAGACTATAGAAGGAGAGGAGATTAAAGATAATCTAGGCATGGCGCAATATCTCAATGAATATTTTGCATCGGTGTTTAATGAGGCCAATGAAGGTATTAGGGATACTAGCACCGTGACAGAGGGGCATACAGGATGGGGGATTACCGTATCCGAGGTAGAAACAAAACTTGAACGCCTTAATGGGGCTAAGTCGGGAGGACCGGACGATCTTCATCCGAGAATATTGAAGGAATTGGCACGGGAAATAGCAGGCCCATTAGCGATAATATTTAATGAATCTGTAAACTCGGGGGTGGTCCCGTTAGACTGGAGAATAGCTAATGTGGTTCCTATTTTCAAGAAAGGGAAAAAAAGTGATCCGGGTAACTACAGGCCTGTTAGTTTAACATCTGTAGTGTGCAAGGTGCTGGAGAAAATTCTGAAAGAGAAACTAGTTGAGGACCTTGACATTAATGGCAATTGCGATAAATTACAACATGGTTTTACAAAGGGCAGATCGTGCCAAACTAATCTGATCTCCTTCTTTGAGAAAGTAATGGACTTATTAGATAAAGGAAATGCGGTGGACCTAATATACCTGGATTTCAGTAAAAAGTTTGATACTGTACCCCATGAGGAATTATTGGTTAAACTGGAAAACATGGGGATCAATATGAAAATCCAGAGGTGGATAAGGAATTGGTTAATGGGGAGAATGCAGCGGGTCATATTAAAGGGTGAATTGTCAGGTTGGAGGGAGGTTACTAGTGGAGTGTCTCAAGGTTCGGTTTTGGGACCCATTTTATTTAATCTATTTATAACTGACCTCGGAACCGATTGCAGGAGTGGGCTGATAAAGTTTGCGGATGATACGAAGGTGGGAGGCGTTGCAAATTCGGAGGAGGATAGGGATATTCTGCAGGGAGACTTGAATGAGCTTGTGAATTGGAGTATCAGAGATAGGATGAAATTTAATAGTGAAAAGTGTAAGGTGATGCATTTGGGGATGACTAATAACAATTTTAGTTACAAGTTGGGGACGCATTGGTTAGAAGTAACGGAAGAGGAGAAGGACCTAGGGGTCCTAGTAGACCGCAGGATGACTATGAGTCGACAATGTGACGTAGCGGTGAAAAAAGCCAATGCGGTCTTGGGATGCATTAGGCGAGGTATATCTAGTAGGGATAAGGAGGTCCTGCTTCCGTTGTATAAGGCGCTGGTGAGACCTCATTTGGAGTACTGTGTGCAGTTCTGGTCTCCCATGTTTAAAAAAGATGAACTCAAACTGGAACGGGTGCAGAGAAGGGCGACTAGGATGATCAGAGGAATGGAAAACCTGTTGTATGAAAGGAGACTAGAGGAGCTTGGGTTGTTTAGTCTGACAAAACGAAGGCTGAGGGGGGATATGATTGCTATCTTTAAATATATCAGAGGGATAAATACAAGGGAGGGAGAGGAATTATTCCAGCTTAGTACTAATGTGGACACAAGAACGAATGGATATAAACTGGCCTTGGGGAAGTTCAGGCTTGAAATTAGACGAAGGTTTCTGACCGTCAGAGGGGTGAAATATTGGAACGGCCTTCCGAGGGAAACGGTGGGGGCGACGGACCTGTCTGGTTTTAAGATTAAGTTAGATAAGTTTATGGAGGGAATGGTTTAGTGGTAAAACATAGTAGCCAAGGAATACCAAGCAATGGTAGGCAAATAGTATAATGGCTAACAGGGGTCAGGCTAGAGACTCTTGCCTACATGCTCGGGGTCTTACTGATCGCCATATTTGGGGTCGGGAAGGAATTTTCCTCCAGGGTAGATTGGCTGAGCCTCTGGAGGTTTTTCGCCTTCCTCCGCAGCATGGGGCAGGGATCACTAGCAGGCGGGTCTCTTCAACAGCAGAGTCCAGGGAAGGGGTAGGGACGGTTTTGTGGCCTGCAGCATGCAGGGGGTCAGACTAGATGATCATAATGGTCCCTTCTGACCTTAAAGTCTATGAGTCTATGAGTCATTGGGACGTGACAATTGATCCCCGAATCAACGCTCTTACTCCACCAGCGGAGGTGGGAGTAAGTGCCGTTGACGGGAAGCCGCAGAGGTCGATTTTGCCGCCGTCCCTACAGCGGGGTAAGTCAGCTGCGATACGTCGAATTCAGCTACGCTATTTGCGTATCTTAAATCGATCCCCCCCCCCTCGTAGTGAAGACCTGCCCTTAGTGTCCAGCAGGGCTTGGACCATATGGGGAATATACATTTGCACAGTTCCTCCCAGTGTCAGTTTTTCAGCTTCCCCAAGCACTAGGGCAGTGGCTGTGACCACCCTCAAGCATTCTGGCCACCCCTTTGCAACTTGATCCAGTTGTTTAGAGAAATATGCCACAGGACGTTTCCAGGTTCCTAATAACTGAGTAAGCATTCCCAGGGCTACCCCTTTCCTTTCATGCACATACAGTTGGAACGGCTTAGAAAGATCCGGCAGACCCAGGGCTGGGGCTTCCATCAACTTCCTTTTCAAGATTTTAAATGCCCTGTCTGCTTCTGGGGACCAGTGAAAGGGATCATGATCCGTTCCTTTAACACATTCATACAGAGGTTTAGCCCACAATCCATACTCTGGGATCAAGTAGAGGAGCAGACTCACCCCTGCAGTGCCTCCTGCTGGTCGTCCAGGGAATTAGCTCTCACAGCCTTGGAGCGCCCTCTGCAGGCTGGTGATCCACCTTGTCCTCTTCTTCTGGGCCCCGTGTCCCTCGCAGGACCCCAGTGCCCCTTGCTCAGGGTGCTGCACCCTGGCAGTACCCACACGCTAAGTCTCCCCTCCCAGGGGAACCCCCACCACTATCCCCACCTTGCCTCAGCACTAGGCCACTGCCAGTCACCAACTAGCCCCCACTCCCTGGGGCAGACTGCAGTATAGGCCACTCATCACTGGCAAGGAGGGTTTGGACCTGCTGCCTTGGCCTACCCCTGGGCTGCCCTCTGCAACCCCCAGTACCCCTTGGCCTTCCACTAGGCGGCAGCCTGGGGCTATCCAGGCTGGAGCTCCCCAGCCTTTCCCCAGCCTTGCTCCACTACAGGTACCCTGACTCGCTCCATGCAGCCAGGCCTTTCTCTCTCTGAAGGCAGAGAGAGACCACTGAGCTCTTGGCTCCCAGCCTTCTTATACAGGCCAACTGGGGCCTGACTGGGGCGTGGCCCAGCTGTGTAGCTTTTCCCCAATCAGCCCAGCTTAGCAGCTCCCAGCCACCAGCCTTCTGCCAGGGCTGTTTTAAACCCCTCAGGCAGGAACAGGGTAACCACCCCGCTACAGATCCATATTCTGCAAAAGCCTGCCATGCCCAAAAATGCTCTGAGCCATTTACGGTTGCTTGGGATAGGAACTTGGCAGATAGCCTCCTTCCTTTCATTTGAGAGCTGCCTCTCTCCCTGCCTTATGTGAAATCCCAGATACTGTACTTCTGAGAGAGCAATTTGAGCCTTGCTCCGAGCTACCCGGTATCCTCGGAGTCCAACAAAGTTCAGGAGGCTCACAGTGGCTTTGAGACAAGGGATCAGACCCACAGCAGCAATTAGCAAGTCATCTATGTATTGCAGGAGGAGGACTCTGTCTGAATTATTCCACTCCTCCAAGTCTCTGGCCAGAGCCTGGCCGAACAGAGTGGGAGAATTTTTAAATCCTTGGACTAATACTGTCCAGCAAAGCTGCTTTTTAACCCTTCTGTTGTCCTCCCACTCGAAGGAGAATATCTCCTGAGATTGGGTGTCGACTGGAATCATGAAAAAAGCGTCTTTTAAATCTAGGACCGAGAAATGGGTAAACTGCCCCCCTATAGAGGCCAACAGTGTATACGGATTTGGAACAAGGGGGTGCAGAGTCTTAACCCGCTCATTGACTGTCCTGAGGTCCTGTACCAGCCGATACGTGCCATTGGGCTTTTGTACGGGCAGAATGGGGGTGTTCCAAGCTGACAGGCATTCTCATAGTACACCGTACTCTAGGAACCGATCTATAGTCTCTTGCAGTCCCTCTCTGGCTTCCCTCTTAATTGGATACTGTTTGATTCGCACTGGGCTTTTTCCTGGGAGGAGCTGAATATGAACAGGGGTTTGATGGGTTGCCTTCCCTGGGACCCCTGATGCCCAGACAAGGGGATACACCTGGTCCTCCTACTGGTTCCACTCTGGGGCTTTCATGGCTGAGGGTTCAACTGCAAGGGTCATTAGCCAAGCATTCTCAGGGGGTAAGGTGAGAGTTATATCATCTTGAGTGAAATGCAGGGTGGCAACTAAGCGACAAAGCAGGTCCCATCCTAATGGGGTGTTGGACAATTGGGGAGGTAAACCAGCTTGTGAGATACAGTTTTGTTTCCCAAACACATTCTGCTGGGGCATACACTGGGCACTTAGTTCCTTTCCCTGTGGCACCCACCACTGTGAGGGAGTCTGCTACTGGCAGCTGAAGGGGTTGATTTACAGCGGTCCGTGCTGATCCAGAGTCTACTAAAAAGTCTATTTCTGAATTTCCCACCCTAATTTTTACTCAGAGTTCTGGGGGCAGGATGGTCCATCTCCCCTGACACCCCTAGTCTTGATCCTCCGCTGCCATCATAGGGGTACCTTCCCTTCCAGGGCACTCACTTTTCCAATGTCCCTCCTTTCGGCATATGGCACACTGGTTGTGACCCAGGCGCCTTTCCTGGAAACCGGGCGCCCACATCCACAACCTCTCATTCCCCAGCCCCTTTCACCTTTCTGTGACCTTCCTCTGCCGCCGGCCTGCACCGCTGCTACCATCATTTTCACTTGCCTTTTTTCCTTCTCTCCCTCTCTAAGGGTATAAGCCCTATTTGCAGTCTCCAAAATCTGAGCCATAGATATTCCCATTAAATACTCCTTTTTCTGCAGTTTCCCTTTAATATCAGGGGCCGCACGGCTGGTAAAGATACCCTTTATAATTGCCTCAGTTGCGTGATCATCAGGGTCTGCGCAAGTACTCTGCCGGATGGTGTCCCGAATGCACTGTAGGAAAGCCACCGGATTCTCTTTTGATTCCTGGATTAGCTCATAAGGCTTTGCCCAATTGTTATATCTGACAGCCGAGGGCCGGAGGCCATACATAAGCAGTTCCTTATAGGAGTTAAGCATCCTCAAATCCCCCTCCTCATTCGGATTCCACCGGGGGTCCGCTATGGGGACAGCGACCTCAGGCAGGGGCTTGCCTTCTCTATCCTCATTATGCCTTCTCTTTGCCTCGTCCTTAGCCTTAGCTATAACCTGATTCCGCTCCAACTCAGACAATAAGGTTCTCATAAGTATATTGCAATCATCCCAGTCAGGCTTATGGCTAGCTAGACACCCTTCAAAGATTGAAATAAACTTGCTTGGATTTGTGGAGAATTCCCCTGCTTCTGCCTTAAAGGCAGCTGGGTGCACTGGGTTAAAAGGAACATGAGAATACACTGGCACAATCTGGGCTGCACAATCCTGTGTTCCTGGACGGGCTACCACATTCTCAGTAATCAACGGATAGAATCCCACCGAGGGGGTACTCTCTGGAGCCTGTGGGGGTGCTTGAGCCGAAGGAGATACCGATTCTGCCATTACAACTGCGGGAGGGTTCTGGGGATTAGCAGCAGGTACTACCGAGTTTGTTGGAGTCAAATGGCACTTGTGCAAAATATCAGGCCTATTTCTTAACATCATAAACATATACGCATAGAGGTGTTCATTCCATTTACCAGCTCACTGACAAAACAAAAGTAACTGAAGGATTGTGTTGTAATTAAGTGATCCTTCCGGTGGCCACCTTTCCTGGCACTCTAGCTGATATTGAGGCCAGTCAACTGTACAGAACCTTTTTAATTTACTTCTAAGCATCGAATCTGACCCAAACACATCCCAATTTGCTAGGATGCATTCTAAGGGCATACACTGTGCCCCGCCGGCTGTACTCTGTCCCTGCCCCATACTCTAGGGAGACACTGGGCGTCCCCAGGTCAAAACAGGTAATGTCCTCACTGGACTGTTCCTACCTTATCCACGGGTCCGGTTCCTCACCATCGCCCACAACTGCTTCTCCACTGTCCGAGCGCATTGCACCATTGTGCCCTCTGGGGTCGATCACACCACGTCTCTGCCGAGGCCCCCAATGAAGTCACCGGTGCGCGCTGGGCGTCGATCATCGCTGTAATCCGTCGGCCGCCAGGAGGGATCCGGGCAAGGCTAAATTTCAGCCTCGAGCCCCACGTTGGGCGCCAAAACTGTTGCCGGCCCAGAGGGCCTGAGGGGGGCAACAGGGTTCATTGCCCGGTGTGCGTCGCACCAATAGACACACCAGGGTGGAGAAGCAAACGAAATTTATTCAAGAGCTCTGAATAGGCACTAGGAGACCAGCATGTCTCAAATCAAGCACAGCAAATACAAGCGAGTTTCCTATTTTATATTCCAAGCTGTTTGTGTATAAGCCTTTGTTCCGTTCCTCCCCTACTCCTCCCTTCCCTACAGCGTTAACAGCAGGCAGTACATTGTGGCATGTTAGAAAAGTTCTTGTCCGCATGGTTATCTTTGGCCTTGCAAGCTCTACGTAGTAGGCCTTTCCCTCCCCCATTTTCCCCCTCGTTATCACTACTGCTTCTGCTAGTGTGAGCGAAACTGCAACTGTCTGCTAAAAAAAGCTGACCGTTACATATTCTGCTTCAGCATTTAGGTTGTTAGCATGGAGGCTGGTTAAAGTTCACAAGATGGAGTTACTGTGGCTCACTTAGACCCAGAGCAAGGGGGTTTCATCGGCCTCCCACCCCCCCGAGTTACCTGGTAGCTATGCCTAGTGATGCCAACATCAGTGACCCAGAATTAGTAAAGTTTGACTACATTTATTTCAGAAACATTTTGGCTGTAGAGCAGAGTTGTTGGTATAATAGCATGGTATAGGCTGAGGGTAAAATTCATTGCTGTGCAGAGGCCAGTGCAAGGCTTATGAATCATTTTAAACCTGCTTATGTAGAGGTGGCCAAAACATGGGGTTTCAGTTTACGAGAAGTTTCTTTCGTTAAGAATTTGGTTTCATTTTAAATTGGAATAAAACTAAATTTGCCAGAATTTCTCATGAAATAGAACCCCCCCCCCCCCGCAAGATTTCATTTTGGAAACACTTAAACATGGTGTCTCCAAAATGAAATATGTGATAGTGATGGGGACTTTAGATGCTCAGTATCTCTGAAAATCAGGACACAGGTGCTTCAAGCTAGGAACACAAAAATGGAAGCACCTCAGATTAACAGAGACTGTTGAAAATTTGAGTTTTAGTCTGTTTATGAAGGCATGAATCGACTGAGGGACAGGATTTGATTTGTGGTGGACAGGGAAATTTTGGGACTATTAAGCAGGCTGAGTGGGGAGAGATCTTTACTTGTGGTGGGCCAGGGAGTTCTTTTATGGATATTAACCCACTGGAAATAATGCATATATGTGTGTAGTGCCTAGAGACCTCCATAGGCATTTATAACATTAAACAAAATTAAACAGGAATAAATACAGGGGAAGATCACGGGCATCAAATAAATTTATGAACATAAAAAACACAATATGAGTCAACAGTGTGATGCTGTTGCAAAAAAAGCAAACATGATTCTGGGATGTATTAAACAGGTGTGTTGTGAGCAAGACACGAGAAGTCATTCTTCCACTCTACTCTGCTCTGGTTAGGCCTCAGCTGGAGTATTGTGTCCAGTTCTGGGCACCGCATTTCAAGAAAGATGTGGAGAAATTGGAGAGGGTCCAGAGAAGAGCAACAAGAATGATTAAAGGTCTTAAGAACATGACCTATGAAGGAAGGCTGAAAGAACTGGGTTTGTTTAGTTTGGAAAAGAGAAGACTGAGAGGGGATATGATAGCAGTTTTCAAGTGTCTAAAATGGTGTCATAAGGAGGAAGGAGAAAATTTGTTCACCTTAGCCTCTAAGGATAGAACAAGAAGCAATGGAGCAAGGGAGGTCTAGGTTGGACATTAGGAAAAAGTTCCTAACTG
Organism: Trachemys scripta elegans; assembly: GCF_013100865.1. NCBI lineage: Eukaryota > Metazoa > Chordata > Testudines > Emydidae > Trachemys > Trachemys scripta. Next base: position 137,369,680 of record NC_048299.1, read on the forward strand.
TCAGGGTTAAACACTGGAATAAATTGCCTAGGGAGGTTGTGGAATCTCCATCTCTGGAGATATTTAAGAGTAGGTTAGATAAATGTCTATCAGGGATGGTCTAGACAGTATTTGGTCCTGCCATGCGACCAGGGGACTGGACTCAATGACCTCTCGAGGTCCCTTCCAGTCCTAGAATCTATGAATCTATGAATATCCTTGTGTAGGAATGTTAAAAAATAACCAATTGGAAAAGGAGATGGTAAAAACAATTAAAATGTACAGGTGAATAACCAGCATTGACAGTAAAGACTGAAGGACAATTAACTTTCTAGTTTAGTCTCATGCACATTTAGACTTGATAAGAGCAGTAAATTATGTCCATGTAGTAAGTTAATGGTTATTATTTTAAGCTTACAATGGCCCTACTTGCAAAGCAAAAAAAAAAAAGGAGGTATTGGTTTTCTAGGAGGACCTTAATTGTTTTTTTCTTTGTTTTAGTTTGGTGTTGATTTGATTCCTTGAAAAACAGATAAAAACAGTTGAATTAAAACATAATTTGGATTGATTTTCAAAGCCAGCAGAGATTTAGTCATACAACTCCCCTTTAAAATAATAGAGGTTGTATGGCTAAACATCAGCTTTGAAAATCTCAACCTTAATTTTTTTATCAGTTTCTATAGCTCCCATCACAAGATATCTAGGACATTGTACACAACTTATTATAATAGTTAAAACTCACCTTTGTCTTATAGTCCAGCAAAGAGTCCTGCCATTCTTCCCCCTTTCCCCTGTTGTCTGCCAAACATAAGATAATGGGGAAAAGACAAAAACTGGAAAGAAGAAGCTAAAACATGGGAGGCCAAAATGGTCCATGAAAAAATGACTTCATTAAAAAGACCTTGCACCAAGCCTTGACGAGAGCTGTAAAGTGACTCTGGCAGACATACTCAAGGATAGAGTTTCAGCCACAGGCTTAAGAAAGGTCCATATGGAGTTGAAGGTAAATGATGTATATGGGACCTGAGGGAGATTTAGTTCAATAGTGTGCCTAAGGCTGACCATCTCCGTAAGATGCCACTTGATATGGAATCCCCTTCTCATCCCCACTACATTAAAAACCACAGTAGTTCCATAAAAGCTGCTTTCCTTTTTGTTTTCTCCTGTCTGCCCTGAGATATCTTGTTCTATTTTCAGTTCTGCCACAGACTGTCCATGTGAGCCTGGCCAAACCACTTAACTCTTTGTGCCTCTCTTTCACCATGTGTAAAGTGGGGACAAATAACCCACTACCTATCTACCTCAAAGAGCTGCTGTGAAATTTAATTAGTTAATATTTTAAAAGAGCATAGATCTGGCAAGTCAAATGTACAAATACAGTTGGGCAGGCCAAAAAAGAATTTGCAGAGCAACTAGCAAAAGCCAAAAACTAGCAGCATTTTTGTCAAGTACATCAGAAAGAGGAAGCTTGCCAAGGTGCTGGAAGATCAAAGTGCGAAAGGAAGACAAGGCTATTGAGGAGAATCTAAACAAATTCTTTGCATTGGTCTTTGCTATAGAGGATGTGAGAGTAATTTCCACACCTGAGCTATTGTAAAGAATCTGGCACCCGCCACTTTTGGAAGACAGGATGCTGGGCTACATAGACCATTGTTCTGACCCAGTATGGCCGTTCTTATGTTCTTATTCATACTGTGCATATTAAACCTGAAAGCTTTCTTAGCCCCAGAGAGCATACAACCTAAGGGTTTGATTCTGCTAGTTCTGCAGTGTGTGATGTGTGGAATGTCATCCTTACTCACCTATTTCAATGGGACTTGATGGTGTTCAACACCCCAGATGAATGTTCTACATCCTGCAGGATCAAGACAAGATGCTCCAATCCTATATGCTTGTTTGCATGAGTTTAAAGATTAGCATATGAGCAGTCTTATTGAAGCCAACAGGATCAGTCATATTAAATAAATTAAGCACATGTATAAGCATTTGCAGGATCGGACCCTAAACAAACAAGCAATACAAAAAGGGGTGAAGAAGATTGATGCAATGGAAATATGTGTACTTTTAAAACATACATTTATATACTTTTGCCTTAAATAAATACACATCAATTCTACCTCAGTGCCTGAGTTATTACCATCCACAATGATCCATAATTTTCCACAATACATGTCCCTCTCCCTCATTTTTGACATGCTACTTGTAAGACAGTCATTTGAAGGAATGTTTCACACATTCACTCAGCAAGGAATTCCAGGTGTGGCTACCAACAAAAGGTTCAGAAATGCTGAGTTTTCTGGGGGGAAAGTTATTTTCAAATCCAATTCACAGACTATATGTACTGTGAGATTCCTCTAACCCTGTGAATTTTCAGAGTGCTGTGCTTGGCAAAACTAGTGCAGCTTCCCTATAAGAACATTTCTACAGCTCTGTGGAAATCATATTGAAGCAAACATTCCTTTAGTTCCACTGTCATATCTCTCCAGTACCCAGCCTGTTTGCCTCTTCACAGTACTAGTAATAATCCCAAATGTCCATTAGATCAAAGTTCATACTGTGATGATAAGAGGAAAATGTATGTAACTTAATATTTTTGGTTAAATCATATTTTTGCCCATGCTAATGGTTGTCTCTACTTACTAACTACATTCATTTCAAGTGGAAAGCACTGTTTTATTTTATGTTTAACTTGTAGTTAGCCTTGAAATCAAATAGCAACTGAGACAGTTTGTAATGGAAACAGCTACGAATCCTGACAAATATTAAAGCACTGGAACTTTAAAAAAAATCTGTAAGAGATTCTGTTGAGCTTATAGCTACTATATATAACATCCACAAGCAAACAAAGAAAAAATCCCTCTTGACTAGCAGCTGTGCACAATACCTGCTGTGCTGCATTAATATAGACCAACAAAAATAGTAATTTGGGAGGACTTTGGGGCTCCTGTTTCTTGTGATCTCTAGCATTACTGTAAACATAACAGCTTTACATAGCCAACTTTCCTTCTTTCATAACTGTTATTACAATTTAAAAATAATAATCCTCAAAAGATATTTTATTGAATCATTATTTATAAAACATATAGACTAAGGCACAATCTGCATGTAAATGCACAGCTAGTCCCCTGCACTTTCATGGAGCCCTGCTAACATCAAAGGATTTCTGCATTGGCCCACACACATGGGGTCTCTTGCAGAATCAGGGCCTACTATTGCTAGATTAGTGGTCACCAACCGGTCAATCCTGAAGACTCTCCCAGTCGATCACAGTCTGGCCGCGTGGTGCAGCGCGGCTGCTGCTAAGGCAGGCTCCGTGCCTGTCCCGGCCCCATACCACTCCCAGAACCAGCCTGTCAGGGTAATCCGCTGGTGGGCCACGAGACAGTTTTACATTTTCACGGCTGCCCGCAGCTACCAGTGGCCAGGGTTTGCCATTCCTGGTCAATTGGAGCTGTGGGAAGTGGCAGCCAGCACATCCCTTCAGCCCACACTGCTTCCCGCAGCTCCCATTGGCCGGAACAGTGAACTGTGGCCCCTGGTAGCTGCGGGTGGCCGTGCAAATGTAAACAAACAAGAAAGATATGCTAAAGTGGGTACTGATGCACAGGCAGATTGGCAAAATTATTGTAGCCCTTTCTGTAATACGGTAACCAGTGAGAGAGAATTGAGACTTTTGGAGTTTGCTAGCTATAACAATCTGGTTCTTGCAAACAAATTAGGAGCACATAAAGCATCCAGACGATCAAAATGGCATGCACCTAATGGTATACATCACAGCCAGATCGACTACATCATGGTGCAAAACCGATTTCGTTCTGGGATTAACAGATCTAAAACAAGGAGCTTTCCTGGTGCTGATATTGGAAGTGATCATGATCTTGTGATATTAAATTTTTGGCCGCGGCTAAGGAAAATCGTCAGCCCAGCGTTCACCAGAACCAAGTTTGACTTGGAAAGACTCAGAGACCGAAACATTGCAGAGTCATTCCAAACAATGATTGGCGGAAAATTTGCCCTGCTGCTTGCTCTAGAGGAAGACTAGAAACAATGACCAACAATTTCAATGCTCTAATGAAGGAGGCAGCAAGGGACAAACTTGGGAAACATCGTAAGAAGACAAAACCATGGGTCACAAATGAAATACTACAAATGTGTGACATTAGAAGAGAACATAAGAGAGACAAGAACAGCACTGAGGTAGCTGATAAGTCCAGAGCGATTAGCAGAAAGATCAAGAAAGGAATGAAGGTGCCCAAGGAGATATGGATTGAAAAACAATGCTCTAAAATTGAAGAGTATATCACTAATAAAAATAGCAAATGAACCTTCCAGGTTGTAAAAGAACTGATGAAGGAAAGAGGGACCAAAGCTAACACAATTCAAGACAAAGAAGGAAACTGTCTTACAGAAGAAAGGGACATCATTAATAGGTGGACAAACTACTGCTCTGATCTATACAACCACCAGACAAATGGAGATCCTAGTGTCTTAGACAGCCCAGATTCAACAGAGGAGGATGACTTTGAGACAACTGTGAAATGGAAAGACTACAGATATTGACAACATCCCAGCTGAATTGATGAAATTTGGAGGACAAAGAGTAATAGATGTACTCACCAAGATCTGCAACAAGATCTGGCAGAACGATGAGTGGCCCTCCACACGGACACAGTCACCAATCATAACTCTGCCAAAGAAAGGCAACCTGCAATTGTGTGAAAATTACCAGATCATAAGCTTAGTTAGCCATCCCAGCAAAGTGATGTTGAAAGTCATATTGAACAGATTGAAGCCACAAGCAGACAATATCATCGCTGAAGAACAGGCTGGCTTTCATGCTGGAAGAAGTACCACAGAACAGATTTTCAACCTTTGTGTTCTATGTGAGAAGTTCTTACAACACCAGCAGGACATTTACCACATCTTTGTTGACTTCAAGAAGACATTTGACAGAGTATGGTACGAAGCTATCTGGGCAACCATGAAGAAGTACAATGTTGGTCGTAAGCTTATTCTTACCATTAAATAACTGTATGCCAAGGCCAGCAGTGCAGTTCTCGTCAATGGCACAATAGGAGAGTGGTTTCGCACCACTGTTGGAGTCCAGCAAGGCTGCCTTCTTTCGCCCACCCTGTTCAACCTCTAATTGGAGTGCATAATGGCTGATACCCTAGAATATCACAAATGCACAGTCAGCATTGTGGGGGCGAACAATCTCAAATCTTAGGTTCGCTGATGACATTGATGGCCTGGAAATGATTGGATGAAACCTCCACAAAATATGGCATGGAAATCTGTGCAGAGAAAACTAAGCTGATGACAAACAAATGTGATGGGATCAGCTCACATATCACTGTCAGTAGACAAGAGCTGGAGACAGTGAAACAGTTCAAGTATTTGGGAGCAATCATCACTGATGAAGAAACCAAGGAGGAAATTCGGGCAAGAATTGCACAAACAGCAGCAGCAGTGGCAAAGCTAAATCCAATTTGGTGGAATAAGAACATCTCCCTGGAATCCAAACTGAAACTACTGCATGCATTGGTCATCACCATTTTTCTGTATGTGTGCGAGACAAGGACCCTTACGGCAAAAATTGAATGGAAAACAGAGGTAGTAGAGATGAGATACTTCTGTAAAATCCTGGGCATCTCTTATTTCAACCATGTTACTAATGAAGAGGTCCGCAACATCATCACCCAATGCGCTGGGTCATATGAAGAGCTCCTGATGACCATGAAGAAGCGCAAGCTGAAGTGGTACCTCTGGCACCTCTTAACAAAGTATTATGCCATTTATATTTTTTGAATATTAATCATTAATGTAATAATCCTATTTTCTGTGATACCTTAATATACTCTACTGTATATTAATTTTTATAAATACTATAGCCCATGAGGTTCACTTTCATGGTATGTCTGAATTCCAAGTGAAATGAATTTTTTTGCTTTAAAATTGTGATTTTTTTAAAACTCTGTAAGATTAAAATAAAAAAAAAAACTACCAATAATAATGTATACCACTGTGAACAATAAATTAAACATGAGTTTGCAGTATAACGTAGCAGCAAAAAAGACAATGCAATTTTTCAGCTGCATGCTGTACACAGTGGCATTGTGTTATGAACCAAAGGGTTAATATTTTCTCTCTATATAGCTATGGTGTGACTGCAACTTGAATAATGGACTAGATCCTCTGCTGATGTAAATTGGTGCAGCTCCATTGACTTTCATGGAGCTACACCAATTTACACCAACTGAGGATAATGATCATGAGTTGGAGGAACTGAATGATGCGGAAGTATTAAGCTACATTTATATAGTTTGAAGTGAGAAAGGGTGTGGAGACATGGTAACAGTTTACAAACATTTGAAAATTGTAAGCCCCAAAGATGGAGAGGAATTAATTGCGGTGTACAGAAATAGATTATGACAAGCAATGGAATGAAATTAAGAAGGGGAAAAATTAGGCTACATATAAAGAAAATCTTCCTGCCCAAGAGAAATGTATTAAGCTATGTAATAATATAGTCTCTCAATCAAGTATCATGGTGGAAGTCCCATTCTTTGGGACACTGAAAACTACTGTATACTAGGTAAGAACCTAGAAAATGTATTAAGTGCACAATCCTGCACTGTCAAGGAAATGGACTGGATGATCCAATAGAGTTTTTCCATCTCTGACATTTCCATCATCTATAATTCCATTAACAGATTAAAAAAGCCAAGATTTATAGCAAACCTTTTATAGCAAAAATTTATAGAAACATATCATGGTAAATTTTCCCTTTCAGGGGGGCAATTTGTGCCTGCAACATCTGTGCTCATATTCTGCACCCTCACCTGAATTGTGAATACAAATCGGGTAGGTAGAGGTACAAATACTAGATTTCACATTTATTTTGAGACTACAAAAATGTTGATGCATGTTTCCACAAAAAGTGAGGGTAAGCCTCAGTCTGGTAATATACCCCAGTGTTTCCAGCATAAATATCAACAGAACTAATCAAAACCTCTAGGGAATTGGATCAAATTGCTTTAAATTCATCCTCTCTATCGCTTAAGTAAAAAATATGACTATGAAAGGCATCAAAGAATCCAATCTGAATCAGTAATTGTTCAGGATGTAATGACCTATGAACGTTAGCCTATGCATTTGCCTAGACAGTGGACTGGAGTTAATTATATTAATGAAATTATTTGATAAGGTCATTCCAATATTTCTTTTAAGAACTTCTACTCTGCAGAAACTTTCAGAATTTTGACCTTTCATCTCAATTTGGGATGAAAACCAATTTCAAAATGTCAGAATTTCTTATGGGACAGAAGTCCTGTTTTCTGCTCAACTCACAATAACACCTAGTCCACTCTAAAAATGTTATTGTATTTGAACAGATTTGTGAAGAATGGAGTTTGATGACACATTGCTGAGTCTGACTAGATCAGAACAAATCATATTATGTATCATATCAGCTATCTGTGAGTAAACCTTTGTTCCACCAGAGTCTACACATGGTCAGCTGACACAGTGATGAACACAATTTGTCCTGGTCTACAGGAAATGCTAAGTTGAGGTCAGCATAATGTCATCTAAATTGGGTATTCTCAGCTGTGATCAAACATGGTAACATTCTGGAGTATAGACAAAGTCTAAGATTAAATCTTTTAATCCCTCCAGTGTGATCTTGAGTGTTTTGGGAGCTCCTGTTTTAAGAGATGCCTCAACCTCAAAAGAGTGTATTATTTGCAAACCCTAGTGTAGAGACTCATGACTATGCTAACTCTCCTTTCTAGTCAAAGAAATCTTCTGGTTGTGTGTTTGTAACCCTTCTGCCAGGTGCAGCCGGCAGCAACCAGGGCTGGTTCAATATCTAGCGGTTCCTCTTCAACCATACAACACAGAACTGGCTCAAGCCCCCCCACCCAGTAACCTGGGAAAATTACACACCATCACTGGGCACCTCTGAGAGGGAATGCTTCCCTACTCACAAGCACAGAGTCTGAGTGTAGAAAAGAAACTTTTAATGAAAAGAGGGAAGTCATCCGACATGAATTAAGGAAAATGTCACAAGCAGGACTCATAAACATAAAACTGTGAGCAGGACACCCACCCCAGAGTGCATGGGGCACTGCCTTCTGCCTCATGTCCTTGAGATCTACAACCAACAGTTCCTTTTCTGTGCCCCTCTCTGCTCCATCAATATATCCTACTCACAGTGGTTGTCCTTGCCAATAGCTCTGGCTGGCTGCCCTGCCTGCCACAGTTCCTCTCCTCCTGCAATTCCACCAGCTGCGGTTCCTCTCTGCTGGCCATCCCGCCAGCCGTGGTTCCTCTCTGCCGGCCATCCCGGCAGCCATGGTTCCACTCCACCGGCCATCCTGCCAGCTGCTCATTCCACTCACTGCCTCACCAGCCTCTCATTTTGCTCAGTGTCTCGCCAGCTGCTCATTCACTAGCTAACTGTCAGTCACCTTCTGCTGCCATCTGCGTCTCTGCTGTGACCCCTGCACATCAGTCTCTTAGTGATTTTCGGCTCTTTGCAGGCTGGGCAGAAACACTGACCCACCACAAGTGATTTCAGCTCTCATTTCAGCACTTTAACATAACAAAAGGCTCATAATGAAGCCTATTTAACTATATCTTTGAACACTGGGGAGGAACAGGTTAACCCAGACCAGGGACCGTTAAGGGAAAGGCCACATCTCCTGGCTGGGACACCTGTCCCCACCTCTCTTACTTTTGCAGGGGTCTGGCATTTGAGCCCCTGGCTTAGCGAGTTCCTTTCAGCTGAGGGTGACCCCTCAATCAGGACAAGCTTAGCACAGTTCTGCTCCCTTTAGTCATACAATGAAGATAACAACATTGATAACAACAGTTCACTACCTCTGCATTCCATATTAAAGTGATTTGTAACCCAACACCAGCTAAAGCTGATCACTTGGAGCTACGCAACTCCTGTCTGCTAGATACCTACGCAGAGTAGGTGTGTTCATGTAAATACAGTTTGCTCCTGAAGTCTCTCCCCCTCCTGAACTAGCTGTCAGGGGAGAGTTCATTCAGACCCTGCTTACATCTTTAAAATGCCTCTACAAAAAACATGTGTAGTTTGGAATGTTTTCAGCCTTTTGTTTATTTCTTAAATAAGGCTGAAGCAGCCAATATTGAGACTGCAGAATTGTAATGAAAGATAAGGTCCAGAGAGGGATATGAAGATGGGAAATGAAGATTGGGTTAGGGAGGAAAGATAGAAGAACTAGACAGTGTGTCTCTTACAAGATGCAAGATAAAGTCAAAAACACCAATATGTAAGCAGAAGGATAGTAATCAGGAGAACGAAGAGTATGTTTACAATTAGGGACTGGTGAACCTCACGAGGTTCAGATGAATCCTTTGAACTCACAAAAGTCTTTTTCATAGTGTTTCAGCAATATTGATTCCATCTGTGATTTAGAAATTAAACATACACTGAATATTGCAGAACCTAACACAAAGTTCATTGCCAGTTGGGTTCTAAATATGAGCAAATGTTTCAGGGGGCTGTTATTTTTATATGAAATGATTTGCCCAATATTTTTATCTGAACCAAGAACAATTAAATGTAAAAACAACATTTAAATTATGTTAAGGGTGGTGCTAAAACCCACAAATGGGAAGAAATTTAAAGTTAATGCTAAACTTCTGTTCTCCAAGCACCCCGTTGTGCCAAATTATTGCAGGTGCCACTGGAAAAAATCGGATGAGGAGAAACATGTGCTGCAATACTTCGCACAACAGGGCACATTTAAGAGGAAGCTAAACCCTAACACTAAATTGTCTTGTCTTGAAGTTTATATTACACTCATTTATTAGAGTATAAAAAGAATGCAAGCCAATAAAAAAAAACACACAGTACCAAAATGATTATTAGGCACATTATATTCAGTTGCTGTTTAATAGTGAAACAATTTTTAAACAGCATTTAGTTGCTTTCTCCAAGAGTGGGAAACCCTGAAGTGTAGAACAGATTTACAGATGAGTGTGCTGATAAATTCTGCTTGGTGTTGTGTAGGGGAGAGATCTCAGGATTCATGCATAAATGATATTAATAAAATTATTATAAACTGATGTTGTTATTAGGCTGGAGCTTGGGTTCTGAAGCTCAGAGATGGGGCGTGCTCTCCTGCTGAAAAAGAAAGCACTCCAGAACTCATCCTGTCCATCTCCACAAGCACAGCAACTGCAACAGCTAAGAACAGAAAAGACTCAGGAAGAAACCAACCCAAGGAAAACCTCCCCAAGAATTTACAATGGATAGATGAGACAAAGTTAAAGGTACAGCCAAGTGATAAGATTTAAAAATTCTTGTAACTACTTTACTGGGATATGGAAATGCTGTTGTAAGATACAATATTAAGTTTTCCCTATTCATTATCAAATAGTTAGACCATGTATTCCTGCCATACTTGGCCTGTTTTAGGAAAAATGAATTCTTCTAACCGATTTACATATTTTCATTGATTTCGTAGGATTTAGTTTGATTACTTTGCCCATCTATAAACTGTCTGGTTAGTATTAATAATAAATAGACTGGCTTCACGTGATCTTAAATAAAGAGTTTTAAATAAAGAGTTTAAATAAAGAGTTTGCACAAAGAGTTTTTAAGTATCAAATAAGATTCTAAAATGGAATTCACACTAATTTTGGGAAACAATATACTTTTGTCTGAACTTACTATAATGAAGCAGAGTGGCCTCCCTCCAGTACAGAGGAGGTTAACTCCTCCTGGTGGGTCCAGCTAACCCTGCCCAGTCCTCCTCACAAGAAGTGTTGGGGCAGGACAGGAAGTATAAGAGTAGGGCCCTGCAGCTAAATTGTGGGTAGACCAGGGAAGGAGGCAGACATCTCTCCCAAAGAGCCGAGCACTTAGCAGAATCCATGACCATCTGTGGGAAAGAAAGGCAAGCCACTGCCCCAGGAGATGGAAGAGCCCAGGGAAGCACCTGAGGAAGGATCATCCAACCATGAGGCTGAAAGCCAGAGCTCAGCACTGATGGAATGACACCAGTAGGTACCATTAGGAAGCAGCCAGGTACTTTGGTCTGGTTGTGCTGCTAGGATGCGAGGCAGCAACTACACATTTTCCTTGTTGACCCTGTGGTGGGATTGTCCACCACTGCTAGGGAACTGGCATGAGAACTGATGGAGCAGGATGATCGCAGGTCCCCCTACCCACTAAATCCAGCCCTGTGTGTAGATTGGCAGTGTACGAAAGTTTAGGCCAGAAGGCTGGCAACTTAGACTGTTTAATTATTGTTTGCCTCAACCAGGAGTCTGAGGGCCATAGACTGTTCAATTGCTCTGCCCACCTGGAGGGCCAGAGTCCTCTTTGCTAAAAGCTCTCTACAGAAAGGGAGACACAAAAACATTATAATGGAAGTAACCAGTGCATCATTTGTGTCCCCAAAACAAACACTTGTTTTGTTTAATGTTTTCTTTTCCTTTCTTTAATAATAAATAGCCATGGTTAATAATTGTGATTATTTTGCTTGGTCTCAATCAAGGAGTCCCTTAAGGTATGTAAAAGAATCCGTGTGTCTAAAATAGTGGGAGTCACATCTGTGAGTTGGCAGTAGGAGAAACAATTAGTAAAAGCTGGCCTACCTTTTATTGTTTCTTTAAACTAAATATTTAAAAATAAAATTACAAGGTGTCCAAAAATTTAAAGTTACCTCTTTCTACCCCACAGACAAAAGAATCAAAACCTAAGTCACCAAGAGAATAAAAGTAAAAGGAGTGATAGATAGATATACATCAATCTCTTTTCACTGGGGGAATAGAAAGGGAAATGTTGCCTTTCTTCCAGTTCCACCTCCTGTTTTTTTTTTTTTGGAAATATGTTTCATTCTATTTTCCTATAATTAAGCCTTTGGTAAGTTGGCTGCTAAAGAGATGTTACCTTTACATTACAGTGGACCAATTCACAATTTAAATAATTGGGACTTTACAGAAGTAATGACGGATTAAAAATTAAGTAAAGATCTGGGGATTTAAGTCCCAAACCTGGGAGGCTCTGAAATCCACAGCTCCACTTCTGCCTTTGTTTCTCAGGCCTGAATTTCTTTGTACCTCTGCTCTTCCTGGTTTTTGCTAGGCAGGAAGTATAAGAAGTGAAATAGGTTATTTCCCATGGAATTTTCAATGTGGCCAGAACAAAGACATTATGTACTAGAAGTCTCATAAAGAATATTGCTTTTATAACTCTTGTCCAATTTCTAAACTAAATATCTTCTTAAGAATCCTTAGGCTTATCCAGCTTTTGAGATTGAACGGGGACGTTTCCTTTCAGCAGCTCTACACCACACCCACATACCCAACCTGCAAACCAGATGGATATCTTTAGTTTTCAGTCCCCAGTCCCCTATAACTCCAGTGCCAGCCAGCCACGGCAGAACCACCTCTTGCTTTCTTTACCCATTAGAGCAACCTGCCTGGAACCTGGAGGAAGGAGCACAGGCTGCAGCAGGCAAGAGTTTCAAGGAGACACCGGGAATTCAGCTTGTTTGCACATGGCTAGAATGCTAACTGCAGTTTTAGCATGTCTATAAATAGATTCTCTAATTGAGAGCCAGTTTAGTTTCACAAGTGAGGAGTCCTCCTTTCATGTTACTACACAGCATGCAATACATTAGTCAGAGTGGCAGCGGTCAGCCTAGTGAGACCCACAGCAAAGAAGATAGTATGATTAACCGACAGACAAAGCAATGACTAGAAAGAGAGAAAAACAGGCAGTGTGGCGGGACTCAGACTAATGGAAATGCTGGATTTCTAGATGAAAAACCTTGCACAACTGTGGAAGCAGTGGAATCAAGGATTATGTTTGTATACAGAGCAAACCACCGAGGATAATGATGAGAAAACTAAGGTATAGCTTTTTTATTATCTCATGGGGGAGGAGGGGGAGAATGAGATGCGAGTGAAACACTGTTGCCAGGAATAATGCTTGAAACACTGGAACAGCTGATAAAAGTGTTTGAGTACTGTGACCCCAGACAGCATGAGACTGTAGAGAGAGATATTGTGTTGTTGTTTTTTACCCAAAACTATGTAGCAGAAGAGGGAATAAATATTTATATTACAAGGCTCAGAACTCTTCCATCCACTTGTAACTTTGGAGACATTAAAAATTCCCTAATTTAAGACAAAATCATTTGTGGGCCATGCGATTCCAGTTTACAGGAGAGATTGTTGAGTGACAGCCACGAATGACAGCCACTGGTACAGAACAGGTAGACAGGCTCAAGCTGAAGGAATCCAGGGAGCAGGCCAGAGACACACTGACCAAGAACGCAGGCATCATGGTCCAGTAAGTATTGTGGAAAGCAGCACAAAAGGCAGAAAGAAAAGGGTGTGGGAAGCAGAACCACTTTGTGTCTCAATGGCACAGCTACCTCCAGAATTAAAAAGAAGCAGTACATGCAGTGACTGAAGACATAGCGATATCCAATGAAGAGGAGGGTATCTGCAGTTTGACTTTAGCATGCAAAAGAAGGCTGCCAGCCATTCAACTGCCATATTTGCAACCATATTACTAGATCAACAACCGGTTTGATTGCAGCTGGATTGTGGAGCCAGCTGCAATGTAATCCCAGAAACACTGATAATCAGTAAGAGTTTTAGTCAGGGGTATCTTTAGTAAAAGTCACAGACAGGTCATGGGCAGTAAACAAAAATGTACGGCCCGTGACCAGTCCATGACTTTTACTATATGCCCCTAACTAAAACTTGGGCAGAGGGGCCATGGGTGCTGGGCAGGGATGGCCCAGGACGCCTGCTGGTACTGTGGGGGAGAAGGCGGCACGTGGACTGGTACCCCTGCTGGTGTTGGGGGTGAGGGTGCTGGGCCATGGCACCCTTGCTGGTGCTGGGTTGTGGGGGAGGGTTTGCGGGGCTGTCAGGCTCCCTACCCAGCTCTGACTGGCATATCCCTGAAGCTCCTAGTGGGAGGGGCGTCCAGAGGGGCTCCCCTGCTGCTCTTGCCACAAGTGCCGGTTCCGCAGCTCCCTTTGGCTGGGAACCGCCAAGACAAGAAGTGAAAATTTATTAATAGGTTCACCACTTCAGCAATGGAAAGTGGATATAGACCAGCCTTTGCAAACCTGAGCAGATTTACCCCACACTTCAGGCAAACTCACTGGTAAAGATAAACAGTAAAAGAAGTTCATTGGCTACAAAAGATAGATTTTAACTGATTATAAGAAATAGGCAAAAAGTCAGAGTGGTTACCAAAATAAAATAAAATATCAGCATGCAGTATAAACTCTTTACCCTATTAGACTGGGCAGCATCTATATTAAGCAGTTTTTCTCACCCTACTGGATATTGCAGTTCATAGTACACAGGTTTCACCCTTGAAACCTGGGCCAGTCCCCTCCGTTGGAGTGTTCAGAGTGTCTTTGTTGCTTGCAGCGTAGGTGGGGGAAGGAGAAAGTCCAAGCATGTGGCCATCCTGTTCTGTTTTATACCCTCAGCTCCATCTGCCCCATGTGCTTGGAGAACACAAGTCCAGGCATGTCTGGTGGGCATTGCTAAATTTCCAGGCAAGGTTGAGCTATTTCCCTGGTGTGGCTTTATGCAGGCAAGTCATTAAATTGTAGCTCCCTTGCTGGACAATGGCTGTTGATGGCTGTTTGACACCCGCCCGGGCGTTGGTTACTTTCCCTGGTATTGTCTCTGGAGAGATAGTATCTGGGCGCTTCTCAACCCCACAGCATATTTTAGTAACTATACAACACAATATCATAACTTCATATGAACTAATGATATACATATTTAGATAGATCAGTGACTTTCAGCAGATCATAGCCTTTTTCCTGATACCTCACATGGCCTGCTTTATATGCAATATCACAATTATATATAAATGAGGAATATGGGGATTACAGGACTCTCCCCCAAGGTATAGAGTGTCACAAAATGTGACTGTATGCAGCTCATGAGATTACCAAAACACAGAGCTCCATCAGTCATTAAAGAAGGAACTACAAAAGCTGCAAAAAGGCATTATTAAACCTGTTGAAACTAGCATTCTAACAGTGGTGAGAAAACCTCCAGCTAAATTGAGGATTTGCAAAGACCCTAAGCCACTGAATGGAGCATTGAACAAACAACAGTACCCATTACAAATGATTGAGGACATACCATCCAATTTACCAGAGCAAAAGTGTTTAAGTCTTCATCATGTCAAAAATAGTTTTCTGGCATATTGAGTTAGATGAGACATCCAGCCACTAGACAACAGTTGCCACACTTTTTGGTAAGTACCATGGGTATGAATGCCTATGGGCATCTACCCCACCAGAGGTGTTCCACTATAAATATTCAGAGGCATTAAAATGGTGATTCCCAGACATCAAAATTGTAGCTGATAACATTCTTATTGTAGGAGAAGGTGATGTCAAGGAAGAAGCAGTCTAGGACCATGATAAGTTGTAACAATTCCTAAGCAGATGCTGGAAGTGGAATATTAGGTTGGATGCAGACAAACTGAAGCTTATGAGAGCTGAAGTTCCCAACATAAAAAACCTGATGACTTCTGAGGGATTTGGAAAAGTTGAGATCCATTAAGGAAATGCCCAGACTATAGGATGTGAAGAGAGTCGAGCAATTTATAGGGCTAGCCAACTATCTTCCCAGATTCTGCACACACCTATCAGAAGCCTGTGAGCGCTTGAGACAGTTAATAAACAATAAGGCATTGTGGAAATGGTCAGAGACCCATGAACAGACATTGGAAAGCATAAAGAAAATTGTAAGTGAGGTTCCAGTCCTAAAGTATTACAGTCTAGTAGAGCAGCTGTAACAACTCCAAAACAGAAGTTGGAATATTTGAGTGTAATGGATCAGAATGAGGCTTAGGTACTTTTGAAATTCCCACTAAGTACCTATTTACATCTTTAGTGCCTAACTACCTTTAAAATGTTGTCACTAAGTGACTCACTCAAAGTCACTTAGGAAGTCTAGGGCATAGCAGGGAACAGAGCCCACATATTCCAAGGCTCACATCATGCCTTGGCCGTTGGACAATCCCATCTACCTAAGTAGATAGAACTATCCAATTTATGTAGGGATAATGGGATGAACACCCTTGAAGTAGCAAAAAGTTCCATAAGTGCTAGTAAATAATTAATCTACTAAACCCTTAAAGTGACTCTCCCTCTAATAATACTCCTTTGGAAATGACTTCTAAAGGTGGAGGTACCTTATAGTCTTCCAAGAGAACCCCTCTAGTAAGGTTTATCAGGGGAGCATTGCAAATACAACATACTCTTTTCTTCTGGAGGAAGGATGGGAAACTTATCATTCCTGCTGTGCTTTAACGAAGATGAAGCATCTTCAGAGTTTACAGTGACAAAGAATAAATTATATCTATGGCTGTTGCAGATGGTTTGATAAGTCCTGGCAAAGGAAAGAGGACAGAAATATTGGTTCTCTATTAACTAATAACTACATAACTGGAAACTTTATTGGATCTAAAAATGATGAATGTGTATAACATTTACCAACTACAGTGTGTGACCTTTACCAAATAACCACCTATATAAAAAATGGCTGCTGAACTAGAGCTTGAAACAAGGTGATTGTTAATAAAGATCACGTTATTGCAGCAATTATAAATTTAGGTTCACACACATCTGGGACAGGAAAATGTGAAGTTATATAACTGGCAATGTTTACATGATCAATATTTTTAATAATACCCCCTGGTTTCTGCTACATCACACTAGTGCTGTAAGCTTTTCTTTGTTGAAAGCAAACTGTTTCAATGAAGATCAAGCAGCTAGGATAGTTGTATTTTACACTGACAGCTATTGTCATGCAGAATCAGAGTTTTTCTGAACTTGATGCCCTGCTGCTTATGAGGATTGAAATAATAATAATAATAAAAAAAAGCTGGCCTGAGTGCTACAAGTGACAGCCCTTATCAACTGATGTGATGCTGTCACAGTGGTTATGCTACATTTAAGCAACCATATCTTTTCATTATGAATGGAAGAAGCAGAAAAGACACTGGGATATTTCCATTATTCTTTGATATCCTGATATCCAAAATGCTGAGCATTTGCAACTCATGAGCATGTTCATAGCATCGCAGTAGGCAGAGCACTTTAACAAAAAACTTCTAAAATGAATAAATAAATAAATAAATAACCTAAGCAAACAAATCTCTGGACACCTGGTGTGCCAGCTTCTTTACAGCTATTTATGAATAGACATCACTGTGATGATTTGGGGAGTCCATTTGTACAATGTATGAACATTTTTAGTGGAATTTGGAAAAGGGGCATATAAGAATAGGCCAGGGGCTAAATTCATCACTTTTTTACTCTATAGAGCCAAACTATAGCATATGGTTAAACAACTGGGGAAGGGGAGAGAGAGAGAGCAGAGACAAGAGCGCAGGAGCATCTATCGTTGTCATAGATCTTCTTCACAGGGAGAAGAGAGGATTTAGATTTAGGGTGATGATTAATTTCATGAAGCAGGGACGGGGCTTTTCACTATATGTCTGTACAGTATCTAGCACAAAGGGACCCTGATCTTTGACTGTCACTCCTGGGCACTACTACACTATAAGTAATAAATAATAGTGAATAAGTGTGATGGAGAATGGAGAATGCCCCATTTCAAAGGGCTGCAAAAGTAACCCGGAGCACAAACTCTGCAAGAGAACAGGAAGTAATTCTAGCTCAACCACTCACAACTCCCCCTGGTGTCCTCCTTCATCCATGCCCCATACTACATGCCTATACTTTAATGGTAACTGTGCAGGGTTGCTACCTGATGTAGTAAGAGACCACTGAGCCCGCCTGTTCTGTCAGCCTGGGCCCCCTTTACCCTCTCTTGCTGAGCCATGATCTTAAGCCTCCTCTAGCACATACCACACCCAGCTGAAGAATATGGGGTGTAACATCACACCTCCCCCCTTAGATTACTTCCAGAAGGTTGGTCACTGACCAATGCGGAGCCAGTGTGCCTAAAATCCCTTTTTGGCTTTGGTTATACAGCCTCCAAGTGTTACCAAACTCTGCAATGTTATCCATAGATATTTTTTGCAAAGTTCTGGGTTTCTGTTCCCAGGTTGCCTGAAAACATTTTGTATGTAGCATTGTTAACATAATGCAGATATCAACGTGTTTTGTGCTAAGCTCCAACCCTGTTTACAGGTACTAGCTGAGAAGCAGTATTCTTATAGGACTTTCTTGTTATCACTTCTAGCCTGTAACAAAGATTCTTCCAAAAATCATACATGTCACATATTTTTAAAGTATTTACCACCAATACCAAATTCCTTGTCTTAACCCACATATTATGTAGTAAGAAACTAAAATTACCAGCAAATTCATGACAGGGTGGCGCTTCCAAGTATGATTATCATACCATGCCTTCTGTCTAAACCGACCAGTTTGTTTAGCATTTGCTGTATTCCTCATCCCCCCAGTAAAGATTCTTAGTTTAGGTATATCTCTGGGGGTTCGGCAAGGAACGGGTGTATGGGGATCTTATATGTTACTGGCTCATCCCCTGTGGAGTTGCAGTTCCTCTCCAGGGTAAAGCCCATGCAAAGAATCCACCCCCTCTCCTGGGTTTCCTTTGTTTTGCCTAACCCCACTGCTCAGTGTCTGATGCTTAGCTGTTAAGAGGAGTTTACCTACCCGGGAAATGGCTCCTCTTCATCAGATGGTTCATTAGCATTTCCACTGACACCGGAATGCTTGGAAGAACCCCGGGTCCCCGCCCCTGCCTTAAAGGGACAGAGTTAATTTTCACAAGTACAGCAAGAACACCATTTTGAAAAAGTGGGACCTGGATTGGGGAACCCACGATCACCCCTCTGTCTGTTCTCAAGAGGTCAGCTGTATGGCTGCTCCCCACAGGGAGGTCAGTTACACAGTTACCCCTTAAAACCTGAGCTACAGGTGAGGTGCCTGGGATCACTGATGCAGATACAGCAAATTTCTCTTAGGCAAACACCTGCCCCCTATGTAATCAGTCAGGAGACATTCCTGTACACACACACACCCCCCACACACATTTCTCCTTAACTTCCTTCTCTGGGCTACCTTCTAGGGCATACACCTCTGCGCTCCTTAGAGTGGAATCTATGCCCTGTTCAGCTGTAGGCTCACAACTAACAGCCAGAACACACCCCTCACTGGTAAGCACTGCACCCTTCTCCATCTTTGAATTGGATTTGCCTCCAGTTAGAGCCCATGGAATCCACACCCACCACAGGACTCCATTACTGTTCTCTGGGATTTCCTCTAGGACATATTTTTCTATGCATTTTCGAGTGAGTCCTGTTCCTTGCTTCACAGCAACTTCCTGGCAGCCAGCAACCTGGACAGTCTTCCTACCGTCAGGCAAAACATTCCCATCCCCCAAGGGAATAGTCACTGGACAGGAACTGGTTTTACCCACCCCCATTCCTTGTAGCAAACTGGTTCGTACAGATGCAGAGGAATTAAAAAGACACTCTCCCATTTCTCAGAAGTTTCTGTAGCTTTGCTCTTTCCCACTGGGGCTTCAGCACAAGATTCCTACTTGCTGCTGACAGACCACCGGACAGCCTGAGCCACATCAAAAAAGTCTTTACCCAGAAGAATTTGTGTAGGATTACAGCAATGGTTAATTCAACTTGCAAATCCTCAATTTCCATGTGAATTTTAGCCAAAGTCACAAGAAGTTTGTGACTCCTACTAACAAAAGCTCTGCCATCTGTCCTGGCAGTGTGTTGTTTTCCTGAACCAGGTCTCTCCTGACCACAGAAATTTCTGCACCAGTATGTCTCCATGCAGAGAGTTCTGTGCCATTTACTTTGACAGCCTTTAGGTACGTACTGCCTGGCTATGCAGTGGCAATCTTTACAAACCCTGTATGATAAGCGGCAACTGCCTGAGGTGCCTCTGTGCTCTGCGTAGCAGCATTTCCATGAGTTGCAGGCTGCTTGTTCCCACTCAGCACAGGGCATTTATTCCTCAAGTCCTCAGTGGAATTACAATGATAGCAGCTCCTGGTCTCTTCTGCTTTTACAGGAGATTTGGGATGAGGACTGGAGGAGTGGAGGTGAGTGTCCAGGGGTAAAGTGGGAACCTTGCTTCCCACTAAACTTAAACCCCTCTGCCTGTGATTTATTCCTACTAGGTGCTTGGGATTGTTCAAATTTATCTGCAAAAGTTGCAAGTTATTCGATCATCTCTACCTTTTTATCCCATAAACACTGTTTTACATCATCATTAGACATATACAGGAACTGTTCCTGAGCAACCAAATCACTCATTGCTTCAAAGCTTGTAATACTTTCCCCCTCACCCACTTATCCAGTAGATCTCTCATTTAGTTTATATAAGCCATATTACTTAATCCAGCCCCTCTCTTAAGGCTTCTAAATTTTACTCTATAAGTTTCAGGTGTAACCTGAAACTGTTTTAAAACCAGTTCCTTAAATTTACCATAATTGGAAGCGTCACCAAGTGGCATCTTAGTAAATATACCCAAAGCAATCCCAGTCAACTTTGCAACCAGAGTGGTCATCTTTTGAGCCTCAGGAATTGCATAGAGTTTACACAGCCTCTCAAAGGTGATGAAGTATTCAGCAATGTCCCCAGATTTGCTTGCTATATGCTGGAAACAACTACTCCCATTTGTGGCTTTTTGGAGAGGTGGAGCCCCCTGGTGGGGGTTCTGTCTCTTTCACTCCATTACTGCCGGTTCATACTTCTGAGCTTTCCTTTCCTTATCAGCCTCTAGTTTTCTTCATTCTTGGGCTTCCTCAGCCTCTACCTCACTATCTCACTTCCATGGCTCTCTCATGAGCTAACTTTTGCCTGGCTGCTTCTGCTTCAATTTCCATCTGTTTTAATTTAATCTGTCTCTTATGCATTCTTTCATTTTCTTCTACTTTCAACTCTGAAGCTCCAACTATTTAGTAACTTCACTTTCACTCATTTTGCTGCTTTTCTGCCTTTACTTTCCTTACCCGAAATAAGCAAACAGAAAATACAAACCAGTAACCACTTGGTCTCTTCTCTAGCCAACACATTTAAAACCACCACCCGTGTTACAGGGCAATAAACTGTGCACACTATCACGCTCGACTACAGCACTGTGATGTGTTGCCCCCCTTTAATCTGCCACCTGATGTACTGAGATACCACTGAGCCCACCTGTTCTGTCAGCATGGGCCCCCTTTACCCTGTCTTATTGAGTCATGCTCTTAAGGCTCCTCTAGAACAAACACAGGCAAGGCCACACCCAGATGCAGAAAGACACAGACACTGAGATCAGCTCTGGGAAGACTCAGCTTAAAGGACTTGCCCCAGCACTCAGGTGCCCACCTCCTTTGGAGTGCAGACCCAAAGGTATAATGTCTTGCGCTATTTAGAAAAATCCGCACAATGAAAATTCATAAAAATTCATCCTCTCCCTCAATGCGAAGAGAGAGATGCACAAGTTCTTGTCCCCATCCCCCAGCTGGAAATTGCACAAACTGGGTTTAATAATAAACAAAACAAAATTATTAACTATAAAAGGCAGATTTTAAATGATTATAAGAGATAGCAAACAGAACAAAGCAGATTACTAAGCAAATAAAACAAAACACACAAACTAAGTCTGATTCACCAAAGAAACAGGTTACAAAAAGTAATTTTTCACCCTAAATGTTGAATTAGGCAGATTGCAAATCTTGAAAGGCAGCAGCACTGGCCTGCAGCTTGAAACGTCAGGTATTATTACTCATAGGCTAGACACCCTTCCAGCCTGGGCTCAACTCTTCTCCCCACTGCTTCCAGGTGTTGTTCAGTGTCTGTTTGTATGGGGAAGCAGAGGAGACCTCGATGATGTCACTCCCCTGCCTTAAATAGCTTTTGTTTATGGCGGAAACCCTTTGTCTTCCAGTGGAAAAACACTGGCATATCGGGGTGGGGATGTGTGTGGGGAGGAGGCAGTACCAGGTGACTCAGTCCCATGTCTCTTCAGGGTTGTAGCAGCCATTACTCACAGGCTGCTTGGAGTGTCCACAGGAAGACTAAGCTCTTTCACAGTCCATTGTTTCTGATGATGGGCCATCAGCCCTATCTTTCTCATTTTTGTACCTGAAGGGCTAGCTGTGGGTGTCACCCAAAGCACATTTGAAATACAGATACATGATTAATATTCCTAACTTTAGATACAAAAATGATACATGCATACAAATTAAATAATCACATTCAGTAAATTATAACCTTTCCAATGATACCTTACATGAGCCATCTTGCATAAATTATATCTTATTCTATATTCATATCATAACAATATTTCTATGAAGAATATGGGGTGTAACTTCACAGTAATGTCTAGCCCCTGGGCTTCCATGGATTTATACCACGGATAAATTTTGTCTCTGGTATAATTTTATCTGCCTAGACATTGAAAATTTACTCCTAGAAATGAAATTAAATGCTTTGTGGGTTTGGTATATTGGGTTTCTCTTAAGATTCTTTTTAGTATTCTCGTGAGTTAACCTTTGATGTTGCTTTTGTTTATTTTGTTGATCATGTTCACTAGTTAATTAGCTTTAATATGTGAGTTTATCTAATATGTAATCATCCAATTATGAGGTGTGATTATTATTTGATATCTGTCAAAACCCTCGTTTCACAGTTTTTTTCATTGTTGCAAATCTCGATCCATAAATTACCGGTACATTCTAGGGAGTTAACTTATGAAATGATGCATTTATATCACATGTCAGGAGCAGTTCATATCTACAATAGCTAAGATTGTCTTTTTTTACTAGCATTGAAAGTAATGGTGCCTTCCTATTTCTGGATTTTATTAGGTGATATTCTTGTCTCTTACACTTTTAATTTCTCTGGAATTGCATGGGTGGCAGATTTTAGTCTTCTTGTTTCTCCCTCTGCCAATTCCCTCTCTTATAATTCAATGGTTAGTGATTTTCCTCTGCCTGAGAAATCTTGTATAGTAATGCACTATAGGTCATCTGACAGGCAGATCAAAAGTGCCACCCAGTGAATGGACCTCCGCAAACACTGAGGAAACCATACTCATAGGAAATCAATCTAGTTTTGAGATGGTTAGTCTCCAGAGGATGGTTGGAGGGATGAAATATCACAGAATTCTACTTGCAAGGATTATTGTTTAACTTGAATTTACGATGTTTTGTCCAAATAATATGTTTTATCTTACTATATTGAACTAGCTCAAAACCTTTTTTTTTATGTAAATTTTTGCAGCATGGTGTCTGTCAGAACTATGGGAAACATACATGACTATTCCACACACAGCACTGAACAGCCATCAGAAGGTAACTGTTTTGGGTTACTATTTACTTATTCTGGATTTGAACTAGTGACCTACAGGTGAAAGATTTTGCATCCTATTAGCATCAGTCCCCTATGGCATTGAGCCCAGCTCCCAAATCCTGTAACCATCCCAGGCAAATATTTCTTGTGTGGAATTTATAACCAGGTGCATAGGTGTGATCTAGGGCCACAACTTCACATATCAGCAAAGGAGAAAAAAGAAAAAAAATCATGCCACTTAAGGTGCATACCTTTCAGCATACCACTCACCACTACTGATCAAATAGACAAAGCTAGATAGTGGCATTTATGCCAAAGCTCTGAATAATGGGTGGAACAGACCTAGGTTATTCCAGAAGGAACACAGGAGAGATTGTGCCTCAGGTTGCTCCATGCCTGGATGGTGATGGGTGGAGCATATTAGTGCTGTAGCTTATTGGCTCTGCTCTGCAGGGTGATGCTGGGAGGGGAAAGTTTAAGACCTTCCCTTTACCCACCTTCTTTTTGGAATCTTGCTCTTCAGGTGGACAGAAGGGTTAACAAGAATGACTCCCCTGACTCTCAAAGGTTTTAGTTGTTTTATTTATTGCTGAGCATATGCGCTCTGCTCCAATGCTGAATAAAAGTAGAAATGGACCCAAAGCAAAACCCCAGAATGTAATACCATTTTTTTTCAGGGGGAGAGGGGCGTATTTTAAAATTGAAACCAAAATGCATAATGTTATGGCTTCAAGTCACCTCTATGTTGCATACGCAATAAGAATAATAATCAGGAGTTTTTTCAAGCCATACTTATATTGCCCAAAATGTGTGTATAGGATAAAACTCAAGGGGCGGAAATATTTGGGAATTGAATGTCAGTAAAAAATGCAATTTCTCGTAAGTAGACAGTGTTTTTATTGATATCATCATGTTTCATTAATGTTTGCTATTTGCTATGATCAATGTTACATATTAACTTTTCAAAAGTACGCTATTCAAAAATATATCGATACAACAGATTTGATTGGTCTCTGTTTGACAGTTTCATTATCAGTAATTATTGTGTGAACTTGACTAAACATAGTAAGTTAATGAAAAATGGTTTTGTACATTTCACTTGAAAAATGAAGAGAATTATCACTGTCTAAAAACAATGATGAAAAATCTCAATGTAAAGGAAAGGGACAAGAAAATACACTTCACCAAGTGACACAAACAATATATGCTAATCAGAAAGACTTTTTCTTCTGATGATTTAAGACTGTAGCATACTCAATGGCCATCTAATAGCATTGCTACTAGATACCAGATACAAAAGCCCAGTACTGCACTTGTAGGAGTTCTCCTATCTTTCACGCTTTCTCTGTTCTTATACCTTTTAACGTGCACAATTTCAGATTATAAACACAGTAATTTATAAAATATTGCATTAGTAGCATTAGAATTTTAGAGAAAACTTGTGATCTCAATTTCACTTCTATAAATTCAGAGTAACACCACTGAAATTAGTTAGTTATGCCAATATAGCTGAAATCAGAATCTGGCCAGTTGTGTCCCCTATTTCATAGACACTCTGCGGTCACCTTCAGCATCCACCACTCACTCATTTTCTTTTCCTTTCTACAGGATTAAAACAAAACAAAACAAAACCCCACATAGTACTCTTCCATAAGACTTTACTTTAAATGGTGTTTTGCCTAAGTAAAGACAACAAACAAAAGAATCCTTGTGAAAGAAAAAAAAAACAACAGAAGATTGTTATTTGTACTAATGGATACATAAAACAAAAGGGTAATTTATCAAAAATGTGAATTTCACATGGAATATATAATGTACCTATGGCTAATTTTACAAATTCACGGATCAATGTAGTCTATAGCTGCCATATACTTTAGCAAAAGTTCCAGCTAATGATCGTCCCTAAAAAGCCGTAACTCTGGCTGGGGAATTGCCGAAGTGCAGCATGACTCTGGCCATGCCCACTACAATGGGGAAAGTGCTCACCAGACCTCTATGCCAGAGAATCCCCAGTTTCCCACGTAAGGCACCTTTGCAGACATTTTGCACTGAGAGATCATCACTAATAGGACAGACCATGAGTCAATTTCTATCGCATAATAAATTATTTACACAGGGCTTTATCTTTTCAAACATCTGAACAATCATTCCTCTTTAATCCTCACAGACCTTATGTGAGCCAGGTAAATAAGTCTGAATAACCCCATTTTACAGATGGCGAAATGGAAAGATTGAGTGACTTGCTCAAGATCACATACCAAATTAATGTCAGACTCAAAGAGCTGAAATCAGGTTTTTTTGGCTTATAAGTCAAGGTTTACCCTACTTCACCAGTAAACCACCAGACATATCTTTTGACCTTTCTGGATCTCAGTTTTCCAGTTTGTGAAATCATAATAATAATACTTTGTGCATTTTCATCTACAGTGCTCCATATGCTTTTGAAAAGATGGATACACATGAAGAGGGGACTGATGCAGAGAGAAGAGTTAAGTCACAGGTTCAACATCTGACAGTAAATAAGTATCCAACTCAAGTACTGAGGCACCAGTGCTTTGGCTCACGGGACAAGGTCTCACTCTGTCTACCAAAGCAAGTTATACACACCTTCTGTTTCTCAGTTCTCCTGACTACAGAATTGGCCTAACAGATAGTACAACTAAGCATATTTGAATTACTTTACCTGAGGATATGTCTACACAAGGATAAAAAGCCTGCAGCATGGCCACGACTGGTCCAGGTCAGCTGGCTCATATTACAGGGCTCAAAATTGCTATGTAGACATTTGGGCTCAGGTTGGAGCCTGGGCTCTGGGACCCTGAAGCCAAATATTTACATAGTGATTTTTCAGCCCCAGAGCTCAAGCCCTGCAAGACAGGTTCTCTTTCCAGATTTTGCCACAAACTTCCTCTGTTTCCTTGGGCAGGTAAAAACTGAGGCCAGTTTCAGCTGCTCCAAAAAAAGTCACATTTTTTTTTAAATGGGAAAATGTACCTTTTCCAATTCTTTCCTCATGCAAAAATTGCTGGTTTTGCTAAAAAATAAAACAAACAAAACCCAATAATAAAAATAGCACCTTTCAGGCATAACTGAATCCCCAAACAATTTCAGCCTCAAAAGTGAATGCTTCAGAAAGCTACAAGAAAATGAAAATGAAGTGTTTTCATCGGAACACTAAGGAAATCTTATCTATAGAGGCTCACAGTCATCTCTCCTGTAAAATATCCATATTACAGATGGTGAATCTAAGGACGAGAAAGAAATTTTGCCCAAAATTGTAATTCCTGGTACTGGCTCTAATTACATACCCAGAGAGAGAGAGAGAGAGAGAGAGAGAGAGAGTCCCTAAGCCAAATAATGATTTATTTTTATTTTCTTTTTACAAAAACTTAAAATGAAAACATCTGGTTAAATCACGCATTTTGGAAACATAGAACAAGATTGTAGTTAATATATATAAAATCACAATAAAACATTATTGTTTTATTGTTTATTCCTCTTACCAGTTAACATAAAAGCAAATCAATATTTTTGCTTCAGAGAAGAAAAAAAAAAAAGACCCAAACCTAAGGAGCTGTTCTCTTTGTGCTGCTGTATGGTTAGCAATGTATTTTCAACCATTTTTTCGTTTGGGGGAAAGTTGTTTTGCTTCCTGTGAATCCAATCATTGCCTCTGTCTTTCTTTTCTCCATTAACAGTACAAGTGGAAACAGTCTCTACTCTATGTGGCTTTAATGTACATAATTTGCTTCTCTTTCTGTTTCTACCAGTTCTGCTGCTATGTATATGGTTTTTAGATAGACATACAACTATCATTTCAAGGGCAGCAGCACATGTAAGTAAATATTTGGGTCCCTTAGTGGGATCATAGATGTATTAAATTAAATGGCTTTTCAGCTTCAGCAGAACAGTTTGAAAGTTTCAGTATTGGATGAATCACCCCATTTTGTTATGCCACAGAATGACAAATGCCTGATAAATGATAACCTGCCTAGAAACGAGGATGCTCGTAAAATAAACATTTCAATGAAGCAGCAGGACTGCAACACAGATTTTTTCTTGAGTATATTGTCTACTGAATAATAGAAAAAGGTACAGAGGCATTCATCTACTCTCTTTTATATAGAAAAGGAAGAGATGAGGGATTGTGAAGCTGTAATTGTAATTTGTGCAATTTATCTGATTTCACTTGCAATATAATAAAGTTGTATGAAAAGTTATTACATTATGATATAAACTGTATTATTAGGCAACTATAATAAACAAGAAGTACAAGACACTTTCATTACATTTTATTGTTGTGGCTTCCTTTATAGCTAAAATAAAAATTAAAAAAACACAAGCAGCATTCAGAAGGATGATTTATGTAGGAGGCATTATGGCTTCTAGGACTATGAAACAGATGGGACTTTTTATTAGCGATGGGTAAATCAAATAATATATTTGCTGAACAGCATGCTTATCAGCTATATTGATGAGGTGAATAGAGCCTGATTCTCCTCTCACTTGCACCAGTTTTATACCAGGATGACTCCATTGATTTCAATGGAGTAACTTTTAATTTACACCTGTATAAGCAAGAAGAGAATCAAGCCCACTAAACTAAGAACATTTAACTGATAGATATAAAGGGTCTATACGATAATAGTCACTACTGCCACAGCTGTCTCATATGGAATGGGATACCTATAATAAACAAAAAACCGAAAACCACAACTCATTACTTATGTAATATAGCCTACTGCACTTCTTACTGATGTGTTCGGTTCAGCTTGTAACCTCAGAGCAGCAAATTTTAAAGGATATACAAAACAAACAAACAAAAACAATTCTGACAAAGGTAGCAAATTATAAAGGAAGAGACAGCCTGTTCAGTTGTAAAATGCTGTGGTTGAATCAAAGTAACTTGCTTCTTCATTGTGGTGAAGAGGGCTGTGTGCTCCTTGCACTCCAGCTAATGTGACAGAAATTCTTTAAATACTTCTGAATATATAGAACAAAATTGGCCAGTTTGGGGTATCATCCATTCAAAAACCAGAAATAGATTGAAGAACACCAGTGCTGGGAACTTGGTGATTGTCTATAAAAATTTAAGATTTAAGAAGAAAATGTCAGATGAAGAGTTGACTCCATCATATGGAGAGGAAGAAAGAGATAAGATGAATTTGATGATGACAACCAAGATATAGATTAAGCAGTTGGAACTAATAAAGAAAAAGAAGATAGTAAAAAGCAAAGTGTTTGAAGAGTTGGCCTGCTGCCTGCCTATCATACGTGCATTTAAAAATGACGTTTTTTCATTCATAGTTGCTATGTGTATGTTTTAATTTCATTTTTCTTTTTTTTTTAAACTGTTCAGTCTTGAATAAGGTTCACATATAAATGCTAACCTAACATTGCTAAAAAGATAATAATTATTACTTCATTGTTTAGAACTTCATTTCCTTTTGATTCAATTTTTCATGAGTTATAATAATTCCATTAAGTAACTTTTTTTATCTAAGACTAAGCCTATTAGAGACCATTAAATCTTACTCTTTTTTGTTACTGTTGTTATTATTCTAATAAAATAGTTCTTTTAAAATATTTTATTATTTTTGGTATCATAACAATATTTTACCAATATTTGTCTTAACAATTCACCAATTATTTTTGGATGAGTCAAATGCCCAATCATAAAAATAAAATTAAAAGAACATTAAGGTTGCAAAGTCAAATATTGAGAAGTTACGAAAATTATAGAATTAAGGACACCAATGGAACATTAGGGTGTGAGACAGAGGTCTTGTGGAAAAATGGTACATAATAATGTAATTAATGAATGTATCATAATACATATGCTCAAGAGGGCTGAATTATGGTTCCACATACAACCTTGCTTCTGGCATTTCTTAATTTTTGAGTGTTTGACTTTACAACCTTGAGACTCTTTTAACATAATTTTGATGTACTACGGAGATAGAAATATGTAATAGTTAAGAGGTAAATCATAAAAATATTCCCTTCACCCCTCCCCCCCCCAAAAAAACCAAGTATAGGTAGGAATAGTGTACTCTACTGTATGATCAGATTGGGGAATAGCTTCCACTGAAGGACTGCATCACCGTCATGGCCTAACAATTTAATGCACTGCCCACTTAACCATCTGTCCTATTCTATACCAATCATTCTAGCTGTTT
Organism: Trachemys scripta elegans; assembly: GCF_013100865.1. Lineage (NCBI taxonomy): Eukaryota > Metazoa > Chordata > Testudines > Emydidae > Trachemys > Trachemys scripta. Next base: position 137,399,180 of record NC_048299.1, read on the forward strand.
TACTTCAGAAATGAAAAATCTAAGTAGTGGACATTTCATTTTTCTTGTAAATGTGAAATCTGTATATATTACGTGTTAAAAACATAAATATCAGCATTGATTGCATGCACACAAATTAGCCCTCATGTTATAAAGAGAATAATTTTCACAATGGACAAAAATAGTAATGGAAATTGTTGATCATGAGAAAGAACAGTAACTACACTTTCTTCCCATTTGCAGTCACACCTGCTTAGAGATTAAATTGTATTGTTATGCTACATTAAAAGAGCATTTTCCTACAGGAATGCATTATGTTTCCGAAAGGCAATTGTGAGGGCCTTTGTGCACTCAGCAATATTTTGTATTCGACAGTGAACATTTGTGTTAATGTCAATTAATTTGTAATTCTACTTCAGAGGGAGAGAGCGAGAATGTCAGTCAGCACATTAGGCATGTACTCTTGCTCTTTCTGAAGACAGTTGTGAGAGTTTTACCATCCTTAGCAACTTCCAAAATCAGGCAGATGGAACTTCAATTTAATGCTTCATCTGAATACAACCGCCTACTATTGTCATTCACATCTGATAGTGATATTCATTCTGGGAACCTATTTCTCCATCTAGGTATTTATATGCCTGTGCTTCATTATGGTATTTGTCTAGTTTTGACTATTTTTGTAGTTCTTCCCGTATTTAAAACAAAGTGTTCTATTTTTAAAATAAGGCTGCCACTATTTTCAATTCTTTTTGCAAGAAGCACTAGCTGTGGTGCTTTTTTCAAACCTCTGATACAGCTTTACTGTATTTCTTTGCATTAACCTGCCTTTTAATAAATGAGGAGGAAGGACAAAGTTGTAACACATACAAGAGTTATCATCTAAGTTGCCATGCTTTAGGCCATAAGGGCTGTAGTTACTGTGGGATGATATGTAGACACTGGATTTGTTTGTGTGACATCTCTTAACATCAAATTAAATTGTGCAGTAGCTCAGGAAAAAATCTGCATCACCACTGAATAGAACACAAAGACAGACACAGATTATATGTGTAGTGTGTGGAATAGCAGCTATTGTTATGGAAGGATGTATGGCTGCTGAAATCAAAAGTCAGTCTTCATTTTGAAAGGTGGAGTTCTGGACATAACAGGGCAGAACAGACTGAAGCTTATAATGGGCTCTCATTGGTATGTTGTGTAATATTTAAATAGAGATAATGTAAGCATTAAACTTAATCTCTCCATGCCCTAATAAGCAAAACAGCTCAAGTAGTTGTCACAACTATTATTCATGTTATGGTAACACCTCGGAGCCATAGTCTTACATCATTGTGCTAAGTGCTGAAAAAACACAGAAAAAAAGAAGACTGTTCCTGCCCACCATCAACTCCATTTCCTTCCTATTCCTCTCCCAGGCCGAGCAGACCCTTTCTTTGGATTAATGTTTTGGGGTATTTGTATTCAAGCAAAACAAACAATGAGAATAATTTATTATGGTGTTTACTTTAGATTTAATCTTTGGTAAAAAAGCTTCTGTGAAGCTTCTTAATTTCTAATAGTAGTTTCAGGATTTACTCTTGGTATAGAAGTCCATTGTTAGGCCATTTTATGTTGAAAAGTTTGCACTCTTTTCTTTCAAATGTTTGTTTTATTAAATGAAAGACCTCCAGGCACTTGACAATGGGCACTTCTGTACACTTCAGATCAGCAAATGTCCCCAGGCACAGCTTTGTCTCTGTGGCTCTGAGGGTCCCAACATGCAATGAAATCTTAACAGTTCCACTGTTAAGGTGGCAGGTCCTTATATGCCTTGGAACAGAGCTCTGCAGGGAACATGTGTGGAAGAGGCAGAAGCAGGGCCAGGGTGGATCCATCACGATGCAGGTCCTAAAGTCACATTCCCTCCTCCACCTAACCTAGCGGAACATGCTGCATCCTGCAGCCCGGGTATTTGGGATGCATGTTGGGGACATCCCTAACCAAAAGTGCTTTGTCAAGCTCCGAATTGTCCCAGATTTGTCCTACTCTATGTAGAGGTTGATTATATTACCTTTTCCAAATGTCATCTACTTTTCATGTATGCTTTCTTGTTAAAAGTAAATGTATCAATACTCATTCTTTAAGCAAAGAAGACAAACCTTAATGTCCAAAGCACAATACTCAGGAGTAATTTTCCAGGAACAAAATTATGCACATTCAAAAGTGAAAAAACAACTGCTAAGGAATGACTTTCTACTTTGAAGTTTTTACTAGGATGTTATGGATAGTGTTTGCATGGGGAATGGCAAGGAAGATTGCTGGTTTAAAAATTATTTGGGAAACTATTTGTGAAGTTCAGAGAACTTTTTCTAGCCAAAGATATAGGCTAAGTTGCTGTTTTCTATGGATCAGCATTGCATAACACATGTAAATAATAAGATAGGCATACACAGTCTAGGTTTTAGTGTACTGCATCTTACATTGTTGAACTATCATCTCTTTCCTCTGTGGAGTTTACAAATAGATGAACAGTCTTCCTCTGGCCAAACTGTTTTTGTTCACCATACAGGACAGAAACGTTTCTCAATCTCAAGATATGATTCAGAACCCCAAATGAGTAGCTCATATTCATGAGTATGGATAATCAAAGCAGCATTGCAGAGTCTGCATGAAAATCTCTGTTTTAGTGTTTGCAAGAGTACTCATTTTACATCTGAGAAATGGAAGTAATGGGGGGGAAAAGCTATCCGCCCATAGTCTGTGTTTGCCATAAGATATTTGGAGTCTGAAAACAAAATTTTAAAATATCCTATTTTTTTTTTTTTGTATTTTTCATTGGGAAAGCTCACACTACTACACTACTCCAGTTTTATGTTGATGTAACTGCACTGAATGCACGCAGAAGTGAATTGAGCCCTATATATTCCAAATATTCTTTTAACTTTCAAAATGTTCTCTGGTAGTTAAACATTATTTTTTTCCAACTTGCTATATTCATTTATTGCTTTCAATTCTGAAGGTTTCAAGTCTGCATCAACTATGAATTAAATTAAAAAAAGCAAGCTTTAGGAGAAAAGTGTAAAGCAAACACTAACAAACAATTATTTTCTACAGTTCATATTTTTGTGGAAAATACATCAAAAGGCAATTAAAAAAATGCTTATTGAAGTATATCCCTACTCTAAATACAAAATATTTTTAGGCCAGATTATCTCCTGCACTGAGATTTCAATTGAGCAGGAGACTGGTAGGAGGGGTAGTATGGAGCTGATTTTGTTTCCCTGATTGTGTGAGCAAGTCTGTGCTGGACACACCAACATTAATGGGAGGAGGCTGGATTCATGGCACCAGAGCCTCAGCTGGCTAAATCAGTATTGCTGCATTTAGGTTAATGAAATCACTGAGTCAATGGAGCTATGACCATGTTCACTGGCATAGGAACTGGCCTTTTGCGGGTCTGATTTTAAAGAGATGACTGAGCATTCACAGCTCATATTGACTTCATTAGGAGCTGGTGGTGCTCAGTTTCTGAGAAAATCAGGCCCCTCGAGGCAAGGATGATGTTCAGCAGAAGATCTAGTGTGACTGGTCAGCCAGGCCACATCTTATATGTACAATCACAGAGGCCATACTTTTGGTGTAAAATTCCTAGAACTCCTGTTTCCATGCATGCTGTGGGGAGGTTATGGACTGGCCTTTGAAATCTCTCAGGGTGTTTCCCTGGAGTTCTCAGGGATTCTAACTATCCAGTGTTTAGTGTTTCAATTACAAATGTTTTAACACCACCATAAAAATTGTCAGGGACAAAATGTTACTCTTGAGTCAATAAGTGATTGACATTCCCAAGCTTTATAACTGAAAATGCTAGTCCCTTAACCATCTCCTCCTGTAAAATCCTTCTTTGAATACAGAAAAAATAAATATATAAAGGGATTGGTGAGCTATTCAGTACTAATTGAGCACCCCCTTTGGAGGAGGGGGAGGGTGGGTTAGCAAATCATTTACACACTGAACCTGATTTTCTTGAACATATTTTTAAGATTTTTTTTCTTATTTATTTCTTTATCCTCCTGCACCCTCCCATGCACAGGAATCCACCAGTTTCTGCCATTTATTTTAGTCATGTGCTGGTCTGTTCAGGCTTCTTAGTATCATGTTGATGGATCTGGCTTCTTTCTCTGTTATTCTTTGTAATGTTTCTCTAAGTTGCCCTCTTTTTCTCTTCCTGGGTAGTATCCATATTATTACTTGACATGGAAGTCGTGTTGGTGGCATCCTTAAAACATGCCCTAAATACATCCATCTTCACCTTCTGAATCCTTCTGATGTTTCATGTTGGATTATTCCACTTAGGATTTCTGATGTTACAAGAAACCCTCTCCAATGGGCATTTAATTTGGAATGAGTTGAACGTCTGATCAATTTCTGTTGTAGAGTTCCATGACTCCACTCCATAAAGTAGAAGGGACATGATGCCAGTGTTCATGTTTTTGTATCAGTGCTAATCAAGCTACTTATTTTCCAAATCTTTTCACATTTATGAAGGTTGTTTCCTACTTTAGATATTTGTTGCTTGACAACTAGCATGGTGCCACTATCACTGCACATCTCACTCCCTAGATAGGTAGCTTTGGGGACATTGATAGCCATATCTTTTGTCATTTATTCTTAATTTACATATATGTAATAATGTTGCATGCTTCAACACTGCCAAATATATCAGGTACCATCTAGAAGGCAAAATGAATATTCCATATTGTCTTGTGTAGGGGATTCAACCCTACAGAAATGCAATCTTTTCAAGGAAGCGGGGAGTCTGAGATTTTAGTAAAATGCTTTTATTTAAAAATTGTATCAATCACATAAGGGATGGAACTTGATTCAGTGTCTAAATCAGAGAGGAACTGTGAAAATAATCAATTTTTGGTTTTGTGTCCCAGCCAAACAACAACTTTTGACTTTTATCAGAATTTTGTTTCTATTTTCTCCCCAACTTGAAAGAATTTGATAAATTCAACACAAATCTGAAAAATGTCTTGGTTGGCATGAATCTGCATTTTGCCATGAAATAAAGTTTAATCTGAAAATTTCCATTCAGCTCTATCAGAGAACTCCTACATTTTGCCTGTCTTCCTGTCTCTCGCCAGTCTATTTCCTGTTAGATACCTGAAGGGTCCACAAATTGGCACAATTCCACAAGCACAAAAGCAGCAGCACACAACCCAGCAGGAAGCAGTTAGCTCAAGCTATCATTATTAGGCTTGGTCTACACCTAAAACTTAGGTCAACCTAGGTATGTCATCAGGGGTGTGAAAAATTCACACCCAGTGAGACAATACTTAAGCCGACCTAAGCCCCAGTATAGGCACTGCTAGGTAGATGGAAGAATTATTCTGTCAGCCTAGCTACTGCCTTTTAATGGGATGGATTTACTACAGCAATGGAAAAAACACAGCTGTACCACATATCAAGTATCAGAGGGGTAGCCGTGTTAGTCTGAATCTGTAAAAAGTAACAGAGAGTCCTGTGAATCTGTAAAAAGTAATAGACTGTAAATGGCTATCTAACTACAGAAGCAGTTTCTCCTCCCTTGGTGTTCACACCTCAACTGCTAGCAGAGCACCTCACCCTCCCTGATTGAACTAACCTCGTTATCTCCATGCTGATTTATACCTGCCTCTGGAGATTTCCATTACTTGCATCTGAAGAAGTGAGGTTCTTACCCACTAAAGCTTATGCTCCCTATACTTCTGTTAGTATTAAAGGTGCCACAGGACTAGCTGTACCACAGTAGCGTAGACATACCCTCTGTTCTGTTAAGGTTTTTGTTTGCAGTTATTGGAGGTAATCAATTCTTTATCTGATGGGAGACAAAGAGTTCTGTCTGAGACCATCCAGACCAATGGCCACCTTGGAGAATGTTTGTGGTTCTAGAAATGTGAACCCTTAAAGAAGCCAACTTGACTGCTTAATTCAGCTGGAATGCTGTTGGAACGTGCCCTGCTTTACAAGAGAATTAATTAATACCACAGATGTATTGAATTTGCAATACCTGCCACCCAATGCTATTTACACATGTAATGGGAAAACATCAGGTACAGTAATTACCTAAGCAAATTTATGTAGTGAATATCAAGTCTACAATATAGTTCTTGCAGGTTATTTTTAAGTGAAAAAAGCAAGCTGTAGCAAGATGTGCTAACTGCGTAAATTTCAAGTGGGTAGTTAAAAGGTCAGAGAGAGAGAGAGAAAACACACAACATGTATTCTGTCAAAGGACCTGCACCATGCTGAGCATCATTTGAAAGAAGCCGAGTCTCTCGAACTACTGCTGAAGTCAATGGGAGAAAACAGCACTTCTCACAAGGTGTTCAGCACCTAGTATGATTAGGTCATAAAACATCTGGAGTTTTCTTTGTTTTTAATTTTTAAATAGCTTTCCATGTTTGGTGTTTATTTCACTGATACCGGTATTTTAGATAGGATGGTCTGAATATTACAGGCAGTGAATCAGAACACCTTGAATTCTTAAGAAGAAACACAATAAGCAATAATATAGCATATTTACTTTTTTGTCGGTGATTTATTATTGTACATCATTACTGTAAGTATAGCAAAACTGTGAAAGGAAGGAATAATTTAGATTTGAACTGTCTCTGGGAGCAATGCAGAGGTGTCTGTTGATATATTAAGCTATAAGAGATGAAGGGTAAAGCTGTCAACTTGCTAAAAAGACAAACCTTATCGTATCTTAGGGTTTTATACCGTTGTCTGAACCATAATATCAGTATCTTCCATAGGAAATTGATTACCAAGAGCAAACTCCCTAGTGGACTTCATGGACTGTATGGGCATAGGAAAGAAACTTTAAGCAATAAGGGAATTTAGTTAATTTTTAAGTAGTGACTACATATTTTAGAATAATGGCTTATCTGTAGTTTTAATTTTTTATTCACAATTTGCACAAATCTCAAATGCATTTGTATAATATGGGGAACATAGCTATTTTTCTCCATTTGAGGGATTTGGGTGGTTCAAATATATGCTTTCTCTGAAAAAGTTAATCAAACCCATAACATTGAAAGTATAATGAGGGAAAGGTTTGGAGGGCTTTAGAGGGTTTTTTTTTTGTTTTGTTTTGTTTTTTTTACTTTACAGTTTCAAAGAAATAAAAGCTATTAAGCACTGGAAACGGTAAAAGAAAAACCTCTCCAGATACTTCCCCTTTAGTCCGCTTCAGAATCACTTAATGGTGCATGATGTGCAGCTGATATTGAACACAGTCCCAAAGGATAGTGTACAGAATTGTAGCAGTGCTCAGTAGCAAGGAAGACCACTAAAATACGTGTTTCAACTTAAAACAATGAAAATACATTTGGGGCCTAATTTTCAAAGGGGCTTCAAGCCTGCTCCACTTTATGTAAGTGCAAATTTGTGTGTGTCTGCCATAGAATCATATAAATGTAGGGCTGGAAGGGACCTCAAGAGGTCATCTAATTCATCTCCCCATGCTGAGGCAGAATTAAGTAAACTTGGATCAGCCCTAACAAATATTAATCAAATCAGCTTTTTTTAAAACTTCCAATGGCAGGGATTCCACAGCCTTCCTAGGTGATCTGCTCCATTGCTTCATTATCCTTCTAGCTAGGAAGTTTTTCTTAATATCTAACTTAAATCTCCCTTACTGCAAATTAAAATGATTACTTCTTATCCTACCCTTGGTGGACACAGAGAACAATTCATCACCATCCCCTTTATAACAACCTTTAACATATTTGAAGACTGTTATCAGGTCACCCCTCAGCCTTCTCTTCTCTTTTCTAAACAAGCTCAATTCTTTTAACTTTTTCTCACAAGTCATGTTTTTTTAAACCTCTTATTTTTGTTGCTCTCCCCTGGACTCACTCCAGTTTGTCCACCTCTTGAATGTGGTGCCCAAAACTGGTCAGAGTCCTCCAGCTGGAGCCTTAGTGTTAATGCACAAAAAGTACACAGCTATGCATGCATTGATTGGAGGTAAAATTTACACACACACGTTTCAAACAAATGGGGTTTTCACGTCAGCTTTATCATCTGCATACACAGGTGTTAGCTTACATTATCTGTCCATGCAAATATTATTTCTGAAAAGTGTGTGCACACAAAAATTTGTGTTCTGAAAATTGCTTCTATTAGGTACTGTGTGTTTAAGCACACACAGGTCACCATTATATTTAAGTCTTTGGTTTAATCAAATGTTACTGAAGTATTGCCAACTCCAACGTTCAAAAATTATGGCATTGGCTTAAAAATTATGATTTATTTAAAAAAATAAAATTGGGGTTTGTTTTTATTTTCCTTTTGATTTATGAGCCTTTAGGATGCTTGGTTTTAATTGGAAGCTGAAGTTCTCATATCATCATCTGACTGCAGAAGGCTGACTATAAGAAAACAAATAACAGATAATCCTGGGAGTTGGCAATACTGTTTTTGCAATGCATTTGTTAATTACCTGCAAGCAGCAGTTGAAAATGGGCCTGATTCAAAGTCCATTGAGGTTGAAGAAAATCTTTCCATTGATTTCAATGCACTTTGAATTCAGGCCTTGTGTGCATGAAGTTTACAAGTATGCGGAATATACATTTTCCTCCTTTTGAGCTTCATAAGCTCAGTATACCTGTCCTTCTTCTGAAAAAAATGTCATATTTATTTACCTGGTTTTAAATTCTCTTGTATCACTTATCATGCCTAGCCCCTTCAATGTCATGCATCACTCCTTAAGGTGACCTCTTAATCTATTCTTTTTCAAAGAATGTGAACCTAGCTTCTCTAATTCTTTGAATAACTACTATCTTCAAGCCTCAATTCCGAATGCCTTTCACAGTGCTGCCTCCATTTCAATAATACCCTTATGATAATGAGGTGACTAGTATTGCTCACGTTATTTCAAATGTGGTGTTGAGACGGTGCCAAATTATTATGAATTGCTGTGATTGATAAATGTGGCAAGCAGGAGTTTGGTATGGCTTGGTATGTCTGACCCTGCGAGGATTCTGGGAGCAGGATTCTCTTAGCATTAGATAAATGGAGTGGAATACTACTTGAGGTGCTAAAACTGCACTAGAATGGTTAACAACAGCTCCATGGGTATGTGTGATATAAACCCAACTTTGGAATATTTCAGCAGCGAACCCGCTCACAAAGTAAAGAACACAAGATCATGTGATCAGTGAGCCTGGTGACATGGCTGACATGGGTCAGAATGACCCTTTTTGGATAACCTCATGCTAAGAGCTTAAGTAAATGATTTATGAAAGAGTAAACTATGGACGAGCTTTGGTTTGTGTGCCTGCTTTGCAAACCCCTCCAAAATTATGAAGAAAACTAATAATAAACTCCTATGAGGAATATTTTTGGAACATGTGAGTCCTTTGAGAATAAAAAGGTATATAAGTGCTAAGCAAAGTAAATGAGTCAGACCAATTCCCCAATTAATATCCAAAGAGGTTCAAGACTGTGAGACAGAAATCGTCAGGGTAACCAAAACCCCACCTCGAGGGACCTTTGAAAGACATTAGAACCAGAAGTCATCAGGGTAAACAAGGCCCTGCTTTGAGGGACAGACTGAGGCTGGGTCTACACTACCCGCCTGAATCGGCGGGTAGAAATCGACCTCTCGGGGATCAATTTATCGCGTCCCGTCGGGACGCGACAATCGATCCCCGAATCGACGCTCTTACTCCACCAGCGGAGGTGGGAGTAAGCGCTGTCGACGGGAAGCCGCAGAGGTCAATTTTGCCGCCGTCCTCACAGTGGGATAAGTTGGCTGCGATACGTCGAATTCAGCTACGCTATTCACGTAGCTGAATTTGCATATCTTAAATTGACCCTCCCCCCTGTAGTGTAAATGTAGCCTGAGTGCTTGAGAGGGGAAAGAAGAAAGAGAAGTAGTCTCCATCTAGAGCAGGTTGCTATATCTGCTTTGTTTGCCAATCAGGATACTGTGTAAGGACAACATAGTTACTGAGGGTTTATGGTTGGGGAACTGAGGCTTATGGAAAAGAATGTATACTATGTAACCTTAACTACTTGTGTGAGTCTCTTTTAAATAAATGACTGTGCATTAAGCATACTGGTTTCCGAATTCTCACAGGTACTGGTAAACCCCTGCCCAACTGTGGGCCATTAAAAGATCCGTTTCATCACGTGGCCTCACAGTTATTACTCACTTTACAGAGCTATAATCATATCCTTCACATTTAGTTTACACTTGTTAATGCTACTGTATTTGTTAATGTATTGTTAACGCCTCACAGATTTTAGCTAGCCTTTTTGTCATCCTGACATTTAGCACTGAAGGCTTCATTCTGCCACTCTTATTCATGCTGAATGATACTTTATCTCCAAGTAGCCCCATTGATTTGAAATGGGGTGTAATAGACTGATAATATCCTGCAGTGTTCTGAACAAACCTTACTGAATTGAGTTAAACATTATTGAACTGAGTTTGGTGTCCATTTTATTTAAAAAGCAATCACATGTGTGTTTTGAGGAGCACCCACCGGCACCAAGGAAAGTTGGCGCCTGTATTTTGAGGAGTTTCTTTGTATTTCCATGGAAAGGGTAAATAGGAGAAGAGCAGGAGGTGATAAGGAAAATTCTCTCAAGTTGTAACATCACAGGAAAAACATCACCCCCCTGGAGAGTTCTGCATACATTAGTTCAAACTGGATTCTCCAGGAACCAACAGACAAAGGATTTTATGATAAGCAGCCTGATTTTAATGTGGCTTAGGGCCTCATTTCTGATCCAGCAAACACACAGGACTTCTGGTCCAAGGTGGGCCCCAGTCCTTACGGACGGATTGGAAGGACTCATCACCAACCAGAACCCTTATCAGAGTGAGGGGGGGTTAATTTTGGTAAGCATATTTGCATGTGTGTAGATTCTTTTATTGTGAATATGTATTCTCTGTGATGCTTTTACTAAGAATAAAATAGACACATAAAAAGAGCTGTGTGGTAACTATAACAGTGGGTGGTTACACTATTAACTGTCTCTGAAGAGAAAGCAAGCAGGTGTGCTTAGGCAACCTATTTCTGCTGGGGATACCACAATGTAGTCAGGGAACTGTGCAGCCTGTAAATACTCCATACTGAAAGAAGTGAGACATAGGACTCCACCCAAGAAAGGCAGTGGCTGGGGAGCTGGAAACCTGAGGGGGTATCCTTGCTAGACTACTGAAGGGAAATACAGGTGCAGTTGCCCTGAACTGTGACACAGGGTACTTGCAGAGAAAGGCATTGTGTTGGAATTTGGCCCTGAGACAGAGATGGTGTTAAGCATGCAGTCTAGCAAATTTTACTAAGTCCTGGCTCACCAGAAAAGTTGGATGAAATGTGCATGAAACCTTTTTTCAGCAAGAAAATGGAGATTTGGCAACACCAAAACCTTTAGTGAATTTGGGTCGACTTTGCAGAATTGTTTCAGTTGAAAAAAAAAATCCCAAAATAATTGTTTTTAATCAAAAATAAATAATTCCTTTAATTTTATTCTCAAAAAATCAAAAAAGTTTACAAATGGTCTAAATCAGAATGTTTCATTTGACACAAAATGATTTTTTGTTCATATTTACTTTTCAATTAGCCACATATTTAAAAAAAATAATTTCAGTTTCACTCCAAACTAATTTTTCCCTATTTTTTTGGAATAGCCGGCATAACAAACAAACAAACAAAAAAACAATTATTGTCCCAGTTCTACATACCACATTTCTTCCAAAACAGCAATGGGACAGTCTTATTGCATGCTTCAATGGCTATGGAATTCTCCCATACCCACTGAATAAGCTGATCTCCCCTGTCTCTAATTTTGACTCATTCCATTTCAGCTAAGTGCCATTCTTTATATTTGCCTTTAAAGCACCACATGCCCCTATGATGTTATATAAATAACAATAAGTAATATCTATCTAACACTTTGGAAGTCAAGAACAAAGGAGCCAGCAGAAGAGAAAACAATGCGTCACCTGCACGGGTGAGACTGGAAGTAAGTGGTGACACCCTGTTCACACTGCATCCCCCTCATCTGACTTTTCTCAGTTGTAAGGCTGTATCTGCACTACAAGCTAGGGATGTGATTCCCAGCTCACGTACACTTGCTCACACTAGCTTGATGAGAGCTAGTGCAAGTATAAATAATAGGATAGCTGCAATAGCAGGGGCAGTGGTAGCAGCGGCATCGTTGAGTATAAACCCTCCTGAACCTCGTGGGTACTTAGTTGGCATGGCTATGCGTTGCAGCCGCTGCTTGTGCTACCACAGTTACACTACAATTCAAACTCGTGCTAACATAAATATATGCATGCGGAGCTGGGAATCAACCCCCTAGCTCGTAGTGTAGATGTAGCCTAATATTCATCCTTTTTTCACTTCAGAAAATCAATGGCCCATCTCCAGAGGGATCTTTCACCATCACTTTACAGGTCCTTCTAGCCCTACTTTCTGGTTTGCCTATTTTCTGGGCAGAGACCAAAATATACAGCCTTAATTACTGTTCATCTGTCTGGGCTGGCTAGCTATTCCCTTCAGGTACTCCTCCCTTGTCCAGGATCCCTCTTCACTGGATCGACTTATTTTTGGATGCTTTTTGGAGATGCCACTGACTCCACTCAAGGTGTTCCCTGAAATGATTTCTCCCACCTTTCTCTGTCCTAAATTTAAATATCCCTGGCTCCCCTTTGCCTGTAATCCTATTTGAATATGATGTCCACTATAAAATATGAATTATTGACCAAAAAAACTTGATCTGTCACATCAGGCAATGTTTGTTAAACTCTCCCATTCTCAGCAGCCTTCCTCTGGAGAAGCCCTATACCTTGTTTCTGCTTTGAGGGTGAGGATTCACTTGTAATTTCTGCAAGCAAGGCCTTTTTGCAGAAGCTTTGCTTGCAGTTTCAGGATTGGGCTCGCAGTATTTTTATTAATTTGCCTGCTGCAGAAATCCTTCTTACAGAGTCTGTGCTGCTATGATGATCCTTTAAATCTTCCTGAATATGGAGTTTACAAGTTCCTAATAGCTTCTTCACAGTCTGTTGATGCATAATAGCTTTCTGAAGAATTAGATATGCATGCTAAAAGCTGCCCAAAATATGAGTAACCTACACAGCAGCATCAGAATCTATGTACTACTGAAATTGATTAGGGACAAGCTTGAATCACAAGGCACAATCCTGGAATCTTTAAACAGCTGCCTATTTTCTCTTACATTTCCATAGGTGCCTACTGTATCTCTCTTCATTCAGCTGTGCAGTATACACTAGGATGCCCAATTTACCTTTTCTTACTCAGCTGGTCATGACATTGGATTAAAAAGTCCCCATTGATTGACAAACACTGATAGCACTACTCAACATGGTGCACAGTGTATATACGGCGAATGGGGGGGTTGGGGGAGAGAACGCAGGAGACATTCAACGTCTCTATGTTGGCATATGAGCAGGCTCTCTGCTTTTATTTTCTCCAAGTAAGAAAACAAATTGTAAATAACTACTCAGAATTACTCTCTTAGTGACAAATATTTCCACCTCAGTTCCTTACTGTCATATCCTTCACCAGCTTTCACAAGAGACTATGAAGTCAGAAAGAATAAATTTTACATTAACTGGTGTCCTATGGAATATTCTTTATCAGATTACAGCCAAATCTGCACAGAAAGTTATACTCGGCCCTAAGATGTCCATACAATGCCCATCTTGTTCTATACTATTTTTATATAGATATAGATAGGTATAGATATATCCTGTGCTTACATTAGCTGGTGCTTATTAAAGTAAGCAGATAGAAGGGGAAACGGCCCCATCTTGTTAGCTGCTTCTACCTTTTATTGTCACTAGAGATGAAAGGAACCCTTACTATGTATCTTCCTCCCTTTCTAAAAGTATGACTCCCCTCTGCCCTACAATGCAGTTAACTATTGATGAGCATCATCAAGCAAAAGCTATTTCACATTCTACCTGATCTGTTTCATGCTCTTTCAATTTTCATCTTTAAGTACCCTCAAGCCACCTCCAGCTAACTGTGTTTACATTTAGATGAGAGGCGACTGCGGTTGAGTGACAATCCTTAGACCAACACTTATTCTATCTGGCACTGATTAATGTTAAAATCAGAGCTAAAACGTTTCTTGTAAATTTGTCATTGATATGTATTCTTGAGTCAAATATACACAAAAAATACAAATTTAATCAAGTGTTTCTGAGCTCAAATATCTTGTATAAAAGTACAGGAAGTTTACTACTCGAGTTGACTTGTATCTTGTCCTTAATTAGGGCAAGATTGTGTCTTTCTCTATGGACCTAGGCAGGGGAGTAAGGTGTGTGTGTGGGGGGGAGGGAGCGGGGGTTGAGGTATTCCCTATCTCCCCTCTATGGGCTACTTACAATGAAGATTATAGCACGAGGCAGAGCAGCATCTTTCAAGCAAATATTTCTCTTCCCACACAGGTGGGTGGAACCTTGACTTCATTCTTTCTCCAAACACACTGGCCAGCATAGATGAGCTGGTAGGAAGGAGAACGTGATATACACTAGATAAAGAGATGGTGCAGATTACTCCCCACCCCCAGAGCAAAGGGAAAATCAAGTACTGAACTGTAACTCTGAGTCATCATTCAGTCCATGATCCGCTCCTGGGACAGTACAGCTATGTGCTGCCCTATTCTGAGGGCTAGGGACAAAGCCACAATTTAGTCCTTTGACTGTCAGCTCTTGGAGGTTACGTCTAACTGCAATCTGTGTTTATACAGGGACCAGCACAATGAGGCAGCAACCCTAACTAGGACTTTTGGATGGGACCACAGTACAAATAAATATTAAAATAATAATATTAATTAATTTAAATTGCAATATGTATTATCCACCTGTTTTGAAATGGATAGAATGTACCTACCTGTGTACTAGAATATAAAGTCTTGCTCTCTCTTTTTCTAATGTTACTTAAAGCTCTGCTCTTCTGTATAACTGGATGTGCAGTTTATTTCAGAATTTTAAATCCACACTTTATGGTTTTCATTGTAATCACAAGCACCTGAAACTGGACAGGACTAATTACTTAGGTGGGTATATTTGGCATTTCAAAATTAGGATACAAATATGCTAAACTAACTTATTGAAGTTAATGGTTTTTAGAATGTACCAGGAGATAGTTCACAATTATACTATTGCACTAAATGGTATCTTGTCACAAAACTCAAATGATAGGCGATATATAATACTGTACCTCCCTCTTGCTAGCCATAATCTGCACTTTTTTCAAACAAGTACATGTTTCTTTCTGAATAATAATTGTGAATTATCATTCATTTATATTATGCCTTCATTTTAGACTTGTTGGAATGTTTATTCTTCTTTCAAATTCATGAGGCATATGGATTTTCCTAGTGACATACTTTAACATTTCCATAATAAGCGATGGTCACATAAATACCACCCTATACCGGACACCTACTGACCGCTACACTTACTTACATGCCTCCAGCTTCCATCCAGGACACACCACATGATCCATTGTCTACAGCCAAGCTCTAAGATAACACCGCATTTGCTCCAATCCCTCAGATAGAGACAAGCACCTACAAGATCTCTATCAAGCATTCTTAAAACTACAATATCCACCTGCTGAAGTGAAAAAACAGATTGACAGAGACAGACGAGTACCCAGAAGTCACCTCCTACAAGACAGGCCCAACAAAGAAAATAACAGAACACCACTAGCTGTCACCTTCAGCCCCCAACTAAAACCTCTCCAGCACATCATCAGAGATCTACAACCTATCCTGAAAGATGATCCTTTACTCTCACAGATCTTGGGAGACAGACCTGTCCTCGCTTACAGACAACCCCCCAACCTAAAGCAAATACTCACCAGCAACCACACATCACTGAACAAAAACACTGACCCAGGAACCTATCCTTGTAACAAAGCCCGATGCCAACTCTGTCCACATATCTATTGAAGTGACACATCATAGGACCTAATCACATCAGCCATACCATCAGGGGCTCGTTCACCTGCACATCTACCAATGTGATATATGCCATCATGTGCCAGCAATGCCCCTCTGCCATGTACATTGGCCAAACCAGACAGTCTCTATGCAAAAGAATTAATGGACACAAATCTGACATCAGGAATCATAATACTCAAAAACCAGTGGGAGAACACTTTAACCTGTCTGGCCATTCAATGACAGACCTGCGGGTGGCTATCTTACAACAGAAAAACTTCAAAAACAGACTCCAACGAGAGACTACTGAGCTGGAATTGATATGCAAACTAGATACAATCAGCTCAGGATTGAATAAGGACTGGGAATGGCTGAGCCATTACAAACATTGAATCTATCTCCCCTTGTAAGTATTCTCACACTTGTTATCAAACTGTCTGTACTGGGCTAGCTTGATTATCACTTCAAAAAAATTTTTTTCTCTTACTTAATTGGCCTCTCAGAGTTGGTAAGACAACTCCCACCTGTTCATGCTCTCTGTGTATATATATCCCCTCAATATATGTTCCACTCTATATGCATCCGAAGAAGTGGGCAGTAGCCCATGAAAGCTTATGCTCTAATAAATTTGTTAGTCTCTAAGGTGCCACAAGTACTCCTATAACATTTCCAAGTTTCCTAGATTTCTATTAGGAACTTGTATATATTACATGTCTTGAGGGGACACAAAGTGCCTTATTCTCACTTACACCAACCTGGCAGTGTAAAGGGACCATAAGATGGATGTGTAACGTAAATGAGAAGCAGGCTCAAATTGCATACCTTATCAAAAGACTCAGTATAAACTTGGTTTAATTATTTGTCTGAATTTGGTCCAATGACTTTTGATTTAGTCCTTTAAATATAGAGCTTAGTGGAAGCCTAATTAAGATAGTAAATTCTCTCTAATGCATGGCAAAAATATTTACAAATTTTCAATAACTACTTTGCCTTCTAAATCCAGAAATTTCTTGTCTACATTATTCAGCAGCAATCCCTGTAAGAGATTAAACCACACTGAAAACTCAATCCAACACTCAGTGAAATTAGTTGAGAGACTCCCATTGACTTCAATAGGCTTTGGATCAGTGTAGTTCACTTTGTATGTGTTTAAGAGGTGAGGTCATCAATTCTCAGATGAGATTCTAAAAATCTCTCCCTTTTGGAAGAAACTGCTTACGATGATCTTACGAATTATGTCAACTGCAATAATAAGGGCTGGCTCTGCTTCAAAAGACACACTTCTTTCTTCCCAAGTTTTCCATAGCTTTTGCCAAACAATCTATCCCACATGAATAGAGGCAAAGTTCTCCAAGGAACTTCTCTGCTTGTCTCCTGGAGATTCCTTAGGGCCAGCACAGTCAGTAGTAAATTGACAATGGAGGGAAAGAGAGTCAGTTTATGTATCTATTTGGTCTCCTTAGAAACATTTTGGGAAACACAGTTTCCATTCAGGCTCCTACCTACATTTCAGCCTAAGAATTATGGGAATCCAGCATGGGGGTGAGAGAGAAAGAATTATTCAAGTCTTTGTGAACTGTCTAGCAATCACTACAATCCCTATGCTTTCATTTTCCAATCAATTATCTCTCCCTTCCCTGTCTTTACTATTAAACCCCTTGCACCTTGAGCTGACTTACTCTTCTTTGAGCAACAGTTTCACAACACATTCTAGCATGCCTGTAAACAGAGGAAAGCCCTCCCTTCTGTCCCTGAAGCCTGAATTTATTAGTCAGGATTAATTAGCTAGTGTTTGCACAATATTTAGCACATGTGAACAGCCATGTCCTTAAGTGCTAAATATTCTGTTATAATTATTTATTAAGAGTCTCCCTGAATACTCTTGGAAAAGGCACATAGTCTGTCTTACTGTAACCCTAAAGGGAATGTTATTTCACTGCAACAATAAAGTTTGCACCCTTCAGCCCAGAAAGTGAGGGGTCCTGACAATGCAGCACAGAGAAGGTAGGGCAGGCTATTTGCACCTTGTCCCACCCATCCACACAAAAGACAGGTAAAATAGCAGTGCCTGCTATTGAGGAAGTGCACAGGCTGCTCCTTCTTAATGTCTCAGGGGTGCAGATTACCCTAAAGGGAAAGGAAATGAAATGGAACTGTGTCTCAACCCGGCTTTCACTGGCCCACAGAGTTGGCTGGGTGTGAACTGGGGAACAGAGTACATCATTTTCACTGCCTTCCTGGGCACTCCTGGCTTACACCAAGAAGTGGGGGATGGCTTTGAAGCACAGTCCCTCTTGAAACTCTCCATAACTCTGCACCAGCACCCCACTTCAGTGCAATGACCACAGGATAGCTCATAAAAATTAATAGTTTACAAAGTTCTACTTTTTAACGTCAACAAAACTCAATTTTTAAATCAGGATAAAAACCCTAAACAGATGCAGGCCGCAGTCCTCCAAACTGCTCTCCATAGGTGACCAGTGCAATAGGGCTCTGCTTGGGTGTAAGAGTCTGTCATCGTGGGGCAGTTTGCAAGGTTGGGGCCATGGTCCTGATTTATAATAATATTTCAATACAATTTTGATAAATATTTGTGATTACTACTGATTAGCTTCTGACACTTTGGAACTGTGCAAAGAAATAATCTATGCTAAACCATTCTGGGCCGGATCCTCAGCTGGTGTAACTCAGCATCATTCTTAGAGCTCTAAGAGCTCTGCTGATTTATATTTGCTGAGGATCTGGCACATAATCCATTATTATCCCCTCCTGACAACTATCTCGTCTTCTATACTGAAAGTTCTTTTGGGCAGTGACTGAGATTTATTAAATATTTGAAAACTGGTTCAATGGGACCCTGACCATAATGTAAATAAGGAACTATGTATAGGGCCAGATCCTTAGCCAGTGTAAATGACTCCACGGACTCAAATGAATCTGTTCCAATTAAAGTTGCATAAGGATCTGGCCCATAAAAGAATTTGAAAGTATTGGTTGGAAACTGGAATTTCTGTTCCAAAGGAAATGCTGATATTTCAGAATTTGTTTTTGTTCCAGATTGGATGAAAATCCAAAGTTTTGACATTTCCCATGAAACTAAAATTCTGAAGAAATGTCAGTACTGAACTATGAATACACTTTGTTTTGGTTATTTTAACTCATTTCATTTAGACAATGTTGAAACATTGTAATATAACATAGATCAAATATACTATTAAATATAATATTCACATTCATATTTCAACATTATATAATAGTGGAAACAAAATTAATCAATATGATCAAATCAAAACCTGCTTTTGACTCTTACCTATCTAAAATTTAATTGATATCAACCTGTTCCTGTGAAACATTTTGATTTTGATGAAACTGCATTTTCCAAAGGAAAACTTTTCCACCGAAAATATTTCTACTTGCTCTAGTATTTGATTTTCCATTTACTTTTCAGAAAACAAAAAGTGAAGGTATAGGACACTTAAAGACATTGGAATTTATGCTATTTTTCTATCTAAGTTTCAACTACTTAGTCTTTTCATATTCTGTAAAGATTAGTGTAAAGGGTATCTGATGAACATACTATCAAGTATGCATTTATTTAGCAATTAATTGCAGGGCAGTTGTGGGTTGATAGCGTGAGGAGAGGGAGTGTCTGACCTGCTTATATAACAGCATCACCACCATCTCTAGTTAAAGGATTGGGGTTGTAATAGGTCAGCTGTGAAATATTATTTACACACACAGAGAAATAAAAGGGTTAGTTATTAAAAGGTTATATTTAGCCACAGCTTATGCATAACTGTGCAGGCATTTTACTTTGATATATGGTATGTATTGAATTAGTGTAATTAATTTAGTCCCTGTAATTACAAAGGATCTGGTATTTGAGAACTACGGGAGTATGGCTTTACCAGCTCCAGATACACTACATTGATTCTGAATTTGATTTTATTTATGATAACGTTACAGCACTAATTTATTCCCTTTGAGAGGCAAAGATAATCTTAATCAGTAGCTGGTTATCAAACTAAGGAAGTTTCTCCTTTGTAGTGAGGAAACATAGTGCTATATTGGTACTCTTTGCTTACCGTGATTGATAGCCTTTCAGTATATCTTAACCAAAGATGTGGCCTTGTCTTCATACTGTCTGTCTGTCAAATACATGTCTGATGGAACTTGGAACACAGGGCACAGATCCTGATCTCATTTGTACTTGTGTACAACTGGAGTAACTGTACTGACTTCACTGGGGTTACTCTTCGTACATACCAAAGATCAATTCTGAAATCAAAATCTGGCTATGTAGTCCAGCAGCCACTCTGGTCAACCTTGCTTTAGGGTTGAAACAAGGTTGTCAGGGTGATGGTATGTGTGTGTGTGTGTGTGTGTGTGTTGTTGATTCTGTATCTCAAGACCAAACATTTGAAATCTGCTTGATGACACTCTCACTGTTGAACATTCTGAAATACCAACATTTCAACCCTCCCTCATCACCCTCACCCCCATAATCAGTAAGATTGCAAGATTTTTAGCATACCAAAAAAGAAAAAAAAAATCAAGGCAGAAGAGTTATAATACATGAAATGCATGTATTTAACATTTGCATTATCAATCAATAACAGTGGTGTGCCATGACATTTTTAATCAGGCATGCAATTCTCTGATATTTATGCCTCATTGGTGTTATTTATATTTACACTGTTTTTCACCAGCTAGCTAAGTAGAAAGAAGTGGGGAAAACATTACTTAAAATATCACAGATAGTATTTGTCAAGAAATTCTACCTATTTATCTAAAACTCTGAGATCTGCAGTAGATATGATGAAAACAGAGATGCAAATGAATACTGTGGGACCCTTTGCAAAATAAATATTGCACTGAATACACAGATGTTTATCTAAATGTTAATGGCTGGAAAGAAGTGCTACTTCAAAGCATATTGAGGTGGATCACATCATAATGCAATTACTTCTAAAACTTTAACTAATGTTATGAAGAGTTCAGGAATCCTGGAAGTATATGAATTGGAATTGGAATGGTAAATCCAAAATGTTTAACCTCTAGTCACAAAGGCCTTGTCTACACTGGCAGTGGAGTGTAGGATATTCCACAGTGAAAAGCAGGGTGCATCCATACTGCAGAGTGTAGGTACACGAGGCAGTGAAAGGCTATGGTGGGGGGAGGCAGCAGGGAAAGGCTCCAGCAACACCTTGCTGCTGGTGATTTTCCATGGTGCTTCCCCCTGTCAGCGCCTTTTCCCGCAGCTGGGGAAGCTTCTGGCAGTTCCCTACTGTTGGAGCCATTTCCTGTAGTGGGGAAAGGCTCTGGCATCTCCCTGTGGAGTGGAAAAGCTTTGGCAGTGGGACACAACATGAACAGTTTCAGATTTGGGTTCAGAATTACTTTATTAAGAAAAAACAATTTACTATATTTTTTTAAATAAAAAAGGTCAGCATCAAAATATATATATTTTAAATGATCAAAATACAATATTTCAAAAGAGTTTTTTTATATTCATTTCATGAACATTTTCAAGATTTTGAATTTTTCATTATTTGAAATAGGAAAAAAATTGAAATATTGAATTTTTTCTCAAGACGGTAAAACCGTTTTCCATACACATTTTATGCTAAGTATTAATTATTATTATTATTATTATTATTATTATTATTATTATTATTATTGACTTCAGTGGGAGTTCAGGGCAGTTGATATTTTACAGCATTCAGCTTTGTTTTGGAAGTGACATATTTCTCCAACTTCCATTTTCTCTCTTTATTTCTGCAGCAGTCTGGATAAATGGATAATTGAGACTGATGGTATGAACCAATACTCCAAATCAGGGAGAAGCACTTTAGATTTGGAAATACTGATTATCTGTATTATGTAAGGCAGGTACATTTCTAGAAAGCAATTTGGCATATCTCTACCTCAAATGCAAAGTTAATCATGTTGCATGTGGATAGTTGGCAATTGATTTGCTTAGAACACCTCTCAGGTTTTACTCTTCTGGAGTAAACAGGGTTTTTTTTTTTATTTTGTGCTGTTCAGAATGTTTTACAGAACTCTGCCACATTAAGGATGTATGCTGAAGTTTGTTTGTTGATTTTCTATTAGCTGTTATTTGAGACTAAAAGCATTTCTCATTATTTTCTTTACCACCCAATTGAAAGAGTCATTTAGCTTCATTGAACTTGTGATGGTCTTTAGTGTTCCTTTGGCAGTGCTTGCACTAAGCATACTTGGTCACAAACCTTCCTTACAATTGTTACTTTGACACAAGAGCATACAAAACAAGTCTCAGTAACTGGCCAATTTCTTTTCTCTATGCCTTAGTTAATAGCATATACCCAAGCATATGTTTGTTGCATATTTTACATGTTAATTAAGTTCTGACATTGATAATACTTTATAACTCCTATTCACAAAAAAACAAAAACAAAACAACAAAACCACCAACAAAGAATTATTAGGTAACACTTGGGGTTGCACTATTTTTCCATGTTTATGTACAATTTTATTTGTTCCTTCTCTGTTGGTTTCAGAAAGACAATTATGTTATTGGGCCACAGAAGTCAATCAATCTGATTGTCTAATGAGTATTTTAACCCGTGCAGCTCTCTCATTGCCACATAAGTAAGAACTCATTAAAGGCAGACTGCCCAGAAAAAAAAAATCCATTTACTTTCCCAGTAATCTCTCCCACTAACCAAGCAGAGAGGATCATTCAACAGTACACAAACAAACTAACCTTTGTAAAAATTCTCTTTAGGATTCACTGAGTTTGTGCCAGCAGATCCCACTGTGATAGCCCAGGACACAGCATCAAAGCTAAAAGACCAAGAAACTGTAGGATATAGTGTTGGTCACTAGGGTTTCCCACCAGTACCATATCTAGAGAGAAATTCTAGCCTATTGGGAGTTCATCTTGTATCTTAATAGATAGTGCAGTTTTCAACATCCTTTGTATTATTCTATAAATCAAAAGTTATAAAACAACAATAGAGAGAATCTGCATTCCAGGAAAAAAATAATAATAAAAGAATGTAATATTCTGAATGCAATTTCCAAAAACAATAAGAAATAAACAAACAAGTCTTCAGCAGAGGAGGATATTTCCTGTTTATCCTTATCCCTCCTCTTGCTTATTTCAGCACTGAAAAATCTCATACTTGCATTTATTAGAACTGTTGCAGATGTGCCTCTGGCTTCCTTACTGTGGGAAACCCTCCTAAAGCAAAGAAAACACTGGATTCAGGCTTTTGTAGCATGCAAGCTGGATATATTTTGTAAGTCGTTCAAATCTCTGGGCCAAACCCTGGTTATTTTACCCACATGGGCAGTCCATACTAATGTGAATAGTCCCTTTGATTTCATGGTGAATTCTGACTTCAATGGGACCACTCTTAGGAATCAGGCTGTTTCAAACTTAATTCTCTAATAGTAGAACCGTCAACTTTCTCTTACTTTCTCACTAGTTCCTTTATAGAAAAATCCTATCAAATTTAATTAAGATTCCAAAGGGTGTGATTCCTATGACGCTAAGGCTTCTTTATGCCAGGCTGCAGTGTAAATGAGAATCCAGTCTTATACCTAGAGGGATCTATAGAAATTACTTTTAAAACCTACCATATGTTGTAGAGAAGGACATTATTTCTATGAGTTTGTTGAACATTTCTATGGAATTTTACAGCAGAATGGAGAGAGAGAGTGAGGGAGATGTCAAAAGCCTTATTTTCTGTTAAGTTCTTTAGGACTTTTCCACAAGGTTTGTCTCAAAAGCACTATCAGTGCCTTGGAGTTAGAAAATAAGTTAAAGGGAAAAAATTTAACATGATAAACACGATTATTATAGGAGTTTGTTATTTCTTTATACTTCTATTGATTTAATGACTGAATATTCTGCAATTACCAGTGTTCTGGTAGAGATATTTTTGCACAGGCATTAGGAGAGTTGAGTTGCTGGGTTTTAATTATTTTTATAAGGCCAAAAATAAAATTAAAATGACAATTTAGGGACTCATCAAAACTAACTTTATATTATTAATTATTATTATTATTAATAATAATTCTATTGGCGTACATTAAAAACAAACTATTCTATAGCCTGGTAAAAGCTCTGTACATGATGGCTCCGTGTCGAAGCTCTAGCCCTGTAATAGCTTTGAAGTAGAAAAGGTTTGGCAGTACTTCAAAGCTGAGAGGGACTGGCACAGCTAAAGAGATCTCCTTCCTCCTTTCAAATTACAGTAATAGGACAGGAGGGTCTTTCTAAATGAAGAAAGGATTAAAACAATTTTCGTCTAAAGAAAATAGAAAGACAAAGGAAGTTGGTACAGGCTACAATGCTTTTAAAACAGATAATAAACAAGGACAAGAGTGTATCTGAAGCAATTTTTGAAAAGAGAGAATGGTTCACTGAATTAGCTTTTTCAGAATTTAAAATTGGGAATTACACTAATACCAGTTAGAAACTGGGGTCATGTCTCATTAAACAGTGTTACAGGAAGATAGTAACTGGTACATACAGTAATCTTTCCTTTTGTCTTTCTAAAACTGACGAAGTAAGGTCCAGGAGCTTTTCCTTCACCAACAAAAACCCACCAAACAAAACAAATGATGCCTCTCCCACTGACTATTCATCCTGATGGGGACATTCACATTAGTCTTTAATGATGTGGCAAAAAGCAGAGATTAAATGGGGGGAGGGGAGGGAGGGAGAGATTCCCTTTCAGATGCACAGCCTGAAGTGAGACCAACAGCTCCAAACAGATCTGCACATAAAAGCAAGAGAGCATATTGCCACTGAATAGGCTTTTGCTTCTCTGCCATTTCATTTCTGAGAAGAGAACTTAGTCACAGAGTAATGCCCTCTGTCAACATATTCAATGATGTGCAAAAACATCCTGTATTCCACATAGATATTGTCTGGATCAGGAGGTTGATATTAGTTCAGGGTTTGATATCTAGAAAAACCTTCAGAGAAACTCACAGGAACACAACGTGTTCTAGGGCCAAAATCCTGGTCCCAATCAAGTCAGTAGAACTTTCGCAATTGATTTCAATGGGATCAACATTTGGCCTGAGCCCTGATTTAATCTTGGCAGTTTCTCTTTTAAGGGGTTAACTGTAGCCTACATGTGTCCCCAAGCCTTGAATTTTGCTTTCAGTTTCAAGTTAAAAAAAAACAAACAAACAAAAAACCTAACTCTGAAATCCTAATTCAGGTTTTCCCACCTCTGTTTTGTATCAAAAGTAGGCAGAGGAGCAAATTTTGCATGATTTAGTAAAAAACCCATCATGAATCTGTCCAAGTCTGCTCCAAGCTGGACTCAGTTTGGACGGAACATTTGGTGTACCTTAGCCTTATAAGAACTTACTCTGAATTTCATATTCATAATGGCAAACAAACTTGGACCTGATGCTGTGGGAAAGGGAGAGCCAGTGTTAGGATTCAGAGAGAGAAAAAAATGGATATCACCGAACTCAAGGAAGATAATATTAATAACTACATTTTGAATGGTTTGAACTCGGAGGGTTCTGATGTCTGTGTCATAGAGGCTAGGGAGGAGTAAATCACAGTTATCAATAAAGGAAATGATGGTCAAGGGCTTTAGCTGTGTTAGAAATACTGTGCAGGAAGAAGTGATGGGGCATGGACACAGAGGGCTGGATTCTCAGTTGGTGTCAGTTTACATCTCAATTTACACCCACCAGGGCCTCTGCATCCCCTCATGCCCCTTCCCTGCAATGCCAAGGTCTCTGTATGCCCCACATTCTCTCCTCCCACCATACCTGGGTATCCCACTCAAACACCCATGCCAGGGGCTGTATGCGCTCCCTTATTCATCCCTCTTTTTACCATGCCTCCATTCCCCACCATGGCAGGGATTATATGTACCCTCCATTTCTTTCTCTGCCATATGCCTAGGGCGGTATATGTGTCCCTCCAGTCTCTCTCTGCCACATGCCTAGGGAATCTGCCCCCCTCCCCCAAAGCCTTGTCCTCTATTCTCCATGCCCTAGCACCATTCTATGGGTTGTGTGCCCTCATGCTCCCCTTCCACCGCTATGCCCCCCATAATTTCTTCCACCTGTTGTCCCCATACCAGGGACCCTCATCTCACCCCTTCCATGTCAGGAGTTCTGTGTATGTCCCCCATTCCCCTCTCCTGCCACACACCAGGCGTCCTGTCTACCATACCCCCCGCTCCTCCATCATTCTGATTTCTTTTTCTTTCAGGGTGTCAACATTTAAAATTCAGTTTGGACATGGACAGAGCTGAGATGGGGTTGTTGGTATCCTGGAACGTGATAATGGCTGCCATCAACCAGTTCTTTGACCTATAGACAATTACAGAAGTAGTTGAAGCTGCTGGGTTTGTGAACCAGACATCAGCAGCTATGTGTGTTCCCCGTTTCCCACTTCCAGTTTTCCAATTTTCACCAGAATCAATAGGGTTCTGTCCATTGTTGTCAATAATATTTCCTGAAATGCTGGATGTTATGTTCCAAACTTATCAGATTACATCCAAATATAGAACTGCCATCAAATTTGAGTCTGGGATCTTGCAAGCTCAGCCAATTAATCTTGAGTCAGTTTACTGATTGTCAGTAAAATTCCATAGTCCATCAATTATACTGTGTGTCTTGCATAGAGAAAATTGCTAAGATCTAAAACTTGATTAAAGCCAGTCAGTGATAAGGACCTTCAATGCAGCAACATTCAGACCCAGAAAGGTGACCCCCTCACAGACAAAATTTCCTCTTACCTCATCTTTCCTTTAATTTAGGAATGTGTTCATTAATTACAACGTGGATACAGAAGGCCTGAGCTTCCACTAACAAATTTATTGGAGCATAAGCTTTCGTGGACTACAGCCCACTTCTTCCGATGCATACCTCCGAAGAAGTGGGCTGTAGTCCACGAAAGCTTATGCTCTAATAAATTTGTTAGTCTCTAAGGTGCCACAAGTACTCCTGTTCTTTTTGCGGATACAGACTAACACGGCTGCTACTCTGAAACCTGAGCTTCCACTGCTTACTCTGATCCTAATTCAGCAAAATCAATGGGACTCAAGTGTGTGCTTATGTTCTTTCCTGAATCAGTGACCAAATGTGTGGGAATTTTGACTAGTTAAGGAGTATAGGATCAGGCCCATGCTGTGAAATGTTTTATATAACCTTTCGGCATTTCTCTTGTATCCTTGTTTTAAGCATCCTGTAAGTGTCCTTCACACTCAAGCCAATAACACATTTAATCCACTATATTACATATAGTTGATCATTAATCTTTAATAATCAATCTTTAATTTCAACCTACCAGGCAAATGGAGCATCATGACACCTGGTAAGTGTGGATGAAAACATTGCATAGTATTTCCACTGGAGTGGGAAGCTGGCAAGTAGCTGAAAGATTAGAAGATCTGGGGGGGTATAAAATCTATTTCTAGAGATCAAATAATTGCTAATATTTAGATTTCTCATGGAAACTGTCTAAACTATGGATGGGTAATAAAGATGGTATATTTCCTACTACGTTAGTGTCTGCAAATAATATTGCTAAATGTCTTTGAAAGTTGAACTTAATTGGAAGCACAAAGAACTTGAAAGTTCCTTTTTGCTTGCGTTAGAAAAAAAGAAAAAGAAAAATGAGCTGAAATATAGAAAAAGTATTAGATCTTGTTACTGATTCCCTTTATAGGAATTATTGTGCTTGTGGTTTTTTAGTCTTTATTAACAGAGCCTATCCTCTCAACCTTCAAGAGCAGATGAACTAGAAGGACTAAAGAGCAGCTTTTTCCAGATAGGGTATGTCTACACTACGAGAGTGGTTTGATTTTACTTAAAGCGAATTTGTGGAACCGATATTACAAAGTCGAACGTGTGTATCCACACTAAGAACAGTAATTCAACTTTGTGAGTCCACACTAATGGGGCAAGCGTCGACATTGGAAGCGGTGCACTGTGGGCAGCTATCCCACAGTTCCCACAGTCCCGCTGCCCATTGGAATTCTGGGTCAATCCCCCAATGCCTGCTGGGGCTAAAAATGTGTCGAGGGTGGTTTTGGGTAACTGTCGTCATTCAACTCTCACTCCCGCCCTCCCTCCGTGAAAGCGCCGGCGGGCAATCAGTTGGCACACTTTTCTGGTTATTGACAGCGCAGACGCCACAGCACTGCGAGCATGGAGCCCGCTGCGATCATCACTGCAGTTATGGCCGTTGTCAACACCTCGTACCTTATCATCCACCTTTTTCAGAGGCAGATGCTGAGAAATCGGGCGAGGAGGCTACGGCAGCGCGGTGAGGACATTAAGTCTGAGAGGGGCACAGACGGGAGGTTGAGGCGAATCGCCTGGCTGCTGATTACGCCCAGCCAGACAGCCAGGTGATTAGAAGAGCACAGCCGGATGCCATGTGCATCCGGGAAGCTTTGAAAGCTAGGTTCCAGAGTGAGCAGCAAGTTAGGCAGCAAGCCACAGAGTGAATCTACAGTGCACCGGCTTGCCGCACACTAACTTACAGTGTAGACAATCCCTTACACTGTTTTGCAATACAATGAATATCAAATAAATGCAAGTTGCACTATTTTGCCACTTCCCTCTTTTTTCTGACTAGTTTTACAAGTGATGTACAACTTACTCCTCTTTTTATGTAACTTTTGAATTTGGTTCAGAGACTTTCAAGAGAATTGCATTTTCTTCACACCAGCTGTTTTTGTGCATTTTTGGCCATTTATCACTTGTAACAAACTCAATGATCTCTCCCTCCAAATTCCCATTATGGAAAATGTACTGATACACATGCACACTAATTTTTTCCCATGTCTTAAAAATTAAATGTGGATGAGAGAAACTCTTTGGGACTGATTCTACATTCCCATGCACCCAAAATTTTTATTAACTTAAATATGGGAATTTGGAGGAAAAATAATGCAGGAATGAGATTTATGTATTTCTAGCAATCTAATCATCGATAATAAGATTTATATTTTTAAACATGCAGCTACGCTGACAGGATTGACATTTTCAAAAATATATTTCCATCACCTTCTGTTTACTTGCTTTGAGATTGTATCAGAATTCTGCAATTGTATTCATATTGCAGTACCATCAACAAAGCAAATGAGAAAACATGAAGCCTGACAAACATTTTTATCACATCAAATGTTAAAAGTGCATATCAAATGAAAAATATAAAACCAAATGTAAATTGAAAACTTGACTGAGTAATATCACACAAAACATGCCTTTATCTATATAAATGTTTTTCTATATTTGATCAGGTTCATTTGGAGCCAATTTTTTTTTAAAGTAAATGGTATTCACTAGCTGTATTTCACTGGATTTCTCAGGAATATATTAGAGCAAAAAGAAAAGATAGCATGTCAATATATATTAGAAGAAATGAGAAGTCAGGATTCATGTTCTTTCAGCAGCTATCATTCTATATAAAGGGCTAAATCCCCAGTGGATGTAAATTGGTGAATGTAGGTCACTCTACTCAGATGAATTGTAACATGTAAATGTTCAGATACTAATGTGTGAATCAGGTGTTACTTTTCTTTCAGATGAAACTCAGATGAGATTCATTAAAAAGGCTTCTACACAAAATTTGAATTAAAACGAACAGGGAGGTTGGGGGGCGTTGTTTGTTTTTATGTGTTCTGCTGTTGTACTTTATATAGAGCCTGTTTAAACATTTTAGGAGAAGCTGAAAGCATCCACACAATTAAAATATTTTTGTTGCTGTTTTATTTTTATTTCTATTTCTCCCTATAAAAAGCATATTACTATTTGTGAAATTAGGTTACCAGATGAAAATGTAATGAGCTAAGCAGGAAGCATCTATGTTTAAAAAGCTTTCAGACTCAAGATTTGAATAATGATATTTTGAAGAGAGGGGGCTACGCAATATATTAAGAAAACACTGTTTTTTTCCTCTTAATGTACCTCATGTTTATAGCTTTTAGACAAGCTAAACATCTGTTACATTCCAAGCAAATTCATGTTCCTTCCAATACCTACAAATACCAGAAGGAGTAACAATAGTACATGACAGTTTATTTGATTCATGAGATTGCACGAAAGCACAAACACCACTTTGGTATCTTCCTTGATGTAACACAACCATTAAAATACCAGGTATGATGTCTGTGACTCCTAGAATGATTGCAAATGTTTTAGTAATTACTGCTGATTTTAAAATCTTGAAGGCCTGTATCTGTAATCACCTCACAGATATTCATTGTCTAACCCACACAATTAAGTGTCTGATCTCACAACATGCTACATGCCCTTTTCTCTCACTGACTTCATGATTGACTTCAGAATGTGCAAGATCAGCCTTTCCTTTGGAATGGAGGGAGCTCTGCACCTTGCAGGATTGGGTCCTAAGGTCTTGACATTTGTTCTTGATGGGTAACTTAATGCTGATGATCAAAAAGCTTCCTTGCCTGCCTATGCTTTGGTTTACCTAAGGAATAGTACATACTGAAAGGAACAGATGAGTGAAAGGGTCACTTTGTAGGACAACTCTCATTCTCCACCCCAGTGGTATAAGAATGAATACTTACACAGTCAATAAAGAGCAACTCATCAAGACCAAGCATCAGGTAGTGTTCCAAAGCTCACTCCAGCTGGCAGAAGTGAAAAATCTATTTTGGGACACCTGGGACATGAGGAGAGAACAAAATTGCTCTGAGCCACTGTGCTTGTTGATAAATGGCATACAAAGAGAAAAACATTATTCTCCTCTCTACCACTAGATGTAAAGGCAATCTATAACGCGACATATTTCCAAAAGATGTTTCTTACTATTTAAATCCCCCTCTGCCCATGAACAAACCCACTGTGTGGTGCACACACACCTTATAAGAGAGACAGATAGGAAACCAAATTCTGTTCTGCACTGTGCATAGAAAGCCCCCATTGTCTTCAGCAGGTGGCATGAAAATTAAGGATAATTCAGTGATAGGAATGATGTCTAGTGGTTAGAGTGCTAGCCTGGGACTCTGGAAACCTTGATTCAATTTCTTGCTTCACCATATGCTTCCTGTGTGACCTTAAGCAAATCACACAGTCACACTGCCAGCAGATCGAGGAACGTGATTGTTCCCCTTTATTCGACATTGGTGAGGCCTCATCTGGAATACTGTGTCCAGTTTTGGGCCCCACACTACAAGAAGGATGTGGAAAAATTGGAAAGAGTCCAATGGAGGGCAACAAAAATGATTAGGGGTCTGGAGCACATGACTTATGAGGAGAGGCTGAGGGAACTGGGATTGTTTAGTCTCCAGAAGAGAAGAATGAGGGGGGATTTGATAGCAGCCTTCAACTACCTGAAGGGGGGTTCCAAAGAGGATGGAGCTCGGCTGTTCTCAGGGGTGGCAGATGACAGAACAAGGAGCAATGGTCTCAAGTTGCAGTGGGGGAGGTCCAGGTTGGATATTAGGAAAAACTATTTCACTAGGAGGGTGGTGAAACTATTTCACTAGGAGGGTGGAATGCGTTACCTAGGGAGGTAGTGGAGTCTCCTTCCTTGGAGGTTTTTAAGGCCCGGCTTGACAAAGCCCTGGCTGGGATGGTTTGGTTGGGAATTGGTCCTGCTTTGAGCAGGGGGTTGGACTAGATGACCTCTTGAGGTCCCTTCCAACCCTGATATTCTATGATTCTATGATTCTATGATTTTGTGCCTCAACTGCACAGAGCTCAGACAGAGCCATTGGGGGGAAGGAGGAGGGGGGGGGGATCTATAAGTGACCTAAACTAGCTTTTCTGTACTAAAAGCATCACAGTTTGAAAAGTCCAAAATCTTGGGAAGTTCCATTCCTAGAAGAAAGTGATGCATGTCCCTTTGGGAATTCTCCCCTTGCTAATTATATAAACCTCTGATATCTTGTAACAATGAAGAACAAATAAACAGACCTTAAGCCTTTAACTAGTGCAGGCCTGAATTTTGCCTATCTTGGGCCTTGGGCAGTTTAATTTGAGAAGAGATTCCACAGTGAGGGGAAAACAAGCATTAATTTCTCTGTTAGGGTGAAGTTTTGGGGTTGTTAGATTTTTTGTTTTGTTTTTAAAATGACAGTTGTTTCAAGCTTCTCAGAGGGTTTGGCATGTGAAAATAAATTCAAGAAGAAATGGATTAATGGGAAGACGGCATGTGAGAAGGCCAAAGGGGCATGATAAATAGGGAATACATGGTAAAGGTTTGATTGGCCTGAGACTGGTATTGGCACTCAGGAATGGGACTCTTTTGTACCTCTTCATGTGCAAAAATAATGCATTAGTCATTGTGAGTCTAACTGAGCAGGACTCAGAAGGAAAAAGTTTAGAAGTGTAAAACATCTCTTAAGAGCACCTAAGATAGCTTTTTGGTACATAAAGTCACAACTTTAAATGTCGCTAACTTGGACACGCTAGAGCAGTGATTCTCGAACTTTTGTATTGGTGATCCCTTTCACACAGCAAGCCTCTTGGTGCAACCTCTGCCCCTTTATAAATTAAAAACACTTTTTTATATATTTAACCCTATTATAAACAAACCCAGTGTATGGGGTGGAGGCTGACAGCTCGTGACCCCTAAGTAATTACCTTGCAACCCCCTGAGGCCCGCAAGTTTGAGAACCCCTGCAGTTGAAAATTGTGTGGCCCACTGAGAAGAAGGGACAGCTCTGATTTCCAATGGTAGAAATGTTCTGCTTCAGTGCTGCAGGGGTAAAAGTTATCACACTTCAGAATCATGGCATCATTTTGTTTAGAAAAGCTGTTACTGGCCCAAAAGCTGAATTTGTCTCATTGTGAGCTGCAGGCAGGGGTATTTTGGGGGGAGAAGGAGGAGAAAACATTCTTTAAAGAAAGTTGGATGTTTGAAGCTATTGAGATTAGAATGTTAGACTAAGTCTCAGGGAGACAGATTAGTGGGCAGGCAGTCTGGCAAAAAGCATGTGATAAATTGCGGAGTTATATGGGAAGTGCATTTATCACAAGCCTATGCAATTTGTTTGAGGCCTGTCCAATTTATCACATCCTCATGTGAGCTGCATATGTTAATAGTACACAGTCTACATGCATACAAATGTTAGTGGAATTCCACCCTAGCCCCACTACCACCAGCTATACCGTAATCATTTAGCTAGTTAGGCCAGTACAGTAGTAAGGCACAGTACACACAGGCATATCATGTGTACTTTTTCTGTAATAAATAATTTTCACACAGAGGAACACTGCAAGCATTTCCTTAAAACTAGTTTACTTCCGTTTACCTGCCTCTGATAGGAGCTGTGCCCACAGAGGTGGTTTAGTACTGCTTAAATTGCCTTATTAGACTGTATTTTACATACTGACTAGCTGTATATTGACGATTTCAGATGAGTTTTTAAAAAAGGGAAACTTTTGTTTTCCTTTATACACTAGCAAGACCTGTGTTTTTTCTATGACCAGGACCTCAACCTTTCTACATGACATCATACTGATAGCTACTTCTAGCAGGGCAATGAAGGTTGTGATCAGTTAATTATGAAACATAAGTTTACAAGTTGTGATGTGTGCAGAAGACCTGGTATCTTCATAACATAAGCTTTCTGTACCCTGTAGCGCTTATAAACCATTCATCCATGATGCTGTGTCATTTAATCAGTAGTCGGATGTTTTATCGTATGCCCTAGATAAGCATTTACGGGTGTTATAAGGACAGAAATGCTTTAGTTAGGATAAGGATATATAATAGCTGATAAATATATAATACAATACATTTAAAAACATTTTAATGTACTGTGTATTGTCCCTGTGAGCATATTACGGTATGTGTTTCTGCAGTGAACTTGCTCTTTGCAAAAATAATTATACATGCAAGGTACCAAACTCACACAGCCCTAAGGAACAGTATACCACCATGTGGCAAAATAATTTGTCTGTATAACAGACAACCCCTTATAAAGACTTGAGAACAACATATTTAGGTACTATATAAAAACTCTCTTTCAGGCTCCCATGTGACCTGCACACAAACAACAGTTGTATGGTAATTGAATTTTGGAGACTTAGCTAAAGTCTTGATGAAATGCCTGCAATTGTCCTAGTTAGACAGCAGCTGATCATATCTGTTCTCATTTATTTAGATGCAAATACATTTGAAACATATCCCAGGCCCTACCCTTGCCACTATTCAAAATATATATTACAATACTAAAGATATAGCACATACCCCATTGCCACCTGGCAGCAGAACATTACAAACTGAAACCTTCCCTTCCTTGATTTCCTCCCAAAAAACGTATACCTAGAGCCCCTGAGCCCTTTCCAAATGCCTGGTAAAAAAAGATAGACTTTGCAGCCTGGGTGAATCCATGAAGAATAAAACCAAAGAAAATGTTTACACAAACCTTCATGAAGCAAAACACTCATGTTTCATTCAGCTTTCTTTGCTATGCGGGGATAATCACTTAGACAGATTCAA
The DNA here is from genome assembly GCF_013100865.1 of Trachemys scripta elegans. Taxonomy (NCBI): domain Eukaryota; kingdom Metazoa; phylum Chordata; order Testudines; family Emydidae; genus Trachemys; species Trachemys scripta. The sequence continues at coordinate 137,433,576 of NC_048299.1, forward strand.
GCCTTTTCACAAGCTAGTACATTGTTTTACACTGCAAGTAGGTTGCAGTGTGCCCTCGCTAACTGCAAAATGCCGCCTACCTTTGAAAGCTTAGCATGGCTTATGCCACAACATTAATCAGCATTGTCTCTTCTTAGTTTCCCAACATCCTGAATATCTGAATGTTGTTTTCATAGAATCACAGAATATTAGGGTTGGAAGAGACCTCAAAGCAGGACCAACACCCACTAAACCATCCCAGCCAGGACTTTGTCAAGCCGGGCTTTAAAAACCTCTAAGGATGGAGATTCCACCACCTCCCTAGGTAACCCATTCCAGTGCTTCACCACCCTCCTAGTGAAATAGTGTTTCCTAATATCCAACCTAGACCTCCCCCACTGCAACGTGAGACCATTGCTCCTTGTTCAGTCACCTGCCATCATTGAGAACAGCCGAGTTCCATCCTCTATGGAACCCTCCTTCAGGTAGTTGAAGGCTGCTATCAAATCTCCCCTCACTCTTCTCTTCTGTAGACTAAATAACCCCAGTTCCCTCAGCCTCTCCTTGTAAGTCATGTGTCCCAGCCCCCTAATCTTTTTCGTTGCCCTCTGCTGAACTCTCTCCAATTTGCCCACATCCCTTCTGTAGTGGGGGGACCAAAAATGGACACAATACTCCAGGTGTGGCCTCACCAGTGCTGAGCAGAGGGGAATAATCACTTCCCTTGATCTGCTGGCAATGCTCCTACAAATACAGTCGAATATGCCCTTGGCCTTCTTGGCAACAAGGGAACACTGCTGACTCATATCCAGCTTCTCATCCACTGTAATTCCCATATCCTTTTCTGAAGAACTGCTGCTTAGCCAGTCAGTCCCTAGCGTGTAGCAGTGCATGGGATTCTTCCTTCCTAAGTGCAGAACTCTGCATTTGTCCTTGTTGAACCTCATCAGATTTCTTTTGGCCCAATCCTCCAATTTGTCTAGGTCTACCCTCCAGCATATCTACCTCCCCGCCCAGTTTAGTGTCATCTGCAAACTTGCTGAGGGTGCAATTAATCCCATCATCCATATCATTAATGAAGATGTTGAACAAAACTGGCCCCAGGACCTACCCCTGAGGCACTCCGCTTGACACCGGCTGCCAACTAGACATCGAGCCGTTGATCACTACCCATTGAGCCCAACAATCTAGCCAACTTGCTATCCACCTTATAGTCCATTCATCCAGCCCATACTTTTTTAACTTGCTGGCAAGAATACTGTGGGAGACCATATCAAAAGCTTTGCTAAAGTCAAGATATATCACATCTTTATATATGTATTGCTTGGCCATCATTTTTACAAATGATGGGCCTATTCCAGATGTCACTCAAATCTAGGAGAGCTCAATGGTTTGGTCCATTAGGCCTGTGTATCTAGATAACTTTATACAATCAGTAATTGCCCGACATGGCTAAGTGGCTCCAACGGAACTGATCCCTAAATCTAAAAGAACTGACACAAAGGCAATATTTTATGGTGTACACAGCACATGGCCTTTCTATGCCTGTTAGGGATGCTGTTACCCAAGTTTTGCAGTATGTGATTGTGAAAGGGGCTGGGCTTACCAGTGGTGCCACTTTGTGGTTTGCTCCCTGGGCCCTAGCTCTCCTCCATCTCTGGCATCCATGAGCAGCTGTGGGGATCCACCTTTTGGTAGGTTGACTCCACCCTCAAGCCAGGTCACCAGCTGAGTTTGCCCCCTTCTGGGGTATCAGAGTCTAACAAAGTATATATAGTCCAAGGTTTCCACAACAGAAAGGGTCTTCCACACTTCTATGGGTCCCTATGGACCCTTGACACGGGGCTCACAGAATCTATACTTTCATCTTATCTCCAGAGGTTTAGAGCTGCGGGAGGGTAGGAGGGGGAGAAGAGAAGGGTGGCTGGTAGGGGAGCCTGGTTCCTCCCTCTACCCTGTGCTCTAACCCAGAGCCCTATGAGTGGCAGCAGTTAGCAAACAGTGGAGTGCTTTGAGGCTGCCTCCCTAGGTCACTTCCTACCACTCGCTAGCCCACAAGGTCCTAAAGTCCAACAGAAAATAACAAAAACAGCTGAATCATCCAGCGGGTCTCAGATGGTGACCTTCTTTGCAGGCCAGCCCCCAGCTTCAAACTGGCCCAAGTTCCTGGTTATAATCCCCTTGCCTGGGGTCTGTCATACTTCCCCTCTCTAGTAGGATTCTAGGCAGGCTGCAGACTCTGAACAGCTCATCTCTAGTCAAGCTCCCAGCTCAGGACTCTACATCCCAGGCTTCTCTCAACCAAGAGAAAAAAGCTCCCAGCTATCTCTCACCTCGGTGTCCTTCTTGGAGCTTCTTCTGTGGCCTGTGGAGGTGGGAGGGTGCTGCTTGCAGTAAGGATTTCTGCTGTATTGTACTCGGAGCTCTAAAAATGGGCCTGTCCTCCTATCCTTCTAAGCAGTTTGGCTCCCTTTCAAACCCCTTCAGCTGGAGCAGGCTCTGTAGATTCAGCAGGGAGGAGTTCCCAGGCCTCAGAACTGCTCCTTAAACCCTTTTGTCCCAGTATGGAATTCATACACCCCATCACAGTGATGTATTTGAGTTTGTCCATCAGCTATTTCATCAACCACAAAAATGTATCATATGACCATGGGCACTAATGAACTAACAGATGTTACAATATGTAACTATATGTTTTACAATATGTTTGGTAGTAACAGAGATAAACTATCCCATTTCTACCATGTGAGCCACAAAGGTAAACTAGGGCCTTATACAGAGCTCTTAGAACTCAATGAAAATCTTTCCACTGAGTTAATGAGCCCTCAAATGCATTCAGTGAAGTGAATGGAGACATAAATATGATGGACTTCAGACATTTGGGAAAGATGCCCATCTGCAAATACAATTTGTATCACATACATATGAGAGGATGAAGTGACACAATATGATTTAGATTCCATTGAACAGATCATGTACACGTCTTTTGGTTTAAAAGAGAGCAGAACTTTCCCCTAAAATTACAATGCACATTTCTTTGTCTTCTATTCATTGTTTACTTGGGAGCTGCTTAGTCCCATCCAAACATCTCTGAGAAATCACATAGCCTTAGCAACATGTTAAAGAATTGACAAGTGCTTTGTAAATCCATGTTTTTTTTATCACCGAATGTAAAATTACCAATCTCTGCCTGCATAGCTTCTAAAACTTCATTGGGGATATAATTAGCAAAGACAACAAAAGAGAATCCAATCTTGAGACTGCTGGCATTATCCTCCACCAGCAGGCACTTTTTTACCCATAGGGTAATAGTTTCCCATTATAACTCTTAACTGAAATCTATGCACACTGGCTGTGAAACAAAGTTTCGCTTGAAGGTGAACTAATATTCTCTGCCTTTGCTTTCTGCTTCCAGTACTTTTTAATATTTTCTCCAGTTGTTTAAATATTTTATCAGCATAAACAATAATAATGCTAAACTGTATGACACTATTGCTTGAATTGCCAATTCTTTAACATGTTGCCTCGTGAGATTGAGATTTGCCAACCTAGGTGCTTGGGGACACTTAGTCATCAAATATTGTCAGCATGCTGATCAGCAGTTAACCATATATATTTTTCATCCTTCTCTAAATTAGACTCACACAGAGCATGTTAATAAGAGAAACTATAAAATATATTGATTTATAAAAAAATTAAAAATTGATATCTTGATCAATACATGCTTCTTTCTGCTTTCTCATCTTCATCCCACCCATGTAATAGATTGGAGACATCCCAAAGGAGTGATGAAGCAAATAATAGAATAGACTGTGGATTCAGTGCAAGTTTCATTCCTCATAATGTTTAAGATAAACTGTTATGCATCCATCCAATGAAGTTAGCAGAAAACTGAAAGGCAGATCTGACCCTTTTTCAAATCTGCAGAGGTTTAACAAGGACTCAAAGAGTGGCACAAAGGCAAAAAAATAGCACAGAAGACTAGTACTGGGACAAACAATTGGAGCCCTCAACCTAAAGCCACTCTGCACATGCATCTCACATTGATATTAATCATGAGGGAGCTGCAGGCTGTGGCTGTGGTGCTAGAAATTAAATTAATGTCTGTTTTACTATGACAAACCTAATTTTTTTAAACGAACAAAACACGCAAATCAGATTAATTTGCACACAGCAAACAAGAGCTTTGAGCTGTTCCTTGTATTGCTTGTATTGTTCCTTGTATTGTGACAGCCACTTGTAGATGCTTTCATGTGAAGAAAGGAAAATCAGATGGGAGAGCAATTCAAGTAATAGAGTAACCAAATCTTTTCTGTTAAGTAAAACAGAGAAGCAACATTTAGCAGTTTAAAAATAAATATTTTTACTAACAAAACGCTACCCACATTTAAATAAATTTTATTTTAAGTAGTATTCAGAAGTCAGCCAGTAACTTAACTTTGTTGCCATGGGAAGCAAGGATTTCACATGTACATCTTGAAAAGACCCATCATCAGGATTTAATGGATCAAATCATGAAATGCTCACTCAACTTTTTCCTCACTCCTTATTGAGGTAAAATTTCTGTTGACTACAGTTAGAGTTTTACCACAGTAAGAACTGAGCAGGGGCTGCAGGTTATTCCAGGTATAAGTATCACCAATAATGCCCTAGCTGTCAACAGCACCATACATTCTGTTTATAAAAGTATCTATAATGTGGCTGCTATATTGCAAGATTCAGTACCACCTGATGCCCTCAGGGACAAACTGATGGTTCTAAAATGTCTGAGAAAGTGTCTTAGTTTATGGAATGGTGTCAAGTGGAGGTTTTGGAGTTGGATGTGTGTAGGAAAATTTTCTGGGAATTTCAGTTTGGACAGTTGTAGGAGGAATCAAGTGAGAACAGTAGGGCTTTTGAGCCTGGGGATAATGGGAAGGAGGGTTCAGAGCCAAGTGGGTGATTCTGAGCTGTGAGCTGATTCTGAACCTTGGAGAGGCTAGGGGGGAAGGAATAGTGGGATCAGCCAGGTTGAGGGAGTTTCTGAGGGAAGATGAGTGGGGATTTGAGCCTGCAATGGGCAGGAGGGAGATTTCTGACTGAGAGGGAGTTAGATTAGCAGGAGAGAACTGAAGGGACTGGGTAGAGGGTAGGATAGGTTGGCAAAGTTAAGTGGGGATAAATGGAGAGAATAATAAAGTTGTGTCCCTCAGAGGAGCTAGTAGGAGACTGGCCTTCATTTCCTGGCCCCAGTCATGACATGGGTCAAGGTTACAAAAGGTTACTATGCCTATGACATGGGAGGGGCCAGTATCCATTTACTATAGTGCTAAACTGTCATATCTTCTTTTGCTCTTTTGAAAAATTAAATACAAATATTATTAATTATTAGTATTACCATATACCCTAGGAGCCCTGGACACAGTCAGGGACTGTATGTTATTGATAATCTGACAATAGCTGCTATTACTGAACTGCAATGGTTTTATGAGAAATAGGTTATTCTCTCAAACCTTCAATGGGGTAACTATTTGTCATAGCTCCCCCCACTGCAGGGTTAATTGTTTTTGGCTTAATGAGCTTATTAAATGTTGGCACTAAGGTTTATGTCCATCTGCTCATGAGTCTCCGAACTTTTTATTTCCCAATTTTATGTGGAAAAAATGGAGAGGGTTCAGAAAAGAGCTACAAATGATCAAGTTCTGGAAAACATTCCTTATAGAGACACACAAAGAGCTCCATTTATTTATCTTATCAAATTACAGGTTAAGAGAAGACTAAACCAACATCTTTTATTGGTAGCAATATAAGGAGAATGCATCTGATACTACAGGGCTCTTTAATTTAGCAAACCAAGGTATAATATCATCCAGTGACAAGACCTGAAGTTAGAAAAATTGAAATTGCAAATAAAGTTCAAATTTTAAGTGAGCATAATGAACTATTTGAACAGATTACCAAGATATGTGGTGGTTACTCCAACACTTTGAGTCTTTAAATTGAGACTAAATGTGTTTCTAAAATACATGTTATTTCAACCACAAGTTATTGTGCTCAATAGAGGAGTTATGGGGTGAAAAGGGAAGATTAGATAATTGTCATAGTACCTTCTGTCCTTAAAATCTATGGATGTATGAACTGGTGGTTTTAATAGAACATTGTAAAGTAGATCAAGATATTCTAACACTATTAATTGGTTATTTGAATTGACCACAGCTTTTATTTTCTTAAGCTCTTTGCAGTCTTTTCTGCTACCCATTTGACTATGCACAGTAAATGGTTGACAATGGATGCCTGAACAAATACATCAACAAAAAAAATGCCAACAGGAGTCATTATATTTTAACTCATTTGGAATCCCAAATTGATATTTACAATCTATTATTACATTGCTACTGAATGTGTCATGAAAGAGTTCCATTAAAACAAATTAGTAGTAGGTGACTAGTAAGATGTAATATTTTCTATTTAATGCAAAATAGATCTGTGTCAAATTTGGACTGAAGGCAATCAGAAATCGCACGTGGTTTTCAGTGTTTCCTTGCATTTTGTTTCCTGCATATCAGATTTCACTTTTGGATACCTTATAGCAGCATTCAGGCCTGGGAACATCATCCCATGTTCTGTTTTTGCACTTGTCAGTTCTCAGATATGCACTGTGAATTATGCTTCACTTTTTTGAACAAAGCAATTTGTGTGCATTGTGTGGAATTATGATATAATGTTCTTTGTGCATTATCCCATCATATAGAACAATTTCCTCTATGTAGCCACAATACAATTTTATACTTTGAGAAACCCACAATTCTTTTGCTATCAATGTAGACTTATTCTCTCAAGTTGTTGTACAATGGGGTCATTTTGGGTCTCTCATTTGAACTTGCCAAATTTTGTTAAAGAGATGTATAGTAGTTAAATCATATTAATTTCAAACGTTTCGTCCTGCAGCTACTTGCTTTCTTTATTTATAGATGCTCTTGAAACCATATCCTTCACATTTAATAAATATTTTGCGATTTCATTATCGCCCTTTGAAATTTAAACAATAACTTTAAACAATTGTTTTTGTAAAACCACTTCCAGCAGCTTATGGTCTATTTCTATCTCAACCAATTTCAGTCCAAAATCATTCATGAAACCACTGATAACTAAGCTCAATTTCCAGCATTACTTTTCAGTTTCAGTATCGATCTGTTGTGTTTTAGTCACAGAATATTTATTTCAGACATATAGAATTAGGAGAAAGATGGAGCACAGTCCTAATTGTTTAGTTTCTTTGGGGTTTTGCATATTTCAAACCATCATTGAAAAGCCCGCTGTACAGTGGGGTTTTAAGACAATCTAAACAAATGCCTTGAAGACTTGATTAACTTAAGTCATAGCTTAGTTTATGGAAAGTCTTCTGTTGATGACACTCAGCTCAGGAAATGTTCTTAAGGTTCTATTGGTCTATTGGTCTAGGTTTTCAACAGAGCTAGTTCACCCTTCCTTCCACCCCCCAGAAAAAAATACATGCAAACTAAACATTTTTATTTGTTTTTTTTTGGTTTTGGTTTTAATTTCAATGGAATTTCATAAAAAAAACCCACATGAAAACTCAAATGCCCCAAATTGTTTACTTTTTAGCATTGATTTTTTTTCTGTTTAAAACTGAATTTTTTCAGCTTTCAGTGCCAAAACTCAGAGAGGGACGGAGCTAAAATCAGCTTTGCAGTTTCAGTGGAAACATGGACATTCAGTGAAAATGGTCATTTTTTTTCTCCCTCTGAAAAGTTCTGATTAGTTTTAAAAAGCCATTTTTGTTCACAAAATGTTATATCAAAACATTTGCAACCAGTTCTATTTTCAAGGTTTAGTAATCACTGGTTTGTTGGCTTACATTACTGAAGTTCTCCTCCCAAAGCTTGACATCAGAGATCTTTCCCTCCCACTCCTTTTGTGTTGGGCAATCCAAAAGCATTAGTGGTCAGTTCATCTCTGTTTCTTTGACTCCGATCCCTTGGACATTGCTGTCAACAAAAGAACCGTGTCTAAAGGCTGTCTGTTTCCATTTCTTGCTAATACAACCTAGATAACCTGTTCTCACTAGCTCACATGCTACCTGAGGTGGAACAAGTCTTATTGCATACCTCAGGGACAGTTCAGTTATAAATATAAGTGGATATATGATGCTCAAGTCATGTTTTCAGAACAACATCACTGGATTTTTCTCTCTGGAAATGAATCCCACTTTGGCCTCTTAGTCCTAAACAAGAAGGGTCAAACTGTCCCACCCCTAGATTCTCTTGGGATGTCTCTTTTCTGACCAGGTTGAATTTGAAACTCTTACAGACTCATCATGTGATCTATTTGTGTTTGTGCCTCATGAAACCAAATTGGAGACACCTGGTTTCTTCCTTTGTTAAAAATTCAAAACAAATACTTTTGATTGCTTTTTGAGTTTGAGACTATAATTTCTTCACATCCTGATGCAGTGTGGGTTACTTTTAATATTCTTCAAACCATTTACTCTCCAAGAATGAAAAATGGAAAAAGGGAAAATTCCTTGCCTTATAATTCTACTTCTTTGAAGGCAATAGCTTACAGGCTTCTTGCCCACCCATCCACCTCAGGGTTTGGACTTTATGTGAAGCCTTGAAGGTGCGCGCGCACACACACACACACACACACATTCATGTTTCATCCTTTGTCTTGAAAAAAGGATCTGACTATTGTGGGCACTGTTGGGTTGGGATGTTTCACTACTGAGGGTGTGTGTGTTCAAACTTTGGAAATTCCAGCTGGTCTCATGCTAGGGGTTTGAGACCCAAAAGTGAGACTCCCTTTTCAATCACCTCTCTCTTTCTGTGAAGTGCCCCAGATTTTTATTCTGAAAGGGGGAAGTTAGTTGTCTTCTAACTTCCCTTATCCACAAACCTTCCTTATATCCTTCAAAACCCCTCTTTTGATGCACCTGCATTGTTTTAGACCGTGGCTACACCTGCAGTAGCATGTAGGGTACATGTAGTTACACCCTGCAGAGAAAGGCAGGTTGTATCGACACTCACTGCAATGTGTAGGTTCATGCATCAGTGAATGGCTCCAGCAGTGCAGAGGCAGTAGGGAGCCTTGGACGTGACACTGATAAAAATAGCATTGTATATGTGAGTGGCACTGCTTGGGTATATACAGAGCCATGTAGGGCACATACCCTGGGCAATGGTGCTGGAACACTTTTTGGAGTGGGAGTGCTGAGCTGCATCCCTGACCTCTGCCCATGCACATCACCATGCCCTAGAGCTAGGCTGGGAGCAGGACCGTGGCTCTGGGAGTGGGAGGATGCAGACAGGGGTAAGGCAGATGCAGAGAGGGAGGCAGACAGGGGTAAGGTATCCTGCCTGTGGGGCTGGCAGCGGAGCCCCCGGGCCCCTGGAGTCTGAGACCCCGCATGCGGGGCCGGCGGCTGGAAAGCCGCGGCTGAGCAGAACCCCGGGCCGGCAGCAAGCATGGGGCCGGTGTCCAACCTGGACTGGCACCCAAACAGGACCTGGGGCTGGCAGTAAGCCTCCAGGCAGTAGTGGGGTTGGCAACTGGGACCCTGGGTGGCACGGGTATGGGGGGCGGAACCCTGGGCACAAAACCTGGGGGGCTGCAGCATCCCCCGCACTCCTACTTCCCAAGCCTATAATCCTGGGGTTCAGGCATATAGGGCACTTTACTCACGTAAGTAGTGCCTCACCATCTACACTGCTATTTATATCCATGCTGTGGTGTAATGTCTGTACTGTACATGATGTCATAAATTTAGACACCTCCCATAGTTTTTCAGGTTGATAATATGGTGAACCTGCAGCAGGTTAGGAGGCAGGATGAATTAGTGAGTACTTGCAGCCCGGCCACTTTCTTTGGGAACCAGCTGCACCCAGGACGATGTAAGAACAGAGGAAATGCTTCAGGATTTCACCAAGTGGGAAAAGCTTCCTGTAGGTTGAAAGCAAATCTTCATAAACAAGAAGTTCCCTTGCTCACATTGGGAGTGCTTACTCACTGGGGGGAGGATGGGTCTTACTAGCTTCAGAGAGACATCTTTCATGAATAAGTACTCACCAAGGTGAGTAAGTAAGTAAGGGGAGCACATAGAACACTGCAAAATACTGGGGCTATTTTTGGATGAAACAGTCATAGATTAAAAGATCTGATACTATATTTTTTTAAATTAATGTTTACAACACGCTTTGGGTAGCTGCTCTGTGATGGTGTTTCCAAACACCAATTACCATCTTGCTATGTCCGTAATTTTTCACTAAAATTTACAATAAGTTATATGGGAAATCAATTTATTCTTATTTACCAATACCCAAAATATAAAGTAAGCTGCTCCCTTTAATATGGTATTATAAGAGAAACGGATGCCTAAACCTGAGCCCATCCCTTGAAAACATGGTAACATTTAGACTGCTTCCATAATACATCTTCCAAAAATAATTGCTTTTAAAACAAATCAGAAAGAAAAGCATTTTTCCATGTATGACACAAATTATGGCACACTTTAAATAGTGTAATAAATTCCCCAGTACTGAGCCCTTAAAATATTCCGACAAGTTAAGATGTTTCCTGCATTGCCCAATGATGTGTTACTATTTTAAAATGAAATAGGTGACTCTAATGATTTCCCACAAATTGCAGGCAACAGAAAATCAATAAAAGCCAATGTTAGAATCAGGGGGGAAAAAGACTTTAAATAAAGACTGAATTATCATGCATGTGTATTGGGGATCATCCTTTTAGGTCAAGGTTGAGGACACCAATAGGGCATGGAATAGAAAAGCTTGCATTGTCCCTACTTCATTTATTTTCTGAGCTGTCAATTTCTCATTTATACATATCCAGAGCTGTCAGTTGGCAAGTTTACCATTAAAAAAAATCCATAAATTGATCCACTAAAGAATCACAATCACAAATCACTTCATCATCAACTTAATCATTCAGAAATGGTGCTTTGTCCTGGGTGGCATTATATCATATGATGTGTGTTATGTCACATTTGATTGAAGTGTGACACTATGAACAAGGTAAATAAAAACCCATTTATAGAAGTGATATCTCCTCAAGGTGGATAGCAATTTTCTGGCCAAATTTATTGAAGGGGAAGGAAGTGAAGCAAACAGGTAAAGGTTCTGTCTGTGAACTGGTGGATAACACAGTTCGCCAGCTGCCCAAATTATTCTCAGGTACTTTGGCACATCTCTAGATAAAAATTATTATGGTTCAGAGGATTCAATGCAGACAGGAACATTCATCAAACTATAACGAAACTTTTTCAATTTACATTAGTAAACTTATGAAGCTGAACTATGGCATCCGCTTGCACTAATCTATTTGTTAAGGAAAAAAAGAGTCATGGAGCATGACATGCTTTCATATCTATCTATATTTGTAAGCAGATGTGTATATTCAGGAATACATTTTAAGCATCATTAATACTGATAGAGAAAGGTTCTGCAGTCATCATTCATAACCATAGGTTTCATTGAGGCTCTCTGCCTGAACAACCTTCTTTAGCTCAGAATGTTCATCTGTCTTGTAGAAATGGTTCAGCATTTTCATTCATCATGTGAATGAGGTGTGGTAAAAGTTCCATTTTTTTTTTAAACTGAACTAGTGTATTTTCACAGACTGCGCTTTCTGAGCCTATTAATAGTAAGGATGTTATATGGTTCACTCTAGTTCTTTCCATGGGCTGCTGCTCACATCAGAGCAAATAATAAAGAGGGAAAAACCCTTGTGAAATGGATGTCTTCAGTGGAGTCGGGTGAGTGGAGTGGAGTTATAAGCTTCAGCTAAAAGGCCCAACTGTCTTTCACAAATCAAATGAAAAGGGGGGAAAAAGGCATTTTAAATGTGTGTACATCCAGAAAAACACTCATCCAGAAACAGATATTGACTCAAGGGTTTTTATTTACTTATTTATTTTTTGGACTACTCATGAAAGGTGCAGGACTGACAGCAATGGAGAAGATAAAGCACAATGCATGCTTCCCCTGATGGAAACATGATTTGAGGGGATCACCTTTAGAGCTGAGAGTATAGTTCAGTCTCTATGCTCATTCTGGACCAGGTCTGATGCCTTTTAAGTCAAAGAGAGTCTTTCCATTAACTTCAATGCATATTGGATCAGGCCCCTTTTCTTTGGCCCCTCAGCAATACACCCTATAGAGTGCTCACCTAATTTTGTCCCATTGAAGCCAATTTTGTGAGCTATTTATCTGAGTTCATTCCCTCAGCGTTTTACGTGAATAGGTGGGAACGTTTCAGGTTCACAGCCTTTCCCCTTTTTGAAGATCCTCTCAGCCATGCCAGCTGGCCTCAGCATTCTGAACTGTGCTGTGCCCTTCACCTCCCCAAATTTTAACTGACTAGTATCCAGAGGGATTGTCACTGTGATTAGGAATGGCCTTCTGATTTTGAACAGGGCCAGTGAGCTGATTCCCTGTAATTCCCAAAACTTATCTGACTCATTCTAGAAGGGCAGAGAGATCTTCACATTCCTATTGGTTTCCCCTGCTCCAGGACAGGTAGAGTCCAGCTTCTTGTGCTGTCCCTTATGCATAACTGACGTTTTTTTTGCCCAAGGGCTCATCATCCAAATAAACTGGGTGTTTTGGGGCTGTGAAACCTCCATCTTTTTTAGGATTGTGCATACATTTGGAGTATTTTATCTGAGCCAGATTAAATCAAAGCACAGATCAGGCAACGGGAAAGTAAAGTGGGTTTCTGACAATTTGATGCTATATGAATTCTGGCCTGCCCAGGGATCTGTCCAGCACCCAATGCAGCTTAGAGAAGACCCCATGACTCCAAGTTATGACAGAATTGCAAGACCATGTATGGCCTGCTCCTCCCCTAATTATTTGCCTCCTTCCATCCCTACTTCACAGAGGGATACCTCCTATGCCAGGCAACTCCCTAGAAAGCCATTCAGACCCTTTTACAACTCCTTGGACTACTAGAACCCAGATAGCGTCTGTTTCTCCAGTTTTTTAGCTATAGAATCCAGAGTAACTAGTAATATCAATAGAATATAAAAGCTCAGAATTGCCATCCCAGCTTTTTGCCCTAAACTCACCATAGCATAGGTCAGTGATTCCCAAACTTGTTCTGCTGCTTGCGCAGGGAAAGCCCCTGGCGGGCCGGGCCAGTTTGTGTACCTGCCACATCCGCAGGTCCGGCCGATCGCGGCTCCCAGTGGCCGTTGTTCGCTGCTCCAGGCCAATGGGAGCTTCTGGAAGTGGCGGACAGTATATCCCTCAGCATGCGCCACTTCCAGCAGCTTCCATTGGCCTGGAGCAGCGAACCGCAGTCACTGGGAGCCACGATTGCCCGAACCTGCAGACACGGCAGGTACACAAACCGGCCCGGCCCGCCAGGGGCTTTCCCTGCACAAGCGGCGGAACAAGTTTGGGAACCACTGGCATAGGTCATCTGCCAGGGAAGTGCAACAACATAAATGAAATGATATTAACTAAACTCAATTGCATTTACTAACCTAAAAGATGTGTCTCTCTTCTGGTCTTAAACTCTAGGGCCTGGTCTACACTAGGCGTTTATGTCGAAGTTAGCGCCGTTACATCGAATTAACCCTGCACCCGTCCACACCGCGAAGGTATTTAGTTCGACATAGAGGTCTCTTTAATTCGACTTCTGTACTCCTCCCCGACGAGGGGAGTAGCGCTAAATTCGACATGGCCATGTCGAATTAGGCTAGGTGTGGATGGAAATCGACGCTAATAGCTCCAGGAGCTATCCCACAGTGCACCACTCTGTTGACGCTCTGGACAGCAGTAAGAGCTCGGATGTTCTGAACTGCCACACAGGAAAAGCCCCGGGAAAATTTGAATTTGAATTCCTTTTCCTGTCTGGCCAGTTTGAATCTCATTTCCTGTCTGGACATCGTGGCGAGCTCAGCAGCACTGGCAACGATGCAGAGCTCTCCAGCACTGATGGCAGTGCAATCTCAGAATAGAAAGAGGGCCCCAGCATGGACTGATCGGGAAGTCTTGGATCTCATCGCTGTGTGGGGCGATGAGTCCGTGCTTTCCGAGCTGCGATCCAAAAGACGGAATGCAAAGATCTATGAGAAGATCTCTAAAGACATGGCAGAGAGAGGATACAGCCGGGATGTAACGCAGTGCCACGTGAAAATCAAGGAGCTGAGGCAAGGCTACCAGAAGACCAAAGAGGCAAACGGACGCTCCGGATCCCATCCCCAGACATCCCGTTTCTACGAGGCACTGCATTCCATCCTCGGTGCGGCCGCCACCACTACCCCACCACTGACTGTGGACTCTGAGGATGGGATAGTGTCCACGGCCGGATCCTCGCACATGTTACCGGACGGGGAAGATGAGGAAGGAGATGAGGAGGACGAGGCAGTCGACAGCGCTCACAACGCTGATTTCCCCGACAGCCAGGATCTCTTCATCACCCTTACAGAGATCCCCTACCAACCCTCCCCAGCCGTTACCCCGGACACAGAATCTGGTGAAGGATCATCCAGTAAGTGTTGTAAACATTTAAACATTTATTTGTAACAGAACATGATTATTAACAATTTAAAAAATGGGTTTCTCATGATTAGTTTGATTAACTTAACGGTTCAGTCATGGGCAGTGCAACTATTTGAAAAAAATCTAGCAATGTCCGGTTTTGCATGATTGTCCTGCCCAAGCCGCTCTACTGTTTAGTCCCTGCTACTGCAGCTACAGTAAGATGCGGTCTATATGTCCGGGGATGGAGCAGAAATCCTCCTGGGACATCTCAAGGAAGCTCTCCTGCAGGTAATTTGAAATCCGCTGCATTAGGTTCTTGGGGAGAGCGGCCTTATTGGGTCCTCCGTAGTAGGACACGTTGCCGCGCCACGAGACTAGCAAGTACTCCGGAATCATTGCTTGGCACAGCATGGCAGCATACGGCCCTGGTCTTTGAAGGCTTTCCCGGAGCATTCTCTGTCTGTCGCTCTCAGAGATCCTCATGAGGGTGATGTCGCTCATGATGACCTGCTTTGAATGAGGTAGGGGAATGTTAGTGTTGGGACTGCTTTACCGATCCTTTACAGAACTGTAACCGCTGGTTTGCAGCCACGCGGTGGAGGCGGGAGAGGGTCAGCCGAAAGGGATCGTTCCCGGGGACAGCCGCGAGGGTGTGGGACAGGAGCAGACTTCCTGCTTGCCGGATTGCTGGCAGCAGGGACCGACATTGATTTCAATGTGAAATGAGGCCATTGCTAATATTAAAGTTTTAAGCTGCCACGAATCTACGGCTTACCATGTCTGCGTGCAAGAGCAATTCCGTTGTCCTGACAGGGTTCTCAAAAGTGCTCTGCAAAACCCCAGACACTGAATGCGAAGGCCGAGAATTCGACCTTGTGCTGAGTGCGCATGTGATAGGTGCTGTGCATGGTCCTGTTCACAGAGAAAGACTATGTTCTTTGTTCACAACTACATTTATCTTTCTGAGGAATTCACTCCCTTTTTCCCATTCCCACAGCCCCATCTGCGACTGTCTCACAACCTAGCCTGTCATCACACTCCCAGAGGCTAGGGAGGATTAGGCATAAGAAGAAGAGGACACGGGAGGACATGTTCTCAGAGCTTATAGCCTGCTCCCGAGCCCAGGCAGCACAGCAGACCCAGTGGCGGGAGAACTTGTCCCAAATGCACCAAGCCAACATGGATCGGGAGGAGAGGTGGCGTCAGGAAGACCAGCAGGCGACTCAAACCCTGCTTGGACTACTGAGGGAGCAAACGGACACGCTCCGGCGCCTTGTGGATGTTCTGCAGGAACGGAGGCAGGAGGACAGAGCCCCGCTGCAGTCCATCTCTAACCGCCCTCCCCCGCCACCAAGTCCCATACTCCCTTCACCCAAAGTGCACAGAAGGAGAGGCGGCAGAGTCCCTGCTAACTCTCACTCCACCCCTGCAGAGAGCTCGAGCAGCAGAAGGCTCTCATTCCCCAAAGTTTGACAAGTTCTTTCCTTCCCGCCTGGCACAAGCCCCCGTCCAAGTTTCACTTCCCAGTCCCATGTGTAGTTGATAATAAAAAATATGTTTCTGTTAACTACTGTTTCCATCATGTTCTTTTGGAGGGGGGGGGGGGAAAGGGGGTTGGTAATTGGACAGGACAGTCACCTTTGGCAGGGTACATAGTCGGGGGCAGGCACAGCAGCAGGGCACATACATAGTGCAGTGATGCAGTGACTACTTACCCTGGTTAGTCTGGGAGGTTCTTTTCATGTTATGTGGTGGGGGGTGGGTTGCTCTGTGACTTTGTGTCAGGGGAGGGCAGTTAGAGATCTTAAGCGGCGGTCCTTAGGCAGGATCACAGAGCCACACAGCAGGGGATCTGTAACCGTCCCCCCCCTGCCACAAACTCACATAGACCCCCCATACACACAGTCCGTATCAGGAGGGGTGACAGGCTCCGTTGAAAGAACCATCCCACCGCAGCGGAGCCTGTCAGTCCTTGAGTTTAGAAGCTGCATTCGCGCGACTACACTACACCCGCTCCGCACCACAGTCTGCGTCCCAGTTTTAAAAAATTCCCGCGAAAACAGTATTAAAGAAAACGGTGTGCTTTAACAAAGTAGAACTATTTTTATTTTGAAACGTGTGTTGGAAGTGGGGTGAAGGCTTCTCTGTACACAAAATTAGAAAGTCACAGGTTACCCTGCTCACTCAGGAACTTTGCTTTCAAAGCCTCCCGGATGCACAGCGCTTCCCGCTGGTCTCTTCTAATCGCCCAGCTGTCTGGCTGTGAGTAATCAGCAGCCAGGCTAATTTCCTCAACCTCCCACCCCGCCATAAAGGTCTCCCCCTTGCTCTCACAGAGATTGTGGAGCACACAGCAAGCTGCTATAACAATGGGGATATTGGTTTCGCTGAGATCACAGCGAGTCAGCAAGCTTCTCCATCTCCCCTTGAGACGTCCAAAAGCACACTCCACCACCATTCTGCACTTGCTCAGCCGGTAGTTGAAGAGTTCTTTTTCAGTGTCCAGGGCACCTGTATAGGGCTTCATGAGCCAGGGCATTAGCGGGTAGGCTGGGTCCCCGAGGATCACTATAGGCATCTCCACATCCCCAACAGTTATTTTGTGGTCCGGGAAGTAAATACCTTGCTGCAGCCGTCTAAACAGACCAGAGTTCCTGAAAACACGAGCGTCATGAACCTTGCCCGGCCATCCGACATTGATGTTGGTAAAACGTCCCCTGTGGTCCACCAGTGCTTGCAGCACCATGGAAAAGTAGCCCTTTCTGTTAATGTACTGGCTGGCCTGGTGGTCCGGTGCCAGGATAGGGATGTGAGTTCCATCTATGGCCCCACCGCAGTTTGGGAATCCCATCGCTGCGAAGCCATCTATGATCGCCTCCAAGTTTCCCAGGGTCACTACCTTTGGCAGCAGTACATCAACGATTGCCTTGGCTACTTGCATCACAACAACCCCCACGGTAGATTTGCCCACCCCAAACTGGCTCGCGACTGACCGGTAGCTGTCAGGCGTTGCAAGCTTCCAGAGGGCTATGGCCACTCGCTTCTGGACAGTCAGGGCTGCTCGCATCCGGGTGTCATTGCGCTTCAGGGCAGGGGACAGCAACTCACAAAGTTCAAGGAAAGTTCCCTTCCGCATGCGGAAGTTTCGCAGCCACTGTGATTCATCCCAGACCTGCAGCACTATGCGGTCCCACCACTCAGTGCTTGTTTCCCGTGCCCAGAATCGCCGTTTCACAGCATCAACATGACCCATTGCCACCGTGATGTCCTCGGCGCTGGGTCCCCTGCTTTCTGAGAGGTCTGTGCTACTCTCAGACTTCAGGCCATCACCGCGTTGACGTAGCCTCCTCGCCTGACTTTTCTGCATCTGCCTCAGGGCAACCTGTATGATAAGCTGCGAGGCGTTGAGAGCGGCCACAACTGCAGCGATGGTTGCAGCGGGCTCCATGCTCACAGTGCTGTGGCGTCCGCGCTGTCAATGACTGGAAAAGTGCGCGAAATGATTTCCCGCCGGCGCTTTCAGGGAGGGAGGGAGGGCGGGAGTGATGGACGGATGACGACAGTTACCCAAAAGCACCCTGGCCCCTTTTTTTTTTACCCAGAAGGCATTTGCGGCTCCACCCAGAATTCCAATGGGCGGCGGGGACTCCGGGAACTGTGGGATAGCTGCCCTCAGTGCACCGCTTCCAATGTCGACGCTTTCCCCGTTAGTGTGGACTCACAAAGTCGAATTACTGTCCTTAGTGTGGACACACACGTTCGACTTTGCAATATCGATTCCAAATATTCGATTTAAGTAAAATCGAACTACTCTCGTAGTGTAGACAAGGCCTAGGACTATTCTTGCTTATTCCTTTCTCTGTCCATTTGCCAGCTTCCACACTACTAAGCTTCCTCTTATTCTGGTCAGGGGAGAAGTACTTGGAAGAAGGGTAGCTCATCTTCAGAAGGCCACAGACCCAGAGGCCCCGTAGAGGCCCTCATGCCATTAATAGACCTGCTGACACCATTGCAAAGACACATATGCGTCCCAGTGGTCTCATAGACCCAAAGCTCAAACACTGAGCAGCTGTGAGGAGGATGAGAAAAAAATCACTGACAAATCAGAATGTCCCACAGACCTGGGCTTCAATCCATGGACCCCTTAAGACTATCCCAGCAGAGGCACACTCTCTAGAAAAGGAGTGGAAAACAGCAAAGAAAGCATCCTATTCTATAAAAAAGTATGTTAATTTAACAGATGGCTTAATGAGCTGAAGTTATTGTGCCCAGAGGATGATGAAGGAATTATCAATGAAAACATCAGACAACCCATAAAAAGAAAAATATTGCAACATAGCAGGATATGTTTTGCTTAACTGTGGAAAACTGAGTAAATACTGAGAAGATTTTGCTCTATTTGCTGAGATATTGTAGAATGGCTTACACACCTTTGCTATAATCACTGTGGAAGCCTGCTCTAGCAGGTCCATTAGCTCAGTGCTCCCTGCTGGGGTCACTACACAGCTTCACCTTCCTAAGCAATAGTACTCCCCACAGGTTCCCACCTGCTACCCATCTGGTCTGAGAGAACTAACTCTGGAGTCTTGGCAAGTAATAAACAGTTCTTGATTGCAGAAGTAAGGTTACAAATCACTGGAGCTCTGCTGATTGGACAGAGTCAAGGTTGGGTAACCTGTCCGGCAGATAACTCTGACAAGCTACAAAAGCATACAACTTATATTAACTAGCTATTTGGCAATCAACAAAGCTATCATATGTGCCTATCATCTGACCAATCATTACTATAATTGGTTAACAGGTGCTTTTCATATGAGTCATGACCATAGGTGGAATTCCAAGTTTCATGTAACCACAGCCTTGCTGTCCTACCCTCCATTACTGCGAAATTCACATTTAGCTTAACAGAGGCTGTACTCAGTTTACACTGGTGGAAAGTCAAGTGGTTTTGGTGGGCTGCCCACTCCTTGGACAAGGAGTTCCTTGTGCTCATGCAAGGACCTGTTAAGTTCACCCAGCAAAGAGTCTTTCTGACAGCACGAGGCTGTGTTTACTTTTCTGGTCATGTCCTGCAGCTGAATTCTTGTCAGTGCAACCTATGCTGCCCACTCTGATGTTTGACAGAATGAAGCTATCAAAGGGCTGATGAGCGTGATGTACAGCATGGTGATGTTAGAAACAGTGAGACAAGGCCTCTCTTACACTACAGCTCTGAAAATCACAGGTTCTGCTGCAGCTTTGCTAACCAAACAATCTTGCTGGTTGCAGGCCATACCTTATTTGAGCAGCAGTCAATTAGATTTAAAATGTGCCTCACAGGGTTGCATATACTTTTTTACTTGTGAGGATCCCAAGTGGGGAAACAGCAGTCAGGCAATCTTTCTCTACCCATTTCTGCAGAATGCAAACAATATAGTGTAGAGGACCCACTGTAAATAACAGATTCTGAGTCACAGTTTCAGTTCACTTACTTGTAAGTGACAGTAAAATTTTGAGAGCATGAATTAAAATTATTGCTATTTCTTGAGCTACTTTGTTGGATTTCCAGGACTCAATCAATTCCAAGATTGCTGATTACCAGGGCAAGAATTATTGATGTCATTGCAAGCATGTTGGAATGTTGTTATATTAGCATTCCTGAATTATTCTTCCTTTTCCCACATTGTGGTATTTTCATTTCTTCCCATCCTACCACCATGCCTTCCCTTTTGTCTTTCATTTTTTTCTCACTTCCCCCCTTTTTCTGATTTGCTCCTTGTCCTCAACTCTCCAAAATGGAAATCAAGGGCAATGCTAAATAAATCAAGGACAACATATCACAATCAGGGATAGAGTCTACCGTTCCTTCCTGCTCTCCTTTGCGCATAAGAAATTTGGACCTGGACTTGGTACAAAGTCAACTTTACTTTAAGCTACTATTTTGAAAAGTTTATGAGGCCAATCCTGCAGTCCTTACTCAAGCTATATGCCAGTGAAAGTAATAGGAGTTTTTCTTGAGTATGGCTACAGAGTTAGGCCCGTTATTGGTGTAGACTTAACAATTAAAAATATTCTCTTTAACAGTTTGGAGTCTCAAAGTGATATTTCTTTCAGATCACCTATTGGAGGCTTCTTGTATATAAAAGCAGAACCTAAGAAAATGAATGCAAGAATTAGAAGATCATTTGCCTAGTGGTAGAATGTATGGAGGAAGAAAAGTGGAGGGATGCTGGATGCCGCCAGGAGTGCCTATAATACAAAGTCAGAAGTGAACATGTGTTCCCTTGTTTCCTTCTGTTGGTCTGTACCTGTACTCTGAAATAACACCCTGTTCCTCAAACTCCACTCCGTTGGGACCTATTTTCCCAAAGGGAGAGAGAAGTGTCTCCAGAAACAAACTTCTCATAAACAAACTAGAAAAATATAGGCTAGGTGAACTAAGGTGATGCACAACCAGTTGGAAAACTGTATCCAGAGAGAGAGTACTTATCAATGGTTCACAGTTGAGATGGAAGGGTATATCAAATAGGGTCCCACAGGCATCTGTCCTGGGTCTGGTTCTATTCAGTATCTTCATAAATGACCTGGATAATAGCATAGAGAATACACTAATAAAGCTTGTGGATTATACCAAGTTGGGAGGGGTTGAAAGCTTTCTGGAGGGCAGGATAAAAATTCAAAATGATCTTGACAAACTGGAGACATGGTCTGAAATAAACAGGATGACATTCAGTAAGGACAAATGCCAAATACAACACATAGGAAGGACTGATCAGTTGCACAAATACAAAATGGGAAATGACTGCCTAGGAAGAAGCATTGCAGAAAAGGATCTGGGGGTTATAGTGGGTCACAAACAAAATAAGTCAACAATGTAACAGTGTTACAAAAACAAGCGACCATTCTAGGGTGTATAAGCAGGAGTGTTGTAAGCAAAACATGAGAAGTAATTCTTTCCCTCTCCTCAGCACAAGGCCTCAGCTGGAGCACTGTGTCCAGCTCTGGGCACCACATTGTGGAAAAGATGTGAACAAAGTGGAGAAAGTCCAGAGGAGAGCAACAAAAAATATTAAAAACTAGAAAACCTACAAGGAAATTCTGAAAAAAAAATAGCGTTATTTGATCTGGAGAAGAGAAGACTGAGTGTGGACATGATAACACTCATAAAAATACATACAAGGTTGTTACAAGAAGCACGGTGATAAGTTGTTCTCCTTTACCACTGAGGACAGGACAAGAAGTAATAGGCTTAAATTGCAGCCAGGGACACTTAATTTAAGTATTGGGGGAAAAAACCTGTCAGGGTAATTAAGCACTAGAACAAATTCCCTAGGGAGGTTGTGCAATCTCGGTCATTGGAGGTTTTTAAGAACAGGTTAGACAATCACCTGTCATGGATGGTCTAGTTCTGCTACAGTACAGTGGACTGGATAAGATGACCTATTGAGGCCTGTTCCAGTCCAACATTTCTATGATTCTATAACTGAAGTATCATTTTCTATAGGAATAAAAATTAAAGGAAACACTCAGTGGTTTTATGGTTTCAAATTACCTAGGCCTTTGATGAGCAATCATGCTAAGCAAATACCCTTAAGAGTAATTTCTCCCACAGTTACCATACGTTGCAGTCTCATTTTAGAAGACAGTAAACAAGAAATTAACTTGAAAAACGTTTTGCTAGAAATTTAATCATTGGATGTAAACATGCAAAACTGATTTTGGAATTTGGAAAGAGAACTGATCAAGCAGCAGGCAAATCAGTACCGTTTGATCAATAATCAGGGCAGCTGGACACTGAATATTTTCAAAGCTGCCTAGGACATTTGAATGCCCATTTCCCCATGCCCATTTCAAGTTTCACATGACTTTGAAAATCTCAGCATGAAGGTCATAATTCTTGAGGACCTATCTATTAAAGAGCTAGAATACATAGAAAATCTTGTGGGAGAGGCCTGGAGGAAGGAAAACTCTTTAAGGTTCTTCACAGCCTCTTTTCATTGGGGTTTGGGGGTTATGGATTTTGGAGGCCATGCCCACTCTCAGCCCCACAATTCCAAAGGAAGGGACCCCTAAGCCAAGATAGGAACAGCTCTGCAGGGACAGTTATTGCTCTCATGGCTCCTTCCTCCTGAGGATCCACCCCTGATAGAAAAGAGGAGTCTACAATGATACCTTGTTTCCTTTTCACTAAAGGAACGTATCCTGTTTGTCTGTGGTTAAACAAAAGAAGTGAGGTTTCAAGGCCACAGAATAAACTACTTTGCAAAACCTCTTCATCTTTCTTTAGTTTACAGATATATGTAGTGAAAAGTGAAACTGTAAAACAAACACACACACGAGAACTGGCCTTGGATAACACAACTGAGAGAATGCAGAGAATGTGTCCCTATTACCAGTTTATAACCCATTTAGAATTATAAAAACAGAATTAGGCCAGTGCTTTTGAGGAACGCACTTTAGATTACCATTTGGGACAGAGGTTGTGACGTTTCTATCTTTAAAATCTGAACCTGATGTGCCCTTGGCATTCCTTACTGATTAGCTGATAAATGTAATACATCATAGCCCTCCCATTAATTTTGTTACCAAAGTCCTCAAGTGGCTTTGAAACAATATATCACTTAGAAAATTTGCTTAAAAGATTAAAGTCATTTTAATGATACTTAAGTAACGTTTGTCTCTCCACAATACATTATAGTCTGAGGATGGTATTTCATTAACATTGGTAATATTTCCAATCTAATCTGTGGTGAAGCCATGAATGTATCAGGAAAGTTATCACAAAGTATTCCAATACAATGTTTATATCACGCATTACCATCATGGATTTTCTTTATGATATATTTTAAAGTAAATGTATTCCAAAAATTAACAGGCTTTGCACCTCTTTGCATGTGAAGCCAACTGCCCCACTGGTTACTGTATATGCCTCAGAGTAGAAGAAAGGAAAATAACTTAAATCCAAACCAAGTTTTCAATTAGTCAGAGTATCACTGTTGAGGACAAGTATCCCTCTAAATACTATGCTAGAAACAATATCAATGAAAAGGGGTTAAAACTGGATTCCCCAACTCCCCAGTGACAGAGCACTGCTATTTCTTGCCCTGTAGCTCACAAGACTCTGTCACTTGTTGAGGTCAGCACCAGGTTAATTTGAGGGAGATTTTCCACATTTGGAAGAAAAAAGGGGGAAAAATAGGAGGTTCATTTTAAAATACATAAATGGCAGCTCTGAAGCTCCTGAGAGGTTCGGAATGTTAAAAGCAGCTGTAGAAAAGAATTAATGTACTGGTTCCTCCAACTGTGGTCTGTGGAGAACCGCGGTCATACTGATAAAATCTTTATACAAGACCATTGAGTATTCTGTGTAGGGTGGGGGAAGGAGGGCAGGGTGTGCACGCACACACACTTAAAGAATACTCATCCCCCTTCTTGCTATTATGATGTTAAATATTTTATTCTTTGACATTTGTTAAATTGTTTCCCCCTTATGACTATGTCTCTCTTTCTGCTAAATACCCTTACACTATTTTTATTGTTTTCAAATTCATGTAAGTGTCTGAAATAAAAAGCAAGAAACAGACTTTTAAAGTTTACAAGCTATGTTCTTAATGCTAAAACATTCTGTTAGAGAATAAATTTACAAACAACATTTTTGCAAGTCTAAATTAAATCAATATTCACCACACATACACAGGCATGCTCTAAGTGTTGCCAAATATTATTTTAAACAAAAAGTATTATTTTGAAAGTTTAGCCTCATTTTGTATGGTAAGAAAAATAAACAGATGGTAGCACAGCATATGCCTTTTGGATATTATGATCTTAAAAAGCTGAAATATAAAAAAAATGCTTATGGCTACTTGATTAGTATAGTAAGATATT
This sequence comes from Trachemys scripta elegans, assembly GCF_013100865.1. Classification (NCBI taxonomy): domain Eukaryota; kingdom Metazoa; phylum Chordata; order Testudines; family Emydidae; genus Trachemys; species Trachemys scripta. The sequence continues at coordinate 137,457,926 of NC_048299.1, forward strand.
CTATTTGAAATGCAGAAACAAACACTTAGAATTATGTGTTTACTTGGTGTGTAACAAGGCTTTCAAAGTAAAATTACAGAGAGAGTTCTGAACAGACTAACTGTTCTAATTAACTCTCTTTGTAGTAGGTTGAGTTAAAAAAATTCCCTTACAGCAATTGTTAATTAAGCCTCCTGTCTTATTTTAGTACCTGAATAACAAGTGTTATAGCCGCTCTAAAAATAAACAATATTACCTAGTAATTGCTATTATCAAATATACTACCATTCTGATGTTAAATAAGAAATACTTTACCGCTAATTATATGTGGAAAGTCATTATTCTAATGATATATTTTGTTTTCACCTCAGAAATACTTAAATATCTAGCTTAAGAAGCATTTTTGGAGAATAAGGGAATTATATCACCTGTCCTTCACGTTAACTATGTAATATTTTGCTGCCTGAATTCATAGCGTTTGATCAGAAGGGGTTGTTAAAGGAACACACACAAGTGGTAGAACAATGACACAGATAAAGTCCTTGAGGAAAACAAGGGACAAGCTGTTTATTGGGAAATATCCATTACATACCAGGGTACAGTCCAGTCACAGTGGTCACCCCTACCCTGCAACCTTGAGTGTCTTACCATGCCTTGTGAGCTCCCACCTGGGCTGCTCACAAATAGCTTTCCAGCATGCAAGCCACACCCTGAGTGACCGAGTGTAACTGTAGCCTGCCAGCCACACGTGGGTTACACTCTGGCTTTCACCAGCCTTGGCTACATTGCAAGGTGACCTCAATACACCCCAATCTCAGATTTTCCCCAAAAATGTATGTCTTGTATTGCCCAATTCTCTTCTGGACAGTACAAATGTTTTAAGTCTGTTATTCCTTAAAGGGAATAATATGTCATTTTATTATATCAAGTAGTTATTCAGACACTTCCCTTTAAATATACTGGATTTGATAAAATAATAAAGTAAGTTTTAAAACTACAAAGAGATAGATTTTAAGTGAATTCAAGTAATGTGGCATAAATCAGAAATAAGTCTGGCATAAGTCAGAAAAATAAGAATAAAACATTTATTAATGTCTAACAAACTATATTAGATTCCAGCAAAGTTTCTCACCACATGCTCCAGCAGACTGCTGACCAAACTATCAGGTTAGGACCTTTCCCTCCAGATTCCTGTACCTTCTTCCTGTGTCTCTTCAGGTGCTGTGAATACAACAGGTGGTGAGGGAGCCTTAGGATGTTTTTCTCTCCTTTTTATAGTTTCAGTTCCCCTCTTGAAAAACATTTCCAGTTGAAAACAGGAGCCAGAAAGTCTATGTGGAAGGACATTCCCTTCTGTTTTTTTTTTTCAACTGTTTGAACTTCCTTTGTTTCCCTTCCTGCTTGATGACTCTGTTTACTACTTAAATGAAAATTAAGCAGAGCACACATTCCTTTTTTGGGACAGATGTGTTTGCCAACTTCTGATTGGGCAGGGTTGCGGGCTTTGGAACATGTGTTAATAACACCATACAGGGGAACCTTATAACTTCACATACAATTTTGCCACACATATTTTACCAGGACAATATTGACTAGCAAATTATGAATTTTCAAATGATACCTTACAAGGCATACGTAGTACAAAAATTATGAGAGTAGCGTGTAGGATGAGAATACAAGGGTGTGTTCTATCTAGGGTTGCCAACCCTCCAGGATTGTCCTGGAGTCTCCAGGAATTTATCTTTAATTAAAGATTATGTCATGTGATGAGACCTTCAGGAACACATCCAAACAAAAGGTGTTGGAAGCCAACCCTGTTACCTGAAAGCATACTCAATAAGGACAAAAAGGGTGTCTCAGGCGTGGCTTACCCTGTAAATGTGACACCATATGTGGTATAAAGATAACTCTGAAGCACTGTTTTTCCCTCTTAATTCAAAATGCTTCTAACAGGGTGGAATACACAGGGTTAACAATGCACACTACAGTAACTTCTCACATAACATTGTATTTATGTTCCTGAAAAATGCTACTTTAAGTGAAACGATGTTAAGCAAATCTAATTTCCCTATAAGAACTAATGTAAATAGGGGGGGTTAGGTTCCAGGGAATTTTTTTTCACCAGACAAAAGACATTATATTTTGTGTGTATATATATACACACATATATACAATATAAGTTTTAAACAAACAATGTAATACTGTACACAGCAATGATGATTGTGATGCTTGGATAAGGTGGTGGAGGTCAGAGGGCGGAATATTTCCCAGGGAATGCCTTGCTGCTAAATAAAATAGCTCTTGGCTGAGCCCTCAAGAGTTAACACGTTGTTACTGTAGCCTCACACTCTACAGGGCAGCACGAATGGAGGGAGGAGACACAATAGATGCATGGCAGTGGTTGCAAACATTCCCTGCGAAAACTGAACGTGATGATGAACCCATGCTATCCCACTGGAGTGCACCACTCTCTCCACTTTCCAAAGTGCTGGTGTGTGTGTGTGTGTGTGTGTGTGTGTGTGTGTGTGTGTGTGAGAGAGAGAGAGAGAGAAAGAGAGAGAGAGAGAGAGATGCACACACTGTGTGTGTGTATGTATGTGTGTGTGTGTGTGTGTGAGTGTGACAGAGTGAGAGTGAGAGAGAGACAAAGCAGAGACACCCACACCCTATGAGAAAGAGAGAGAGACGAGCATTGCCTCTAAGTATTTTTAAGGCTGAATCCCCACTCTAGCACTTCGAGTGCAGAAGATGGGGCCCACAAGGATTTTAAAAATTAATACTTTCCACTCCAGGCTTGTATTACACTCCCAAGGTTACAGTTTTTCTCTGACCTTGGCTTGGTAAACGCTGCCACCACCCAAATGCAAGCCCCCTTGAACCCAGGAAGGAGCACTTTCACCCCCACTCCAGGGAAGAGCTGAGAAAGAAAACAAAGGAAATTAGCTGTTGCTACCAGCTAATCAAACAACATGCACAAAACTCATAGGACACCAAAAATCCAATCCTGTTCTTAAAAGAGGTAAAATTTATTAAAAACACAAAGAAAGAAAATACATTTGGAACTTAGGCTTTTTGCTAGATCTTAAAAGAAACAATTACAAGAACTAAGCATCGAGATCGTTTTCTTGAGGTTCAGCTTAAAAGTTGCAAGCAAAACAAAAGCATCTAGGGTTAGCACAGAGGAGATCCACAAGCCAAGATAAAAAAAAAAATAAAACCAATCGTGTCTATTTAAACATGCCCTGTCCAATCATTTCTTCTAGGTAATCAGTGGACAAAGCAGGCATCCACCAAACAACATTATAAGGGAGCATTGTGCAACTTTAAACGAGCGTGTTCTCTAATAGATAAGCGACGTAACAACGAAACAATGTTAACTGGGAGGATGTTAAGTGAGTAGTTACTGTACTTTAACAATGATCTAGTGAAGTTAAGAAGGACTTGATTATCAGAGCATCTGATCACTTGCAGCTCCCATTGACTTTAACTGGAGCTGTGTGTACCCACCACCTCTGCAGAACAGGCCCCAGAGATAAGTCACTCAAGTGGATAGAAGAAACAGAATGAAAACAAGGGAGTTTGGATCGAGTAGGGGTTCGGCAATGAAGGGGAGTAGCCTCCTAAATTGGATGTGAGTGGACTAAAGCAAATGAAATCAGTTAACTAAATCAAACAATTAAAAACCTTTAGTTACTAATTTAAAGATAAATGTTATTACATATTAGTATGCAGTCAAAAGTATAAAAACACCAGTTGCTTATGAAGATAGAACACCAGCAGCCAGGGGCGTGCACACAGGGGTGGGGCAAGCAGGGGCACACCCGACCCCAATAATTGTCGAGGGCACAGAACTCCTCCAGCCCCACGGCTGAGGGGAATAGCAAGCTCCTGTGGCCCTGGGGCTTCACTAGGGAGTGTGAGCTCCTCTGGCCCGAGGGCCATGGTGCGGAGGACGACTTCCTCCGGCCTGGGATCTTACCAGGGGCAGAGAATGTGCCACTTCAAAAACAGTCAAATTTAAATTCCTGCACATGCCCCTGCAGGTAGATTAGTCACATGCAAGCCACTCAGTATACTGCAGAGTGCAGCAGGTACAACTATTTGTCTTGTGTCAAGTGTCATATATGTGTACCTGTGATCAAGCAGCTCATACTCCTCAGAGCTGAAGTGCCACCTCTTGATGTCAGAGTTGCTGATTTAGAGGAGAACAGAAATAATGACCACATACATGGGACACTGTAGAGCAGTTCTACCCCAGAACTAGCTATCCTGCGCATCCAGCGGAGAGAGTCTCATGATGGGAGGGAAACAGATGGAATAGGAGGAGAGACAGTCTTAGGTGGGACCCAAATTCTGAAAGAGGGAGAGGAGGCTGATTATTCCTCCTCCATCCAGGGGATGAGCTTACCAACATGAGATAAACTGTGGCAGTAGGGGATTTGGTCATTAGAAATATCAGTAGCTGGATACGCACTGACCATGGACCATTCGGAGACTGACTACTTGATATCGAAGGTGGTAGTTCTCACAGGACAAACTAGTGAATACAAAGGAGGCCTCTATACATATTTTTACCAGTGTCACAGGAGAGGTCTGAGAAGCTAAATTTAGATTTCTAGGCCTTATGTTTAGGGTTTCTATGATAGTGTTCTTTTAACTATTTTTATCTCCTTATATAGGATTAGCTATTCAGACTCATGATGCATGGATGAAACAACAGTACAAAGAGATAGGATTTAAATTTAGCAAAGACTTAGGGAATGTTTTTTCTTGATCTGAAGCATTCCATGCATGCCACAGATCCAACGACTAATGGATCATCCAGGTACTATCTGCAACAGACTGACTATAGCCTGTAATATACTGAACAAACTTTATGGAATTAAGATAAACTTTATTGAATAAAATTAAACCTTATGAAATAGGGTTAAAACCAGTAGCGTAGCTAGTGGGGTGCAGGGGAAGCAGCCGCTTACTCCGCCTTTCCAAAAGCGGCCGGAGGAGCGGGGGGGGGGGCGCACGCGGGCGGCCCGGACGGCGGCCGGTAGCCATGGGGGGGCGGCGGGCGTGGCCAGAGGAGCGGGGTGGGGAGCGGCATGTGGCCCACAGCACGGCCGGCAGCCGCAGCCAAAGAAACGAGGGGGGGCGCACGGCAGCCATGGGTGGGGCGGGCGCGGCCGGAGGAGTGGAGGGGCCCAGCATGGTGGCCGGCAGCCGCGGCCGGAGGAGCGGGGGGGGCAAGGGGGTGGCATGGCAGGGCCGGAGGACCCATGGGGGGAGGGGCAGTGCAGCCAGAGGAGGAGCCAAGAGGGGCATGGCCAGAGGAGTAGCCAAGGGGGGGGCGCCTTTTTATGTTTGCTCCCCCTCCTCTTAGAAGCTGGCTACACCACTTGTTAAAACCTTTGGGGTACATTGTATTAAAAATATAATTGTGTATGTTGTATTGTATGTACCTTTTCTAGTAGTAGTAGGAAGTTAATGTACTTCCTCTGTTATCAGCCCTTTGAAGCCAACCCCTGAAGAGCAATGGACATACTAGTTAAAACTGAGTCTCCAAGGACTAACAGACTAAGAAAGGATTTTTGGATAAGAGGCTGGTTTTAAATTGGCTCAGGGACTTCTTCTTGTTCTAAGGAATAGATAGGTCCTCTGTCCAGGAGACCCTGTCCTTAGTTTACAGTTGGCGGGTTTGGCCCATTAAGGGCCAATAAGACTGGATGCTTGTTTTGAGCCGAAGCTGTGATGATCATGTGACTACAAAGGAAACACCATGAATGGGGTGTTGAAGGACCGTTCTTGCCACAGCCCATGTTTGGATGGGATGAGCTCTGGCAAGCTTATTAGCATGCATTAAGGTTCTTTTATTGTTTTAATATGTTTTCTCTGTAGTGTTTTTACCTTAAGGATAAAATAGGCTTGCATAGAAAGAGCTATGTGGTAACTTATAAGTGATGAAAATCACTCAGTTATTGGTCTCTGAAGAGAATGCAAGTAAGTGTACTTGGGCAGCCTGTTTTTTTCTGGGGATAACACAATGATTGCAGAGAACTGTGCACCCTGGAAATATCGTGGTCAGAAGGGAGAGAAATTCTGGTCTCCATCGGGAAAGGTAATGGCTAGGAAACTGGAAGCCAGAAACTGGTTGCCCAAGCTGGAACACTGAAGGGAAATATAGGTGCCGTTGCCCTGAACTGTGACACTATCATTCAGGCTGTACTTGTTCTGTTCAATATATAATTGTCTTGACTCTCCACCACTTTACACCTCCTGTTCCAGTTATCATTTACACATCTGCAAAGTAGGTATGAAAGGTTACCATTGATAGAAGTGAAAAGAGAATTTTGATTTGGAAGCATTATTTATTCATTACAAGTGAGCAAAGTAAACTGTGCAGCTGTGGAGAATCAACCCTAATATCTGTTCTATATAGATATGCATGGTTCCTAGACTACTCACTTCACATTACCTTTTCAGCATCAGTTCAGTCACAGAGCTGAGAATTTATTTGAAAATGTCACTGTCTAGCCTATTATGCCTGCTTGTGACAACTCTCTTCTGCTCTCATTTGTTCCCATCTCTTCTACACCACACACTGTAGACCCTTTAATTCTTATCACGATTACTCTCCTAAATGTCCCAGTTAAGAACTTTATTTTCCTGCATACAGCAGTGCATAGTGTGGCAAGATGAGCAGTCTTGCTCTGGAAGTCTTATATTATGCAGACATTGCACACATGTATTCCCCGGAATGGAGACATCCCAGGATTGTGCCCTGCACTGATTACTAATTGCAGGCTTTTCTTACATTTTAATAGCCCAACCCTCTGAAGTGCTGGGCACCCTTGAATTGAATCCCACTGACATCGATAGGAAATGCTCAGCATTTCTCAGGATGAAGTGCCTAATCCCTTAGAGTCAGTCTCTTATAATTTAAGAAACACAGAACATGCTAGATATTAAGAAAATAATAAACATTTTCATAACAATAAGGTAAGATATTGAATAGTTTCTCATAAAAAATAGTGGAAGCCATATGCTTGGAAATGGGAATGAATTCAGACATGTTGTTTCATTTATTAAAGTATATGATTGCATTTTCCCTCTTCCCCATTCCTCTCTTCCATTTCCCTCTAAATATGGAAATCCAAACCCCAGAGCCAATGCCTTTGAACTTCGATATGTTTAAGGAGCAGGGAGGCAGGATTTCAGACACACTTCTCAACCTGCCAATGATCAAGGCTGGGAAGAATTGTGCAACAGAGACCCAAGATGAAAGGCACAACAAATTATTCATTCAGAGACGTTAACATGCCACAGGATGTCTTCCTTTAGCATACATAACTCTTTCTATGACCCTCAATTTCATGACTCTTTATTTTTAGATTTCAAACAATAAAATTGAGGGGACACTAGAATTGTATGGAACAAAAGTAGCTTTGGGACTAAAATGAGGGATGTCCCTTGAACTTACAATTGAGATTTATGGTTTCAGAATCTGCAGACAGGCATAGATACAAATCTCTCCATTGTCCATATCTCTATAGTGGTTCAAATCAAAACCCCAGATCCTACCAGCCCCAAACTTTTTGATGGAGGGGTGAGTTATTTTCCAAAATCTGGATCTTGGCTCAGGTCAAATCTCTCTCTTTTTCCCTCTTTCTGCCACTTTCCCCTTCATCTGCTGTCTCCTTCCTAGGTATTCACATCTTCTTCACACACCATTACAATTGCTTCTCTGACGTCCTGCTCTTTGTCCAAATGAGCTTTCATGAACTCTTGTTCAGGAATTATTTGTGGTTTTCACTGCAGTATATATGTCCTGAGTCCCATTTAATGCTGGCCCTGACTGGGAGATTTTGGTAATTCATCAGTGTTGTGACTCTCCTATCAATGATCACTTTTATGTTATACAGGTGACAGTGCATTTAATGTGATCACCCAAGAGTTATTTGTATTTGTGGAATGGATTGAATGAAAGAGAGAATCAGATTGGCTGATGACAGTTTCAAGACTTGGAGATACACTGAAATAACCTTCATCTATCCTGTGATAGCTCAGGCTGTGATAGCAGAGCCTTTGAAGCTGACATTCTCTGACATTAATGTGACTCCAGTAGAATAAAAACACTACTTAGTACTTACATAGCACTTTTCATCTTCAAAGCATTTCTCAAGCATTAACCAATTAGTCCTGACAACAACCTAGTGAGGCTGTTAAGTATTATACTCCTCGGTTGGTAAATGGGTGAAACTGAGGCAAAGAAGTTATTTACTTAAAGAGAGTGGGGGTGGGGGATGGGAAATCAGTATCATATCTAGGATTAAAATATAGGAGTTTCTAGTTCATAGTTCTGATCACTCCTCTCTATAAATGTTTATTTTCGCTAACCTTGATAGCTATTGCCCTATAGGGCAAAAATTCAAGTGTTGAGTAAACAATACAGACTCATATCTTAATACCTTTAATGGACTGTGGGAGGTTTTATTACTTATAGTAATTACATATAATTTTGAATAAAAACTGCATATCGGTGTCACCATTCGGATTCCAATCTGTCAAATTATTACATTTGCTATTACCCAGATTTTCTATTCTACTTTGAATTAAAGTTTTACTAAATTATGTAAAGAATGGCTGCACATCTACACCATGGTTTCCTAAACACCAGGACAAGCTGAGGTGAAATCATATTCCTACAGCACAAAGGGCATGGAGAGTTGCCCGAACAACACTGCTGGAAAACCCTTTTGCATAGGGGAAGTCCCTAAAACCTACAATAAGCTTCTGGAAGGTGTGTGATTCAATTTGATCAGTGTTTAGTGGAGAAAGACTGAAAATACCTTCAAGGGTGCTGGAACAATTTTAATAGTGGGGGTGCTGAGAGCCACTGAATCAAACTGTAAACCCTGTATAAGATGGAATCCACTTCAAGCCAGGGGGTGCAACAGCATCCCCCATGCCCCTTGTTCCAGCGCCTATAAATACCTTTTCTACTGATTTAATAAAGTCTGCAGGAGGGGAGTATAGCGTATTATAAGAACTTTCACACCTGGACCCTCCTCCAGCTAATCTTGGTCCAGATCCTCAACTGCACAGATTAGTGCAGGGATTGGTAATCTTTGGCATGTAGCCCATCAGAGAAATCTGCTGGTGGGCTGGGATGGTTTTTTTACCTGCAGTGTCCGCAGGTTCGGCCGATCGCAGCTCCCACTGGCCGCAGTTCACCGTTCCAGACCAATATGGGGTGCGGGAAGTGGCGGCCACCTTGGCCCGTGCCACTTCCTGCAGCCCCCATTGGCCTGGAACGGCAAACAGTGGCCAGTGGAAGCTGTGATAGGCCGAACCTGCAGACGTTTCAGGCTAACAAACCGTCCCAGCATGCCAGCAGATTTTCCTGACAGACCGCATGCCAAAGGTTGCTGATCCCTGGATTGATGCATCAGTTGAGCTATGCTGATTTACATCTGCTGAGCTTCTGGCCCAATATATGGAAACACAGTTTAAACTTTTCGGAGGGGTTTAAAAATGGCAAATAAAATTGTATTTTCAGATGTTAGAGTTGAAAGTGTATTTTGGTGGAATCCAGCCAACACACACACACACACACACACACACACACACACACACACACACACACACACACACACAGAAATTGCATTTCACAATAAATCTACATCTTCAAAATAACCCAAATGTTAGAAAGCCTTGAAATATACAAATAAGCAATCCATCTAGTTTCCCACTGCCGTACAATCCTTTAACACTTACTTCTATCCCACACGATTTATTCTGCTCGCTGCTACTTAACGTTGCCCCTCAAATTTGCAATAAATATACAAAAAGGTCAAAAAATACATTACTAGGAAATTAAAATTCCTGCTTCCTATTCTGGAGATCTATTCCCAATATACTATGACATGAATAAATAGTGCAATGCTACTCAGTATGGAAAATCTGCCTGTCACTTGGTACATAACATCATAAACTTGCAGCTCTGCATACTCTTGCATAACCCTAAAGCAATATATAATCAACATAACCTCTAACAAATTAATCAAATCTATTTATAAAAGATACTCTGCACTGCTAACCCCATTGGCTAAAATTCTGATAAACTGTACTCCCATCGATTATATTGATTATAATGGAACTACCTGTATTTGCGGAGTATGGTATTATTCAGCGTTAGGACAGGGCAAGAGTTTTGTCTGAAACTTTTTTTTCAGGAAAATAAAATAAAATAAAGTCAATTCAGCAATTCTGAAACAAATGTATGTTGGTTTCACCAAACTATTTTGAGCAAAAAAATCCTAAAGAATTCAGGAAAACCAAAATGTTTTGTTTTGCCATTTTCAAAATGAAACATTTCAATTGTTCATTTTTCAAGGAATTTCAAAATCAAAAACATTTTACAATGGTTCAAATCAAACGAAAGATTTTGATTTTGTCTGAACAAAAATATTGCATTTGACTTGGAATTTTTTTTTTCTTGAATTGCCAATGAAATGAAAAATCTGTTATTTGCACAGCTCAAAACCAAATATACACCAGGACTATGTTTCTTTTAGAGTTCTTAGTAAACAATATGTAAAAAGAAACCATATATATCTAAACAACTTATTGCCATTAAACAGCAAAATAAGGATCAAATTTAAGTCACAATTAGTTGAGTAATTTTGTTGGGCTAGAGTGATTAAGTATTATATTCCAATTAGTCCCTTGGTTGTATCATTTAATTATTTATTTGTAGACTTTCTATCATTTAGGTGTTAGTTTGTTGGTCTGGTTGATGTTTTGCTGCTGTTGATTGGTTTTTGGTGTTTTCCACAAAGGAATGTACATTTCGGGGGGGGGGGGGGCAGTAGCTAAATTCCACTAGCAAACACTTTCAAACTTATGCCTATTTGAATTAAATCCTTTGTTATTAGTTCAGAAGTCATTTCCTAGGTTCTTTTGCCCATCACCTGTCAAAATTGTACTTTAAGATTAAAAATAGGCTTGCCACAAAAGGTCGGCTACATGTGTTTAAGAAAAGTCTCTAGGTAATTAGAAATACATTTTTTTCCAGCAGTGTTAAGCTATAGTACCAATTAATTAGCTCCTAAGGCCGGAGTTTCCCGATGAAACTTACTGAACATATGACTACAAACTGAGAAGGATTGTTAACATTTTACTTCCTTCCTCACACTTGACAAGGGGCCTAGTTCTCCTCTCATAGCTGTCTAGATCAGGAGTAACTCCATTGATGTTAATGGCCCTGGACTGCTTTGCAGCCCCTTCATGTTGTACTACGTGTGCAAAACTGCCCAAAAGCCAATTTAGCAGGGGAATCCTCTGATGGCATAGAAACAACTTAGAGGATTTTATGCCACTGCACCTTCCTTCCTCCTCTGTGTTCGGTGTAGTGTGCCGGGGAAAGTAGATGTGGCTGAGACTTCTCCACAGTCCACAGAAAAATCCCTGGCAGCTATAATGGCACCTTGGGGCCATTGGCACTAGCGTAGGATAAAGCACGCTTCAGCCCGCTCTAGCTTACATCAAGATGCTGTACTAGTATACATACAGCCCGAGATTAGTACAGTGTAAGACAGGGATAAAGCCACCTTTGTGCTATAGCTGGTATAAAATAACAAATCAATTAAACCTTTTTTCTGTTGAAAAATGCCGCTTTGTCAAAACCTATTTTTTTTCACAGAAACATATTTGTTTTGACTAAAAGTTCACCAGGAAGATTTCTTACTTCAGGGTGGAATTTCCAGTCAAAGCCTGATATGTGTGAGACCTACATTCAACTCCTTGCTCTGAGATAGGCAAAGCAGGGACTTGAACCTGGGTCTCCCATATTCCAGTTATTCTCATCACTGGGTGATTCTGGGGTAGTCTTTCCTGAAACATTTTGAAAGGTCTCAATTGTGTTCTGCATTAAAACAAAAACAAATTTCTAAACCTAAATATTTTATGAAACAGAATTATTGTTTTCCAGCTAGCCCTACTTTGTACCCCTCTGCCTGAGTTACAATGGGCACTTCTTGGTTCTGAATCACCACTGCATTATCCCAGTTTTATGTCAGGGTAACTCCATAGATTCCATTGGCTTTAGACCAGGGTATGACTGCAATGGTGAATTTGAACCCACAGCTTAGGACCAATCAAGCTACCCCAGTATAAAACTGGTGCAAGGGAGAGCAGAACTATCCTTCAAGTGTTTTGTTGGCATTACCCTTCTGTATATAAGATTTCCTGTGTCCTACATTTTAGCTTGTTACAGTCGGCTAGGTGAACTAGAACCACAATACCAGGAACATTTTGGACATTTTAGAATTTACAAATAAACTCTCCCCGGATTAACTCCATGATGCATTTCTAACCCTGAAGACAATTTGAGCTATTTTGTATATTTTTGATTATTGCACTGAAATTACCAACTTTTTGGAATAGTGAAATTCTAATGAAGAAATCCACTTTATAAACATCTATATTGTGTCCAAATTATTAGCATTTCTCCAATAAGCATTTACTCACTGTTTAAGAATAAGCCCATTTTCACAAGTGTTATATTTTAAAAATGCAATTATTTTTGCTTTGCTTTTTGTCTGTAACATTTATTGGCAGTAGGATTTTATAGATTCTGATGTGCATCCTTTTTTAAGACATTTCTAAAGTAGCTAAAATATTTCTTCCAGGGTTTTTCATATCTGGTAACTTACTTTTATTGGGTATCTGTCTGATACGTCTTTCTGTTGTATAGTTTTAATAAATATTGGGCTTTTTTCAAATTGTTTGTGGAAGTTGCACAGAACCCCATGAACATATTATATTTCTGGAATCAATTATTATTTCCTTGTGATTCATCATATCCTTTCCATCTTGCAGAGGAACTCTCTCTCTCTCTCTCTCTCTCTCTCTCTCTCTCTCTCTCTCTCTCTCTCACACACACACACACACACAGGGAAATGGAGATATGCAAGTGAAACAGAGTTAAATAAATAGAGGAGAAATTGAACAATTTTCATGGTAAAAAATGCAGAACCATGATAGATCTCCATTTCAATTTTTTTTTCACTGTATGGTTTAAGTGGATGTTGCATTTCTATGCACTCATTTCAACTATTTGCATACAAAAGTAATAGACCCATTAGCATAATTGCTCTGCAATATGGTGTAATTGCTGCAGCAATGTAAAACTCATCCACAACACATGCATTTGTATACATAATCCCTTCAATAATGGCAAAGCAGAAAAATAAAACATAGGGGAGACTTTTGAGGAGAAGGACTCCAGAGAGAAGGGGGAGAGCAGGAGTTCGGGGAATTTTCAATCTCAATTACTTTTTTTTTAAACCTACCATGCTATGCCTGCAGAGGATTTGGAAGTTATACTAGCCTAAAATACTGAAAACTACTTTTTTTACTGTATTCAGCTACTTCCATGAGTAACTGACTGACCTATTTATCTACCTTAACAATAATTTTACAGAATGCACAATTTTAACTGTACAAAATGGCTGTTGAGTCACTTCAGTCAGCTACCTAGGGATTCTGTCAGCATCTGGGGAAACTCTAGGCTGGGATAGATTTTTCAGCTCTACGCCATTCCCTTTTACAGCCACTACTTAGAATATATAGACAAGGGAAAGAAAGTCTAGCCAGAGATTACTCTGCCACTATGCTTTAGCGATCCCTGGCTGCTGGAATGCCCCCTTGAGATCACAGGCAGTAAGATGCAATTTAGGGTAGTCTTAAGGCTGTCCTGAACTGCACCATGGGCCAAACTGGCTCTGGCTGGCACCAGGATTGGAAATCCACAATGCTACCTGTGTCCCTCTCCCATCACCAGTTCTGCACCAAGCCCCACAGAGGCAGACTGAGGGATCCAGCCCTGAATTTCTACAATTGACATTTGTAAAATCAAATGAAAATAGATCTCTCTCAGTATAGTTACCTGCTTCATGGGAATGGGATCATTTCAGTGAACCCTAGCCCTAAATGAATGCCTTCTTTCTTCGCAGGCATTCTAGTATATACAGATGAAGGAGGAGTTAGCATGCAGTCTACCTTTCCCATATTCTCTCTTGAATGTAGAAACTGTAGTTTCCCAAGGATGTTTCCCCCAGCCCTCCACTCCCCTAAATTTTCATACTGGATAGGTTGTTCTTGATGAATACAAGATCTGTTAAATAACTCTGAAATAGAACTTTATGGTTCAGGGATAACTTCTGGGATATAGAACCATCAGTTCAATGTAGCATAATTAGAGCCCTGGCTCACAGTCTTTGCAGAAGAGCCAGTGGCTATGTGGGAAATTTGAACTGCTTCTCAGAGGACAACTCTGGAACATATTTGTAAAACAGTCTGCCTTTACTTGTACTATATCTATTCTGCAGACAGAAGTTAGTCCCCTTTGCTCTCGCTTCAGCAATTTTCAGGAGCATTAAATTCACTTTAGAAAAGGTCATTAAAAATAGAGGGCTGAATCCTCCCAGGTGCCTATTAATGGTCTAATTATCCATTCTGCACCCACATTTCAGATCTATGTTTTGAGCCATATCTCAGATAATAGATATAAGCATGGTTCCTCTGTAGTGAATAGAGCTATGTCAACTTATATCAACTGAGGAGCTGGTCCTTTGTGTCTCATTGGTCATCTCCATTTCACATTAGGTCCTGACAGTGACTACAGATCAGCCTTCAGTACTGAGGTGGTCAGTTTGTCACATAACAGAGCCTATCCTCATTTGTATTCTCCCTGAATGCACTTGAGGCACTATTCATCATCCAGACACCATCAAACTCTTTTGCTCAAAAGGACATAGAATAAAGAATAAAGTCTGAATGGTGCACTGTCGTGGTTCACTTCTTTTTTTATACTCTCACATAGAACTTTATCTTTACTGCCCACACAAGCACTTCCTGACAAGAGAGTTCTTCAAGGTCCTACACATGACTCCATCCATAATTATGCTATAATGACCCCTATTAGGAAGCTATTAATTGTAACACACAGAAACTGCCATAGTACCGCTGTGCCACCTCAGGATACTCCTACATTGTCCTTTTCCTGTCTCTTACATTAAAATAGAAGAATTTTCTAGGGATGAAACAGAAGCAGAGTAGTCTTAAAATCTCTGTCTTATTTTCCCTTATGATCCTCCTTTGCTTTTAGTCTCTTAGCTGCTGTGCAGATAAGAGGAGAATATTGCCCTGTCTACTCTGCTATTCTGCTGTGCTCATGACATATTCATGGATCGCCCATTGATGTCAACGGGAGTTCCACACATATAAATAGAGCAGAATCTCTGTCAGAATTTATCATACCTCCGAGAAGAGAATTTTGTTCCTAGTAATGTTCATTCTCTGAACTTACAGTATAGAGTTCAGATCCTGTAATTCATGCACATAATCCCATTGCATGCATCTGGACCACTTACATAATTATGGACGATTCACCTGTAGAAAAGTGCACGGGATTAAGCACTAAAATACCAATCTCCTCCATCTTCCTTCAAGTAATTTTTTTAAATGATGTTTTTATGGTCCTGCGAGTCAAACAACAAGGGGGCACGTCTTCACTAGCAATGTTAAAGTGCTGCCACAGCAGTGCTTTAACATGGCTGTGTAGTCATGGGATAGTGCTGGGAGAGCTCTCTCTTAGCGCTGTAAAAAAACCACCTCCACAAGGGGAATAGCTACCAGAGCTGGGAGTGCGGCTCCCAGCACCATTGTACTGTCTACACTGGTGCTTTACAGTGCTAAAACTTGCTGCGCTGTTTTGTCACCCCTGAGCGAGAAAGTTGCAGCACTGTAAAGTGCCAGTGTAGACAAACCCAAAGAAAGAAGATGTACTATGGATTGCATATTTTAACACCTAGCCAATTTGTTTATTGTGTTTCTGTCCGTTTCCCCAAATCAGCTAACTGAGCTTTTACTCCACTCCCAGACATTCCTTTGGAAAACAGCTGAGCACACGTCAGATTTAGACTGCAAAACATCACTCTGATGCACAGATTTCATATTTGTGCATTTTGAAGCATTTTTCCTCTAGCCCAGGGATCAGCAACCTTTGGCCCATGGCCCGCCAGCCCTCAGTCTGCGCCGCTTCCCGCAGCCCCTATTGGCCTGGAGCAGTGAACCGCAGCAGTGGGAGCTGCGATCGGCCAAACCTGCGGACGTGGCAGGTAAACAAACCAGCCCGGCCTGCCAGGGTGCTTACCCTGGCCAGTCGCATGCCAAAGGTTGCCGATCCCTGCTCTAGCCAAATACTTTAAACTGACAAAACAAGCATGGGATTTTATTGTTTGAGAGAGGGGGAGTTAGAGATAGTTGCCTCTTTTTAAAAGGAAACTCAAAAGAGTCCAAATTATTTTTGGGCTTGATCCTACTGTCCTTGCATGATTTTACAAGCAATTCTGAAGCCAGGCTGTAATCTCTTCTGTAGGGTGAGTAATTTTGGGGAGATCTTAAGAGTCCTTTCTGGGCTAAAAGAAGATAGAGAATCCAAGGTGCAAAACATCTCTCAAAGAAATTAAAGGTTCCCTTGTGACTAAAAGCAATTCTATTTTTTCAATTAAAAATATCAAATTAAAATCACAGAAGCTATTGAAAATGTGTCCATTAACTTCAATGGAGCTACAGTGATTTATGCCAAATGAAGATTTGGCTCCTGGTGTCAAAGAAGACTAGTAGGACCTAATTATCCTTTCAGTTACACCAGAGCAAATCAGGAACAATTCAGCTGAAGTTAATGAAGTTACATAATTCTAAAAGAGGTGAAAGAGTTGAATGCTCATGTGCAACGTGGAACTGATGTGGATTCTGTGACATCATGTAAGACAAAAGGTCCAAAACCGATACAGTATCTTTCTGTGCATTGTCCAAGATGCAAATATATTGTTCATTACAATGAGGTTTTCATGGTAAATGGACAGATACTCAGTTTATGTAAATTACTGTAGTTTCATTGTAGATGGTGGATATATGTCAGTTTACACTAGCTGACAATCAGGCCTCAAGGATATAAGTGTGGTAAAACCACTTCCAGGGAAACAATAACTACTAGTTAGTTTAAACCAGAATGATACTAAACACCAGATTGCATGCTATGTCACAGCTGCAGTGACAGCAATGCGTGCTACATTTGATGCTGACCAGAAGCTCTTTTATAACATGCAATTATCAGAAAATTCAAAATATGTATACAAAGGGTCAGTGTACAATTCTCTTTTTTAAAAAAAAAAAACCCTATTCACTAAAGCTTGACAAAAAGATAAGACTACAATATTTACCCCAGGCTTCTTCATTTATAAAGGCCAGATTCCACAGTTATGCACACAACACACTGGACCTGCGACAGCTAGTATTTGAACTCTGATAAACAAGCTCATCACACCATTTTTTCAGAGGGTTATGATAAAAAGTATTTTCAGGAATGTAAGATCAGAATGAAGAGTGATCCAGGGGAAAAACAAAAATAAAAAACTAATGAGTACATCTGGGAGAATGATGCCCAAAAGATTCTGTGAATATTTGTTAGCAGTTTGAATAAATTAGCTTTGATGGAGAGCTGGCTGGAAACTCTAAAAAATAAAAAAAAAAAAATGAAATTTTGTAAAAGTTTAATATTTAAATAAAAAAGCTAAAATTTCCCAAAAAATATTGTTTGATTTTTTTTTTTACACATCTGTTATTTGGCCATGTTTGTGACTCTTCTGGGCTTGCTTTCTGTGAACATTCATGAAATCAATATTTACAGGTGTGAATATTGACAAAAAGTGAATTTCAGGAGACACATATTTAACGTTTGCAATTGGTGCATCCAATTCTTACATTCACACTGTGACGAGACCCGGGGTGAAGCATGCGATTGTGGGACCACTGTACCCCCTTATCTCTCCACAGCCTGGGCTGTCTCTCACAATGCCTTGCTAGTAACAAACAACAAGCCCCTCCAGGTGCTGTTATCACTCTGTACAACTGCATGTGGAGCCCCACACCCAGTTAGATTGCATGAATGGTCCCAGAGCCACTCATGAATCATATAGAGACAGGCAGCAGCCAAATCCCCACAGTCCCCAACACTGAACCTCAGTAATATACCATCTTGCACTTCTGTAGATGAGCAGTGCAAAGTTATTAATTGGTTCACCACTTCAGCAATGGAAAGTGGACATACACCAGCCTTTGCAAACCTGAGAAGATTAGCCACACATTTCAGGCAAACTTACTGGTAAAGATGAACAGTTAAACAAATGTATTGACTACAGAAGATAGATTTTAAGTGATTATAAGCGATAGGCAAAAAGTCAGAGTTAGTTACCAAAAGAAAAGAAAATATAAGCATGCAGTCTAAACTCTCAACCCTATTAGACTGGGCAACATCTAGATTAAGCAGTTTTTCTCAACCCACTGTATATTGCAGTTCATAGTATACAGATTTCACCCTTGAAACCTGGGCCAGTCTCCTCTGTTGGAGTCTTAAGTCTTCTTGGTGTCCTTGTTGCTTGCAACATACATAGGGGCAGGAGAAAGGCAAAGCATGGGCCTCTTGTGTTCTGCTTTATACCCTCAGTCCCATGTGCTTGGAGAATACAAGTCCAGGCATGTCTGGTGGGCAATGCTGAGTTCCCAGGCAAGGTTGAGCAATTCCCCTGGTGTGACCTTATGCAGGTGAATCATTGAATTGTAGCTTCTTTGCTGCACAATGGTAACTGATAGGTTGTTTGACACCCCGCCCGGGCATTGGTTACTTTCCTTGCTGTTGTCTCCGGGGAGCTAATATCTGGCTGATTCCCCAACTTACAGCATATTTTAGTGACAACCACACAATACAATTCTCATAACTTCATATGCTTTAATGATATACATATAGGGATAGAAAAATGACTTTCAGTAGATCATAACCTTTCCCCTGGTACCTCACATGGCATGCTTTATATTCAAGATCACAATTATATATAAACGAGGAACATGAAGATTACAGGGCACTCCCCCAAGGTACAGAATGTCACACACACACACACACTCACACACAATGCTTTGTACCAAAACTTGTTCTTTCCTCACTCATGGAACAGAAACAATATAATGCAACTCCCCCAGCCAATCAAAACTAAACACCGCAGCTGGAACAGCATATACTTATAGGGAACTATTCATTTGAAGAGGCATTGAATAACAAATTTCAGGAAATTGTAATCTGCTTGGAGATGCTCCAGAGAGCAGAAAGCGATACATTCATCCAATAAATTATTCATTGTGGATTACTCACACAGCTTTACTTATGTACTATAAGATATGAGTTAAAATGCAAAAAAGCTCAGGGGACTGGATGGCTCAAGGGGATAGCTAATATGATATGAAGTTTCACAACTGTACATTAACAGTTTTCCTACTGGGGCTGAATTCAAAGAGTGAAAACTGATACCCCTTGATGGATCTTTTGCGGTTTATGGGAAATGAGCTGGTGACCATGGTGAAGAGGTTACTGAGCAGGAAATATATCCTATGTGGTACTAGGTGATTTCACTGGAAGCTGAAAGTTCTCAGTATTTGACTGGCTTGGGCCCTGGAGTGTAAGAACTGTGACAATTGGCTCACTCTGTAGATAGGCCAAGAATTGAGTAGACATGGAGATATAACCACCCTCTTAGGACTACAGGTGGTCCCGCCCAAGCCAGAACTGAAGCTCATATAGGGACATTTTTTCCACTGTCACCAACTTGCCATTCCTGTTTTATAGGCAAAGGACTTCAGTTTCCAGGGATGTGAATGCAGTACCTTTCACTGGTCCTGCAAAGTAGTGAGCACATTTCCTACAAGGAGAATCATTACTCACCCTACAGATTTTGACCCATAGAGTACACAATTCATTTAAATAAAAAAAAATACAATAAAAAGAATGTGAACACTGCTGAAACCAGATTTCTGTATTCTTGTATTGTTGTAATGAGATTTCCTTCTTTACTTTAAGGCTTATGCATTGGAGATGTTGATGGAAAATGAGAAAAAAAGGAATTGAGCCCCAAAAGAGCACTTTCAAGGATCACTTCTTCTTCTGTTTAAGCATCAGAGACAAGGAGAAAAAGAAGAACAGTGAGGGGATGTAGTGCGTACCAAAAAAGCATTTTAAGTGCCTATTTTTCTTGGGAAAATCTCTTGAATTTTAATTATCTGACTATTGTGGGAGAGTGTGGTGTGAGTATATGACAACAACAACAAAAAGCAACAGCAATTAAAGTGTGCTTTTTGTGTGTGAGCACAATCCACTCTGTTTTATTGTGACTTACAAAAATTGAGGGGAGTGAAAGATACATCCATATAAATGGAAAAAAATAGGAACTTTCTATTTTAATGGATATTGATATTAATTTGTTGTCGACATCTATGTTGCTCTGACATTACCTGCAGCATTACAGCCACCCTCAATGGAAAGTTCACTTCTCTACATCACAGCAAAAGGAAAAGCCAGCATACAGTCGTGCCACTGCAATTTTCATTCATTCTTGTTTCCTTGGCACTTCAAAGAAGTCCCTCTTTCCCTGAATACTCTCATAAACTACTTGTGTGTACACAAATTAGAGGAGAGATGCAAATACAGTGTGAAAGGGAAAAGGATAAACAAGAAACCATTGCAAGGGGTCTGACGCCTCTGGGCTCTGCAAGTTGTAGAACACAAACAAAAAGTCAGTTTGATGGTAAAGACTATAGTTGGTCAAACTATTCATTTACCCAACAAGTGTTATTTTTTCCTAAATAAATTCTTCACAAATAACTGTTGTTCTATTTTTTGACCAGATCTAGCCATGAAATGAGGGATCCTTCCTCTGAGTCAAATAGTGCCTGGTCAGGTGAAGGTACCCAAGGGAACAACCAGGCACAAGGAGACTGCCCTACCTGACAGCCTTTTGAAGGGGGCAGCTCTGGTTACAAACTGTGTGCCACTAGTGACAAGATCATGGCCCTTTCCTCACACCCTGTACCAGCCATCAGGACCTGGCATAAAGGGAATTGCATTCCACACCTTTTGGAAATATAAAGCTACCTATCAATAATACTGCCTAGAGTCCCAGGAGGGAATCAAAAGTATTCTTTTCAGGTGCTCTCTTCCCCATAAAAAGCTTCAACCCTGCAAGTTATTTAAAGCCACGCTCTGTTTCCCTGCTGCTTTATCTAGTGTTGAAATAAATGTGATACCCATGAAAGGGTTAACTTGGATGTGGGAATTTTGAGAAGCAATTAGAAGCAGTGTCAGGCCCTTAGGGTAAGATCAGTCAGCAAGAGTTTGTTCTGGTGATGCAACCTGGCATTTCAGTGGCTGAGTGTGTTGTCATTTGACATATCTCTGGAGTGCTTTATGAGATGGAATTATTTGGAAAAGTCTCTCGCCAATATATGAATTTCACTTCATTTCTCATTATATTAAACCTTTGCTTTTCTACCTCACCTCCAGACACTTAATTACAGAACCCTTACTCCAAGCACAACAACTGTAATTAGAGAGCTGCCCAGGAAAGTACACACCCTGAAGCATGAGCATGTTAACAGCACTCACTGCCAACTCACCACAACTTGGAATGAAACAGTAGAAGCACAATTCTTTGTTTCGGTGTGAACTGTCAGAGTCACAGAATTCTGCAAGCACAGAGACCAAGTACCATTCCTACACCCTGACTCCACTTCCCACTGCACCCCTTTAGCAGTGCAGCTCATTTCAATCACACAACTTTTCATGCTGGTTTGCTGTTGGTGCTCCTGAAGGGGAAGTGTTTGGTGCTACCAGATGTGCTGGGGGAAGGATGTAACCCTTTCCATCAGTCCTGCTGCTCACTCTCTCTGTGTCCTGCCACTGTTGGGTGGGCTACTCCCTGACACTGTCTGCTTCCTCCCTGTAGTGCCATGACACTGCAGGTGGGGTTGGCTCTCCTTCCACAGGGGAAGATGGTGATGATGAGGCAATTCTTTCTCCATGAAGTATTCTTACTGCTGGAGATGTCAAAGCTGCCACCTTCCTCCCAACCATCCCATGTGGGAACTGCTGCCCTCACTAATGGTGATATTGTGTTCAACGCTCTAGGGAGGGACTAAGTTTTGGCACAGAGTGGCAGCTGCCTCTCATTGCCAGGGTGGCATCTCTACATTCCTATGTGTGAGACAGCCACCAATCTGTGCCAAAGAGAGATGTGGGACTTGGTGGGTGAAGCAAGAGACTCACAGGCAGGGCCGCCCAGAGGATTCAGGGGGCCTGGGGCAAAGTGGGGGAGCAGACATACTCACCGGGCGGTGCTCCGAGTCTGCGGTGGTGGCGGGTCCTTCAGTCGCTCTGCATCTTCGGCAGCACTGAAGGACCTGCCGCCGAAATGCCGCCAAAGACCCAGATCACCGCTGCCGGGTAAGTAAAAAGGCGCCTCTAGCCAGGAAAGGGATTCTTGGCCAGGGCTCGTGGGGCCCCTCTGGGGCCTGGGGCAAATTGCCCCACTTGTCCACCCCCACCCTCTGGGCGGCCCTGTTCACAGGCCTATACTCATTACACATGAAAGGGACATGGGCACAGATGTTCAGAGTAGGTTTAAGGAGACACAAGACATTTACTACACTAGGTGAGATGCAACTGGCATAGCAGGCCAGACCATCATTGACTGCATTTGTTAGGAAAATAAAAAGACATGGAAATAACCTTGCACAATATATTGATAAGCACTTGTCCGTTAAAGTTAACATCTTTAATGGGGAGATTACCCTATGTCAGTGTAATGTCAGACTATTTAGGCTTGATTGTGCTCATACCAGTGCAATTCCACTGACTTTTATTAAGTTTTTCCCAATTTACACAGTGTGACAGGAGAATCATATCTTTTCTTCTATGGGAGGAGGATAATAATTGACTCATGTATTTGGACTGAAAGAACCAAGGAATTAGTTGGAGTAAGTTACATTTTTCATCTACACCCCCAAACCATCTTGTCCTTCCCTAGGCTCACTCTGGTTTTATTTAGTATTTATTGTCTTCACACACTTTTGCTCTGTTCAATTATCAATAGATACAGCTGAACTCTTTTGAGAGGATACTCCACTGATGGGAGTGATCAACCTCCATCTCTTGTGATATACAGAATTTTAGGCTTGATTTTGATGTCACAACAGTGTAATCCAGAAGTATCTCCAATGAAATCTATAGAGTTAACAGCACTAGAGTGGGGAAAGAATCAGGTTCAAAATGTGTGTTTGTTGCTACTGCTTCATCACCAGAATATGCCACATACAGTTCTTTACTTAAAATGAGTTGAAAGAGGGATCCATCCATCCCCCCCCCCCCTTTTTGTTTCTGATTTTCTAATCTCAGTTTTTTATCTTTGATGTCCTAATATTTTGTACTATTAAATTCTCCATTAACTATAACTAAGCTATCCCTGGGCTTTAGAGCTTGACCAGCTAGTGTATATTTTTTTTAAAGTGAGCTAATTCATTGGGCAGGCTTTATAAGATCCTTAAAGTTATCTAAAGACATACGATGACTGCAATTTGCACGCTGGCAGTTCAGGAAATATGCACCTTGGCTATATAATTTTCCATGAAGTTTTAGTTGGATGTCACTGAGAGTTAAAACTGGAAAGGGAAGTCTTTCCAGGACTATTCGGTGATGTTACCAGGCCTGGCACCAGTTAGTGATTCTAATGATATTTTAAGAAATATTACTTGTCATGCCTCTATTATTTCCCTTGTCACTATACGTAAACAACTGTGGCAAATGATAATACAGGGGCCACCGTTAAAAATTCAATATTTATTCACAGTGGAATCTGAGATATCATTGTATTTCCCATAGCACAGGGAAACTCCCAGGCTCTGCTTTATTTTGTTGTGAGTAAACACTGTCTAGCTGAGTAGTTTGGGGACTGATCTGAAATCCATTGAAGGTCACAAGGAGAAAAACACTGCTACAAAAATACATTTCAATGGACATCAAATCAGGCTTTGTATAATGCCTATGTACTATGCAGTTAACATAGTATTTTCCACCCTTTGGAAACAGATATGTGTCTGCACACTAATTTATTACTGTTTTATCTCAAGAGGAATTTCTTAGAGAAAAGCACACGCAGAGTTGTATTACCTTTTTTTGTGATTCCTTGTCTGATTACATCTCTTATGTAGCAGGGTTATTTTTAAAAACAATTCATTTTTCCTGTGGTCTATCCTCACAAATCATCTTTATAAAGTTCAAATGTTACCTTAGTTAATATTAATATTACTCAAAAATATTGAATATTGGATGTGTTTTTTTAAAAAATAGGGTTTCTTAAATTTGATCATATTGTGGCCCACATCTTAATAGCAAAATCATGCTAGACCATTTACTCCCCCAAACATGATGCCCATAGCATCCTCGTGGCAGCTATAGCAATTGCTTGCAAGGAAAAGTAGTTTTGCTTTAAAAGCAAACAAAACAAAACACTTTTTGTGTTAATTTTTCACTCTTCTTTCTCTCTGACTCCAGTCCTTTCTGTTCCTCTCTCACACATGCTGCTCTCCTGTACAGGTGTTCTGCCATCTGACCTTTATTCCTCGCCCCCATACAAGGGTATCATAGAATCATAGAATCATGCTGTCTGGTCCTCCTCCCCCCACAGCCACCCACCTTCTCCGCTTCAGATACTGATTGGCCATCCTGTCCCTTTCTCCCCTACTCCTCTGAACACGCTGTCTTCCCTCCCATTTCCCTGTGGGTGCTAGCTAGGTGCCTACTTCCCTATTCCCTGTGCATGATGCTTGAATACTTGAGTCCTTTCTCCTGTGGACAACTTTCCCTATCACCCAACTTGTCTTCTCCCTTGTTCTGTTACAAAGAAGAGGGAGAAAAATTGTTCTTCTTAACTTCTGAGGATAGGACAAGAAGCAATGGGCTTAAATTGCAGCAAGGGCTGTTTATGTTGGACATTAGGAAAACTTCCTAATTGTCAGTGGGGTTAAGCACTGGAATAAATTGCCTAGGGAGGTTGTGGACTCTCCATCATTGCGGATATTTAAGAACAGGTTGGACAAACACCTGTCAGGGATGGTCTAGATAATACTTAGTCCTGCCTTGAGTGCAGGGGACTGGACTAGATGACTTCTCGAGGTCCCTTCCAGTTCTATGATTCTATGAAAAATAACCAGTATATAAATGAAGACAGATTAGTGAACTTTAGGGGGCAGGGATAGTTCAGTGGTTTGAGCATTGGCCTGCTAAACCCAGAGTTATGAGCTCAATCCTTGAGAGGGCCACTTAGGGATCTGGGGCAAAAATCAGTACTTGGTCCTGCTAGTGAAAGCAGGGGGCTGGACTCAATGACCTTTCAGGGTCCCTTCCAGTTCTAGGAGATAGGATATCTCCATTTAAAAAAAAAAAAAAAACTTTGGTAATTTAATAGTACTTTATGAGGTCACACACATGAATTATGAAACTGATATTGTTACTTCGATTGCAGCATGCTTGTGGCAAGTCTACAATCCATGTACAGCAATACTCCCTGCCTCTTGCTGGACTAAAATGTTGCAGAATGAAAAGACAGAATATAAAGGGCTGAATTACAAGTAGGCCTACTATGGATATGGGGTAGGTAAGGAATGTGCATGGAGTTTTCCCAACCAGTGCCTTATGCCAGGGCCAATGACAGCTATTACCCCTGCCCTTGGAGGAGAAAAGGGGCTGCTGCTTCTGCTCATCACCACGGTAGCTCTCTGTCCCAAGAGAGCATGGAGGGGCAGGAGGAGGTAGGAACAGGTGACACCCCTCCAACCACTGAGGGAAGCAGGCTGCATCACCACAGTCTCCTTCTGCCTTGGACCACTTGAGAAGGCATAGTCCTGTCCAAAGCTTCACCGGATGGGGGTGGGCTAGCTCATGCTTAATGTAGTCCAAAGATTAAATGGCACGACTTGGCCCTGAACTGACAAGATCTCTTAAATTTAAGTTTTTGTGGTTTATTTTATTCAGTTTTACCTCTACTCCCAGATATTGGAATCAGAGGAGTTACTTCAGGTTTACACAGGTGCAACTGAGAACAGAATCTGACCCAATTTTTTTTATGAAAATTCTTTATATGTCATTAGTGGATGCATTTTTATTCAATCACTAACTTGGCCAATTAAAACTCTCTTGGTCATGAGTATGAAACTGATTAGAAGACACTTTAAATAGAATCACAAGACTTTGGAACCAGGTTGAGGTCAAGTGTCAGTTAATGGAAATATGGTTAGAAGGCCATTGCATGACTTTGGGCCTGATACCACAAAGTGCCAGTGTCAGTTTAGCAATTGGTTTATATAAAACTTTTGCCTGATTGTAAATTAATAGTGAAATATTTTTTTCAGTAATGAACGTTATAAACAGGTGCAAGAAAACCAGACAGAGAGACTAAATTAATCCAAACAAAA
Source organism: Trachemys scripta elegans (assembly GCF_013100865.1). NCBI lineage: Eukaryota > Metazoa > Chordata > Testudines > Emydidae > Trachemys > Trachemys scripta. The sequence continues at coordinate 137,484,314 of NC_048299.1, forward strand.
AGGCTGTGTTGATATATTTCAAGGACTATGCTGAAATCACACTTGGGAAAAACAGAAGATATGGAGCTGGAAGTTAATGAACCCCAATTGGTGTGTCAAATATTAGGCCTAATTGGTGGGGGAAATAATATTCCTGCCATCATTCCCTTTGTGGGACCTTAAAGAAAGAGACTTTGAAAGAAAACAGAAAAGACCAGACGGAGGCTTCTGAAGTAAGTGTCGCCATCATGGCTGCCAAAACCACCATCTCCTGGGATCCCAAGCTTTCATCATCCTAATCCAAAGAGATGTCCTGACCAGCCCGGGCCAGAGAGAGAGAGACCCAGGTAACATTATCACCCTTACCAGCTAAATCCCAAGCACTGCCTGGAATGAAACAGGATTGGACTTTAACAGCAGCAGCAAGAACAACAGCTCCAACCCATCTCAACTAACTTCTTCTCTTTTACCCAAAAGTACAGTTATCACCATCTTTGATACCATCTAAAAGACAGTGAAAGAAGGTTTTTTTCCTCCTAAAACTCTCTCCAGTTAAAGGGAAAGAGAACAAGGACTGTTGTTAAAATGAAAGCCTTACTTAATATTTTACATCTCAAAGGCTTTAACTGTTTCCCCTTCTTTTCTGTGTCTCTAATAAAAAAAAAAAAAAAAAAAAAAGGATTTTTATGGTGAGTTTGCCATGGTACCAAGCAAGGTAAAGTCTCTGTATACCAAATCCTGAACCTTGTTTAATGTTGGATAGTGACTGGCTTATGTTAGCATCTTTAGCCCATATATTCCACCCAAATTAATACAACAGTGTTTCCAGTCACGTGCATGTGGAGGAGCCAAGGGACATCACATGTTTCACAACTTATTATAGTGCAGAGTGCAAGATATGTCTCTTGAAGTCTAAGGCTGTGTATTCTTCCCACTTTAAATGTGTTCATCAACTCTACTTGTCTTTCATATGCAAGTACTACATTAATGCATTTAAGTATTATGAATATTTTCTTAGTCTTCAGGAGCCTTCTAGGAGCAAGTACTTCTTCAGAGTGGATTACATGAGTGAAATGATTACATGGAAATCTGCTAAACGTGTTTACAAGAACTCACAGTCCTGACTGACAGCTCAAACTCAATCCCAAACCATCACTATTTCTGAAAGCTGCTATTAGAGTCTATACAGTTCAGTGCAGTCACATTAAAGTCTCTACACTATTATTAAAGTCATTGAACTGATGGCTAACTAAGTCATACTTGTCTGCTCCCACAGTTTACCAGTGAAATGCAGGAAATTTTTTATTCAAAACATGTCATTCATGAGGAAAAATAAACCTAACCATTCTTGTTAATGTCAATAGACTTCATTGTCATTACAAGGTTTTATATAAAGAAACTTTTTTCCCCCATTTTCCCTCTTCCCTAGAATTAGGCCTAAAAATATTATTTAGATCATTGCTAATAGCTAGGAACATAAGATATGTTCATAATGTTTGGAGAGTAAAATTAGTATGAACATGTATATAAATTTATCTATGCGTATATAGAGAGAGTGCACGAAGGTGGAAAGGAATACATTAGAACTGGTCAGAAAATGCAGCAAGAATCCTCTCTTCAGGGCTTCAAATAACCCCACAACCTCGCCATGTTCATCATCAGAAGCAAGCTCCCCACAGACCAACAAAACTCAAAGTGGCATCTGACCCTGCCAGAACAGATGCAAAACTTGCAGACGTATTTCCACTGCTATGATGATCGATATTCCACACAACACACCTTTCAAAATTCATGAGTCCTACACACGTCTGTCACAACAGGTGGTGTACCTTATCCAGTGCATCAAATGCCCCCAACAACGCTACTATGTGGGTGAGAACAGAAAATCACTACACTCTTGAATGAACTCACACAGAAAAAATGATAAAGGATGAAAGCACCATATCACACATAGGCAAAGTGATCACGCCAAATGTGACCTCTCACACCTCATCCCCAAAGGAAACCTGCACAACACTTTCACAAGATGACCATGGGAACTTAAATTCATAACTCTGCTAGACACTAAAAACTATGGTCTCAAGAGAGATCCTGGTTTTATGGCCCATTACAATAATTTGTAACCTACTAAACCAACTTTGTCCTGTGACTGCAGAGGTGTTAATTGCCCACTTCATTTTAAGTGGTTTCTTGCATCATGTGTTAACCCCTTATGCTTAACAATCTGTCTCACCTTGCATTTACCCGTGACACTTTCGTTACCTTTTTCAGAGCTGAGGAAAAAATCTGCGAAGCTCAAAATCCACCAACAGAAGTCAGACCAATAAAAGATATTACCCCCCATCTTGTCTCTCTCATTGATTTAAAATGGAAGTTTAATGACTGTGTGCCATTTATATCTTTGAAAATCTTCCCTTAACTGTACTGCCTACTTAGGCTGCACTTTGAATGAAGCAATCAACTTCTGAACCAGTGAAGCCAGCAGAAGACTCAGACCAGGACTACACTACTTATGTTGGCAAAACTTATGTCGCTTACGGGTGTGAAAAAACACCCCCCGCCCCGTGCGACATAAGTTTCACCAACATAAGTGGTAATGTGCTCAGCACTGTTCCAGCAGTAGAGCTTCTCCCTCCAAGATAGATACCGCTGCTCCTTCGGTGTGCTTTAATTATGTCGACAGGAGAACGCTCTCCCTTTGGCATAGAGAAGCTACATGAGAGATCTTATGTGGTGCAGCTGCATTGGTACGGTTGTGTCATTATAAGATCTTTAGTGTAGACACAGCCTCAGATTGCTTCCACTGCTGTCTGGTGAAGGTTTTGCAGATCTAGGATGGATTCAGCAAGATAGATACTTGAGTAGTCCCATTAAGTAAAGAACATGCTTAAGTATCTTGGTGAATTAAGGTCCTAATATTAGAAGTGAGTGAAATTTTCTAACTTTTTTTTTTTTTTTTTTAAATGCAGATTTAGTTACATCATTAGTTACATCAAAACATTTTGTGAAATCGAGTTGATTTTGCTGCATTGTTTCAGCAAAAAGAAAAAAAGAAAATCCAAAAATTAAGAAAGAAAACATTTCCATTGCTCTAGTCAAAAGGACAGTTTTAGAATTCCCTTCAATTTCTTTTAAAGTGCAAAAACATTTTTAAAAAGCTTGTAATCAAAATGAATATTTCCTTCAACCCAAAGTGATTGTTTTGTATCTGCCAGCAAATTGAAAAATCCCATTAAGTAAGACTCAAGCTTAAGTATCTTTCTGAATCAGTGCCCTAATATGTACTCAGTCTGGCTTTTAGAAAGATGATAAATTCAGACTAAGAAAACAGCACACTTTACATACTAAAGCAAAAAAAAGCTTCTTTTTATTCCTTTCTGAAACAAATAAAATGTGTTGCTTTACACAAGCAACATTATAAATTCTACAGGAGTTACAAATGTAATAATTTTGTCATAGGAAAAGCAATTTTGAAAACAGGAACATATCATTACCCTAAATAGTACAATATTCTTCATAACAATGAAAAGTTTTAGAAATAAAAATACTGATATTTAATATTGGGAAACGTTAAAAGGAAAATTTATAAGCTATCAATCAGAATGACATCACCGTTTTGCAATTTATCCTCAAAATCAAAACTCACTGATCAGTGAGATATCAAAGTAAAGTTTAGAATCAGTTAACAAATTTGTTAAAGTAATATACTAAAGTAAGGAACAAATAAATAAGAGTTTGATTGGCTTTTGTCTGTACATTCTGAGTTTTACAAAGATATGCTATTTTTATACACCTCTACCTCAATATAACACTGTCCTCGGGAGCCAAAAAATCTTACCGCGTTATAGGTGAAATCATGTTATATCGAACTTGCTTTGATCCGCCGGAGTATGCAGCCCTCCCCCACCCACCCCCCACCCCCAGAGCACTGCTTTACTGCGTTACATCAGAATTAGTGTTATATCTGGTCGCGTTATATCGGGGTAGGGGTGTATCTGCTTATATTACCCATTTTGATATAATTTTATTACTTTAAACATATATAGTTCTTTCACTTCTGAAGATCCGTAAGCCTTTCACCTACTACACATTAGTTAAGCTTCTAAAACACTCTTTTGAGACAGATAAAAAGTAAAATCATGTCACTCACCATTGAAATGCAGCCCCCTCTGTGACAGAATATGACATCTGTTTAGCTTGACACAGCAAGACTACATAACAGTTTAGAAAAGGGAATGAAGAATACCTGACCATGTCTTCAGGTAGTGCAAATTGGTATAACTCCAATGAGTTCAATAGCCCAGGTAGACCATAAATAATATAGTTGGAGTTTGGCCGAATCAGGATACCCTACTACAACCCTATGCTCATGAAAATTGCTATGGGATCTTCAATAACCATAAATGCTAAGGATCTCAGTTTCACATGTCATCTGAAAGATGGTGCTGCTTTATGAAGTTATATTTTAAGACCAGATTATTCCTTATGAGACTATCCCAAAGTGCTTTGCAAACTGATGAGTTTGATCATGGTAATTCTGTGACTGTTGAGGTAGCATGACAGACAGCTATTATGAGATCAGTAATAGCTCTCTCATTGCTCTGAATATTAGAAATGGATTTTCTTATGAATCAGCTCTACTTCCAGGGATCAGAACACACAGGTGAATGAACGATGAACACAAGGATAGATTTAATTGGCAGGCTGCAACTTTATTAACCTAGTAATAGTGAGTGACTCTATCCACCCACCCTTTCTCACATGCCAAGCATTTTATAGGGTCCAGTGAGGGTTTAAATGGCTCCAACTACATAACTAATAACTTGGGGAGGACCCCGTGCAGCTTAATGCCTTGAATCAGGCCATTTTTTAATTCTCTGGTCCTTCCTGCCTGGGAGGGGGGTGAGAGGGTAGCAAGAGGGGTCTCAATCTGTGAAGACTTCAAGTCCCCGCTTTTACTTACGTGCCAAAGGTTTACCAGCCAAATCCCATGTCTCATATACCTCTGGAAGTTGGCCCTCTTATCCTTTAGTTTGTCACAAACTGTGACCAATGTAGCTAAACATTCCTTTATTCCTCGCAATATTAAGATTCCTATTCTTACTCCTTTTAACCTAAACTCTATCTCTGAAATGCCGTGAGGAAGGTGAAACACCCCTGTTAGACCCACAGCATCCTGGAAACAATCAACATATCTGGATTACAGGTTGGGAGGGTGGCACAACAAAAGCTGAAAGATGGCCTCTGGATGCATGGGAAGGTTTTTAACTGAAAGGAGGGAGCCATGAGAACCAGTTGGCTCCTTTAGTCCCCTCTCTGGCTGGTCAAAGGGAGGTAGAGAAGCTGCTCCCCTTCCTCACAGTAAACTCCCAGATGCATTTTGAGGCTCCAGTCCTACATATCTGGATGACTAGCCTAGTGGATAGGGGAAAGCAGTTGACCTGGTATATCTTGATTTTAATAAGGCTTTCTGACACAGTTGCACATGACATTCAAAAAGCAAACTAGGGTAATGAAGTTTAGATGGAATTATTATAAGGTGTCTGCACGACTGGTTGCCAAACCATACTCAAAGAGAAGTTATCAGTGGTTCACTGTTTAGAAGAGTGCATCTACTGGAGTCCTGCAAGGGTCAATCCTGGGATCAGTACTAGTCAATATTTTCATTAATGACTTGGATAATGGAGTGGAGAGTATGCTTATAAAATTTGCAGATGACACTAAACTGGAAGAGGATGGACGCACTTAGGAGGCCAGGATTAGACCTTGACAAATTGGAGAATTGATCTGAATTCAACAAGATGAAATTCAATACAGACAAGTGCAAAGTACTTTACTTAGGAAGGAAAAATCAAATGCACAGCTAAAAATGGAGAATAACTGGTGGTAGTACTGCTAAAAAGAATCTGGGGGTTATAGTGGATTGCAAATTGACTATGAGTCAAAAATGTGATGCAGTTTCAAAAAAAGGTTAACGTCATTCTAAGGTGTATTAATTGGAGAGTTTTACGTAAGATATGGAAGGTAATTATCCCACTCTACTCACCACTCGGGAGGACTTAACTGGAGTACTGTGTCCAATTCTGGGTGCCACACTTTAGGACAGATGTGGATAAACTGGAGAGAGTCCAGAGGAGAGCAACAAAAATGATAAAAGGTTTAAAAAACCTGACCTATAACAAAAGTTTTTTAAAAAAACTGGGCATTTTTAGTCTTGAGAAAAGACTGAGGGAGAACCTGATAATAGTCTTTAAGTATGTTAAGGTCTGTTACAATGAGGATGGTGATCATTTGTTGTCCATGTCCACAGAAGGTAGGAAAAGAAGCAATCTGCTTAATCTGCAGTAAGGGAGATTTAGGTTAGATGTTAGGAAAAACTTTCTAACTATAAAGGGGCGTTAAACTCTGGAATAAGTTTCCAAGGGAGGTTGTGGAATCATGACCACTGGAGGTATTTAAAAACAGGTTAGACAAAGAGCTGTCAGAGATGGTCTACTTTTATTTGGTCCTGCCTCAGGCCAGTTGACTGGACTTGATGACTTCTTGAGGTCCCTTGCAGCCCTACATTTCTATGATTCTATGTGCATGAGCTCTCTCCCTTCCCTAGCCCCTCCCAGCAGTCATTCCTCTGTTCATCTGACCAATCTTCTGAACCCAGCATGGGGGAGTGCGGGAGTGGGGGAAGGATATTAAAATCTGTTTGTATTTTACCATTGACTTAATGTGAACAAAAGCTGGCCCTTAGGGAGGAAACATTCAATCTATTGGGGCAAACCATAGCACCAAACAGATTACAGTTTGTTGATAAACAGTGTAATGATCACATTCAAGAAGTAACTTTAACAGATATAAGTGATTTCCCAAAATGGAGATCTTGTGGAAATGGGAAACCATCAAAACTGAGAAGATAGAAAAGTTTCTAATATCCAGGTTCCCATATTGGCTGCCATCACTATCTGAGCACCTCATTTCTACCGTATTTTGCATGCTGCATCTAATACAAAAACAGTAATGAGGAGGCAGAGGCTGAGAGATGGGAGAATTTCTCCAGAATGAAGGCAACTAAAATGTTTTAAAAATATGGACAATTTGTATTTAAACCTGAGATCAAAGTTCTGCAACATATTACACCTATGGGAACATTCTACAGTATGTAATAGAAAATTATAACCATTCTATATTTTTAACCACTCTTAGAGAATGTAATCGAAAGTTAAACCCCAGTATAGAATTTGATGATGGTTCAAAAACAAAAAAGAAATAAATTCTCTCTAAAATTATATAAGTTTTAGTGTAGTTTCTATACACCCCCATTCAAGTTCTACAGAATGATACTGGAATAACCTCTCCTAAGTCATATATGACTTTTCCACAGGTAATAAAGAAAAACATTGTACCTAAGTTCAAAACTGGAACTAGTCATTCCATCATCCTGGCAGCTAGACATTCCCATAAGAAAGTGTCACACAGCAAGCTAGAGCATGAATTTACAGCACATTCACTATGTCACGCTAACTTCCTGTGGAAACACTATCTGCACATTAAAAGTGTCCTCAGGTGGTTTAGCTTAATACACTTGAAAGTGTCAGTTAAACCACCTGCAATAAGAGCATCCACACAGGGAGTTAGTGCAGAGTAGCTAGTGTGCTGTAAATTCACACCCTAGGTTGCTGTACAGTACATTCCCCATGTAGACAAGTGCTTACTGCACCCTCTAAGGGGTTTTGTTATGGTATTGTGCTGCATTGATTATGGCAGTCAGCCTTCTATTCCTAAGCAATTAAAACGTGTTATCATTCTAATCAGCTGGGTCTATAAATATATTTAAAATATTATTTCAATTGTGATTATTTACCGAAAAGTTACAGTCAGAATGACACTCCTTTGGATTGTAATCAAGCAGAAACCATCACCAGCATGGAAGCATGTCCTCTGGAATGGTGGCCAAAGCATGAAGGTGCATACGAATGTTTAGCATATCTGGCATGTAAATTCCTTGCAATGCTGGCTACAAAAGTGCCATGCAAATGCTGGTTCTCACTTTCTGGTGACGTAAATAAGAAGCGGGCAGCATTATCTCATGTAAATGCAAACAAACTTGTTTGTCTTAGCGATTGGCTGAACAAGAAGTAGGTCTGAGTGGACTTGTAGGCTCTAAAATTTTACATTGTTTTGTTTTTTAGTGTAGTTATGTAACAAAAAAATCTACATTTGTAATTTGCACTTTCATGACAAAGAGATTGGAGATATCCTATCTCCTAGAACTGGAAGGAACCTTGAAAGGTCATTGAGTCCAGCTCCCTGCCTTCACTAGCAGGACCAAGTACTGATTTTGCCCCAGATCCCTAAGTGGCCCCCTCAAGGATTGAACTCACAACCCTGGGTTTAGCAGGCCAATGCTCAAACCACTGAGCTATCCCTCCCCCCCAGATTGCACTGCAGTACTTGTATGAGGTGAACTAAAAAATACTATTTTTGTTGTTTATCATTTTTACAGTGCAAATATTTGTAATAAAAAATAATAATATACACTTTGCATTCTGAGTTGTAATTGAAATCAATATATATGAAAATGTAGAAAAACATCCAAAATATTTAAAAGATTTCAATTGGTATTCTGTTGTTTACAGTGTGATTAAAACTGTGATTAATCACAATTCATATTTTTAATCGTGATTAATGTTTGAGTTAATCGCGTGAGTTAACTGAAAGTAATCAACAGTCCTAATAGTATCACGATGCATTCTAACTTTGAATGTTTGATCTTGCAACCTTAATTTTTTTGTAATTTTTGTGAGTAAATCCAAAGTCAAACAGTCAGATAGAACTTAGGAAATCCAATGAACCAGGCTCCATGTCCATCTCACTCCTAGCTTCTTCATTAAGCTCCACTAAAGCAGACATCTTCTCCCCATTTTAAAGTTTCAGACCTCTGTCTCTCATTGCACATGTTTTTTGGGCATAAAAACCAGAAAATAAACAAAGGGTTATTTCTGTCAAATCAAGCTAAATCTTAAATATGCCCTTTTTGATGATGCAGTGGTATATCCACTGGGGTTAGTAATGTAGTAGCTACATGAAGACTTTAAACAAAAACAAGTCTGTTTGGTCAGGTTGAAGGAGCTATTTATTACTCTAATTTTCAGAGGATGGAGCTGTGAATATGCAGTTGAAATGTCAGATTGTTGATTACTCTGGGAAAGTAGCTGGGTTTTGATTAGATGAAGTTGTTGGCATGTTACCCTGCGTATGTCCAGTGACCAGCTTTGTTCTCAGGTCCAGTTATTCTCCAAGGGTGCGATATTTATATTCTTAGTTCCTAGTTGTATCTATGTTTCCAACATTATACTGATGACAACCATGCACAGGAATAAGCCCTAAGACAACTATCTGATCAACAAAAATGTTTCGAATGTCCTGGACACAGTAGTGAAAAAAGTGAAACTGTGAGAATCAATGAGAAGTGATATCAGTAAAGATGGCAGAAACCTGTTGTTTCATAGGTCTAACCCAAAGTTCTAAGACCAATTTTTGCTCAGAGCTAAGATGCTGCTGCCATGATTTCTCCCCCAGTTATGCTTTCATGTTGTTTTCTTATCTAATTGCTGTCCCACTTGCCGCACCCCCAAAAAACTTTCCAGGTTTTCAAGATTCAAAAGCAGACAAGATCTCCCCCTCCTCTTCCTGGCTTAGAAGAGCAGTACTCCCCTGCAAAACCCTTTCCTTGACTGGTGTAGCAATAGCTACCCCTCCTGCTTCAACCTACTTTACCACAAACTTGCTCACAGTCAGAATGAAGACAGACTCGCGAGATGCATCATGACAGTCTCATGAGTGCATTGTGGGATATGTAGGCCAGCCAGGGACCAGTCTGTAGGGAAGAATGGAAGCATGAGATGCCCAAACTAAAACTCCATTGAGGCACCACAGCCTCCTACGTAGACACAGTTTAAAGTTGAACTGACTGGAAAAAAGATCATTCTGACATTTCTGAAAAACCTCATTTCAGAAATTTTCATTCCTTGAAAAAAATTGATATTTTGACATTTTGCCTTCAGTTGGGACAAAACCAAATGCTGACGTATCATAATCTCCTCTAGGTCAGAAGTTCCAATTTTTCAGTCTGCTCTGGTCAGGGTCAATGTCCAATGTGAAGGAACTCTGAAAAATGGTTGGGGAGAGCAGGGCAAGGTTTTAGGGAGAGTGTCCCTCCCATCAGTCAGAATGGAGTTAAGGATCCTCCCCACCCCACCCCAACATGCCTTCATTTCTGTGTACATCTTATGTTAATCTTTCTCACATGATTTAAGCCAGTCTCAGTTTTGGGGGGATCTCACTTTTAAAGCTCACTTTGCTGGCAATGCTGACGAAAGATGGTTGTAATATTTTTCAGTGATAGGGCTCAGTGGTGCTTTGGTAATACAAATAATGAATAGGGGCCCGGGCAGAGACAGATGCATCATGGAGGTGAATGCCTGGCTGCGAAGATGGTGTCGCCAGGAGGGCTTTGGCTTCCTAGACCATGGGATGCTATTCGAGGAAGGACTGCTAGGCAGAGATGGCGTTTCCTTTCGAGGAGAGGAAAGACCCTATTCGGACACAGACTGGCTAACCTAGTGAGGAGGGCTTTAAACTAGGTTCGACGGGGACAGGTGAGCAAAGCCCACAGGTAAGTGGGGAACATGGAGACCGGGGAGATGGGTCGGAAACGAGAGGGAGTGTGGGCTATATTGGCAGAGAGAAAGGAGAGTCAGGACAAAACTGGGAGGAAAGATCAAACCAGTATCTTAGATGCCTATATACAAATGCGAGAAGTATGGGGAATAAGCAGGAAGAACTGGAAGTGCTAATAAATAAATACAACTATGACATTGTTGGCATCACTGAAACTTGGTGGGATAATACACATGATTGGAATGTTGGTGTGGATGGGTACAGCTTGCTCAGGAAGGATAGACAGGGGAAAAAGGGAGGAGGTGTTGCCTTATATATTAAAAATGTACACACTTGGACTGAGGTAGAGATGGACATAGGAGACGGAAGTGTTGAGAGTCTCTGGGTTAGGCTTAAAGGGGCAAAAAACAAGGGAGATGTCATGCTAGGAGTCTACTACAGGCCACCTAACCAGGTGGAAGAGGTGGATGAGGCTTTTTTCAAGCAACTAACAAAATCATCCAAAGCCCAAGATTTGGTGGTGATGGGGGACTTCAACTATCCGGATATATGTTGGGAAAATAACACAGCGGGGCACAGACTATCCAACAAATTCTTGGACTGCATTGGAGACCACTTTTTATTTCAGAAGGTTGAAAAAGCTACTAGGGGGGAAGCTGTTCTAGACTTGATTTTAACAAATAGGGAGGAACTCGTTGAGAATGTGAAAGTAGAAGGCAGCCTGGGTGAAAGTGATCATGAAATCATAGAGTTTGCAATTCTAAGGAAGGGTAGAAGGGAGAACAGCAAAATAGAGACAATGGATTTCAGGAAGGCAGATTTTGGGAAGCTCAGAGAGCTGATAGGTAAGGTCCCATGGGAATCAAGACTGAGGAGAAAAACAACTGAGGAGAGTTGGCAGTTTTTCAAAGGGACACTATTAAGGGCTCAAAAGCAAGCTATTCCGCTGGTTAGGAAAGATAGAAAATGTGGCAAAAGACCACCTTGGCTTAACCACGAGATCTTGCACGATCTAAAAAATAAAAAGGAGTCATATAAAAAATGGAAACTAGGACAGATTACAAAGGATGAATATAGGCAAACAACACAGGAATGCAGGGGCAAGATTAGAAAGGCAAAGGCACAAAATGAGCTCAAACTAGCTACGGGAATAAAAGGAAACAAGAAGACTTTTTATCAATACATTAGAAGCAAGAGGAAGACCAAAGACAGGGTAGGCCCACTGCTTAGTGAAGAGGGAGAAACAGTAACAGGAAACTTGGAAATGGCAGAGATGCTTAATGACTTCTTTGTTTCGGTCTTCACCGAGAAGTCTGAAGGAATGCCTAACATAGTGAATGCTAATGGGAAGGGGGTAGGTTTAGCGGATAAAATAAAAAAAGAACAAGTTAAAAATCACTTAGAAAAGTTAGATGCCTGCAAGTCACCCGGGCCTGATGAAATGCATCCTAGAATACTCAAGGAGCTAATAGAGGAGGTATCTGAGCCTCTAGCTATTATCTTTGGAAAGTCATGGGAGACGGGAGAGATTCCAGAAGACTGGAAAAGGGCAAATATAGTGCCCATCTATAAAAAGGGAAATAAAAACAACCCAGGTAACTACAGACCAGTTAGTTTAACTTCTGTGCCAGGGAAGATAATGGAGCAAGTAATTAAGGAAATCATCTGCAAACACTTGGAAGGTGGTAAGGTGATAGGGAACAGCCAGCATGGATTTGTGAAGAACAAATCATGTCAAACCAATCTGATAGCTTTCTTTGATAGGATAACGAGCCTTGTGGATAAGGGTGAAGCGGTGGATGTGGTATACCTAGACTTTAGTAAGGCATTTGATACGGTCTCGCATGATATTCTTATCGATAAACTAGGCAAATACAAATTAGATGGGGCTACTATAAGGTGTGTGCATAACTGGCTGGATAACCGTACTCAGAGAGTTGTTATTAATGGTTCCCAATCCTGCTGGAAAGGAGTAACGAGTGGGGTTCCGCAGGGGTCTGTTTTGGGACCGGCTCTGTTCAATATCTTCATTAACGACTTAGATATTGGCATAGAAAGTACGCTTATTAAGTTTGCGGATGATACCAAACTGGGAGGGATTGCAACTACTTTGGAGGACAGGGTCATAATTCAAAATGATCTGGACAAATTGGAGAAATGGGCTGAGGTAAACAGGATGAAGTTTAACAAAGACAAATGCAAAGTGCTCCACTTAGGAAGGAAAAATCAATTTCACACATACAGAATGGGAAAAGACTGTCTAGGAAGGAGTACGGCAGAAAGGGATCTAGGGGTTATAGTGGACCACAAGCTAAATATGAGTCAACAGTGTGATGCTGTTGCAAAAAAAGCAAACATGATTCTGGGATGCATTAACAGGTGTGTTGTGAGCAAGACACGAGAAGTCATTCTTCCGCTCTACTCTGCTCTGGTTAGGCCTCAGCTGGAGTATTGTGTCCAGTTCTGGGCACCGCATTTTAAAAAAGATGTGGAGAAATTGGAAAGGGTCCAAAGAAGAGCAACAAGAATGATTAAAGGTCTTGAGAACTTGACCTATGAAGGAAGGCTGAAAGAACTGGGTTTGTTTAGTTTGGAAAAGAGAAGACTGAGAGGGGACATGATAGCAGTTTTCAGGTATCTAAAAGGGTGTCATAAGGAGGAGGGAGAGAACTTGTTCACCTTAGCCTCTAAGGATAGAACCAGAAACAATGGGTTTAAACTGCAGCAAGGGAGGTCTAGGTTGGACATTAGGAAAAAGTTCCTAACTGTCAGGGTGGTTAAACACTGGAACAAATTGCCTAGGGAGGTTGTGGAATCTCTGTCTCTGGAGATATTTAAGAGTAGGTTAGATAAATGTCTATTAGGGATGGTCTAGGCAGTATTTGGTCCTGCCATGCGGGCAGGGGACTGGACTCGATGACCTCTCGAGGTCCCTTCCAGTCCTATAATCTATGAATCTATGAATACATACATACATACATACATACATACATACATACATAGAAAGATGCATTTTTCTGTCTTCTTCCCTAATTCAAAGATGGCTGGCAGGAATTTTGCTGACACTTTGACAAATAAAATAAGTAAAAATCCCAGTTAGGTCAATCCCAGCAAGAAAAGTATCAGCTCCAAAGCTAAAAACTTCACAGAGTTCTAAATGTTTGAAAACAGAAAGGTAGAGACTTATAATATAAATATAAAGGAACCCATTTATGTTTCTGTCTGCCTAATCTATTTTAGAAAGAACAAAGCCACAAAGTTCAGCTCTGGCCGTGAACATCTCCTAAATTTGGGGGGAGGGGGAGTTGGTTAAAGTGATTGATAGAATATATAATTACATGTTACTTCAATCTTTCCTGTAAGTAAAGTTATCTCGACTACCAAATAATGTGGGGATATTATCTATGCCCTAGGTATTACTCATAACAGTTTATTCTCTTTCATTTCATTATTTTGGAGAAGGTAGCGGAAGCAGTGATGATCTGTGAATAGCTCCCTTCAGATCTTATTCTAATGGCACTCTGTCATTGCTACTGTTTGGAATGTCTTTCCTTAACTCAGATTTCTCTGATGTCAGCATAAGTAGAATATCCTTTTTCCATTCAAATTCTAAGGCACAATGCAAGTTTTGAAATTACCAGACAAGATTTATTTCAGGCAAACAACACAAGCATAAAGAAAGAAAATTGGATGTTGAATCAACTTGGATTCAGGATGATTTTCTAGGGTGTTTGTGGGGGGGCAGTGTATTACAATAATGGGATGACTTAAAATTAGAGAGAATGTACCAATGTTAAGAACCAGCACAAGCCTTTGACTTTTGATCCTGTCTCATGAGATTATGAGCTGTTTTAATGGGCAGAATTTCCATTTAAGATATTATGCATGCTTCCATACTAAAGTAATCTGGCTGTAAGCCAAATTTATTGTTGTTGTTGTTGTTGATTTTTTTTCTCTTCAATTTTTTACAAGGATCATAAACATGGATTTCATTTTGCTTCGTTTACACAGAACAGATTTAGTTCCTGTATAAAACTGTAAAATGGAAATACACACTTGTGATTGTTGTCATGTTGAAGCAGTTAGTCACAAGCCTCAGAAGACAAATTACTTCAGGAGTAGTTTCAGGAACAGCAAATACTGAAGACTGCTCATTGTAACTCATCTTTATTATGAAAAAGATTAAAACAACCCAAGTAAGCATCAACAGAGATACGCTATCTTTTCATCTGTCCATCCAAGAACTGTTGCAAGGAAAAGAGAAAAGTAAGAGTGAAATTATAGCTTTAATAAGGATGATCAGGTGTTCTGAAAAAATAAAAGAATTAGCTCACACATTGTATTGTCTGGTTTTAAATTCATTGTGAGGAAATGAAAAAATTTGGAAGAGAATTTTGTTGGAACGAGGAAGAAGGTTAGGGCCTCTTGCCCTCTATGCCAGAGAAAAATCAGAGTGATAGTTGAATTACATGAATCATAGAATCATAGAATCATAGAATATCCTTTTTCCATTCAAATTCTAAGGCACAATGCAAGTTTTGAAATTACCAGACAAGATTTATTTCAGGCAAACAACACAAGCATAAAGAAAGAAAATTGGATGTTGAATCAACTTGGATTCAGGATGATTTTCTAGGGAATAATTTATAAATGGGTGTAAAACTTAGAGATTGTGTCTGTGCCAATGCTGAGACTAGAACCGAGGAGTTCCAACTTCTCATCCTCTTTACTGACATTCTTTCTGACCTTAGTAAAAATCGCTGAAACCTCTCTGTGCATTGGCTTGTCCATCTGTATAAGGGATATAATACTATTCATCAGTTTTATTGGGGTGTTATGATGTCTAACTGATTTTGTAAAGTAATATATATGTGCAAAGTATTATTAAGTCCAGGCAGTTGCAGGATCATGGTCCTCAAAACTATCAGCAAGCATTATTGAGCATCCATTGCTTCAGAAATACTCGCAGCTTTAAATCTACCAATAGTCTCATATCAATTTCTTCAGTACCTGTGGTGATGTTAATTCACACTAACAAATATTCTGGAATTAATCTGCAGTTTTGGCAGGCCCACCAACAGCAATTCCGGGCCCCAGGGAAGAACAGTCAATGGGCCCCCAGCCTGCGCGGTCTGCCTGACATTTGGGCCGTGCTGCGCCTGTGCTGTCTTGTGCCCAGCGAGCTGTCAGCTGCACTGCTAGGTGTGTTTTGCCAGCACGGCCAGGACTTCCACATTCCCACCCGGCTGCCTTTGCCACTGCTGTTACCACCCTGCACACACCTAGAAGCCCTGCCCTGTGGCCTGCCTGGGTGATGTAAAAAGGCTGCTGCTGCTACAACAATGGCGGCCAAGGCCCCCGGGCCCTTTTAAATTGCCTGGGCCCCTGGGCAATTGCCCCCTTTGCCCCTCTCCCCCGTCGCCGGGCCTGAGCTTTGGGAGCAAAGTAAAAATAACCCTTTTGAATGGCCTGAGCAATACATATTCCAAACAAAGGTAAAGGCTTCCCCTTTTTCCTTTGAGAGCACAGTGAAATCACTGTTCTGGCATACCCTTAGTCTTATGGAGCCACCAGGTCCATGCATCACACGGACCTTGCGATGAACCAGTGTTTGAATTGTTGGTAGGGTGCTACAGTAAACATCAGTATAATGGCCCCTAATTTGCACCACCATCTCCACACATTGATTTTGTCCTTGAAGAGCTGTAACTAGGGTTGCCAACTTTCCAATTTGTCAAAGATACAGCTATGGTCAAAATGTTCTGCATGAAATACTTACCAGCATGTACTCTATCGAACAGCCACAACAGGCTCGCCAGCAGCAATGGAGATACTATTGAGATACCATTACAAATAGGATGAATGAGTGAGGCCTGAGGGAGAAGGGAAGCTGGATTTGACTTGCCATTATTAGCAAACACTTCAGAGCAAACAAATCCTTCCATTTGTTGCAGCACTTGCTTTCCAAGGCAGAGCCCGAGCACCTGGAGGGGGCTCCAGCCCTACATTCTTCACCATGTCCTGCCCTTATGCGCCACTTTGATAGAATGGCTTCAGATTGAGAGCGCAGGGGCTTCTTTTAGCAATCTCCCCCAAGTAAAGCAAAACAACTCTGAGCTTCCCAGTACACAAGCGTCTGGTACCTTTGCCCTTTACCCAAACCGTCTCCCACCCAAAGTTCAACTCACCATAAGGAGAAAAGGGAGGCTCCATCCAGCAGCGGCACTGAGGCAAAGAGTTTGCATGGAGCAATGTGGGAAGAAAGAAGGGTTGGAGCTTCCTGCAGCCGGGGGAGGTTCCCAGAGGTGGGTCTGTCCTGGCCCCGGGAGTAGCTGTGCAGGGGAAGAGGCAGTGTCCCTTCACAGCTCGGCCAGGAATAGCAGCTGAGATGCCTCTGGCTCTGCCCCTACCCAGCTCTGGGGCCAGCGCTCGGCAGTTAAAGGGGCTTAGGGCTTGCTGGGGGAGGACAGGTCTTAAATACAGCAGTGATTTCACTGACACCTCCTCTTCTTTGTGAGAAAAGATTAAATACACTATTTGCTGTGAGATTTATAAGTGATTCATATAGTGGATCATCACACATGTTCCTAGATAGAAGATTTATCCTCACAACCATCGGTCAAAATGTGTGCTAAGTTCTGACATGTAGGATATCCAAAGCCTACTAGAAGTTCAGATATACTGTGAGTATGTCCTATTTTATCCTTCAGACAGATTATGATGCTTCACAGTTTACTCTTCATTGGTTAAAGCTCTTTGCTAGCAGACTCAATGAAGAAAACTCTGCACTAAACTCACATTTGGAATATTGTCTGCACAAATATTTTTATAGTTTGTTTTTTAATAAAAGCCTATTCTTTAGAAACTGTTAATGAAGCCCACTACTTCTCATGAGAAAGTTTATTACTCAAAACTAGTGAATGGGTAAGTGCATTTGACAACCATTGCAATATTTATAAGGGTATGTCTACACTGTACACTAAGCCTGGGATCTGACTCAGCTTTGAGCCCAAGCCCCGCTTCTATCCTCACACCAATCAGTCTGGCTTGGCTCAGCAAAGCACTCA
Organism: Trachemys scripta elegans; assembly: GCF_013100865.1. Lineage (NCBI taxonomy): Eukaryota > Metazoa > Chordata > Testudines > Emydidae > Trachemys > Trachemys scripta. The sequence continues at coordinate 137,502,034 of NC_048299.1, forward strand.
GGACCTGGGTCCTACGACCTTGCTGGGGGAGAGGGTGGATCAGAGCCCAAGTCTTGCTATTACTCGGGTCCAAGCCCTGTCATTTTGCAAGATGGACAGGGGTCATGCCACAGACCCAAGTCAGAAGTGCACCTTAACACAGCTGTGATATCCAGGCTCAGCAATTGTAAGTCCAGGTTTACAATGCATAGTGGATGCTCAAGCACAGGCTTAGAAACAACAAGTCCACAAGTCCGGGTCCCACAGATCCAGGGTTAGCGTGCGGCATGGACATACCAGAAGACACTCAGATAACTCTCTGCTCCTATTCAATATTCTATTTGATCTCTGTATTTATCATTCATGAGATTGCAGCTGGAATACTGTGTCCAGTTCTGGTGTCCACAATTCAAGAAGGATGTTGAGAAATTGGAGAGGGTTTCAGAAAAGAGCAATGAGAATTAATAAAGGCTTAGAAAACCTGCCTTATAGTGACTGAGTTCCTTGAGTCTATCGATTTTAACAAAGAGAAGGTTAAGGTTGAATACAGTCTATAAGTGCCTACTTATGGAACAAGTATTTAATCTGATAGAAAAAGGTATAACATGATCCAGTGGCTGGAAACTGAAGTTACACTCATTCAGACTGGAAATAAGGTATACATTTCTAATAGTGAGTAATTAACTATTGGAACAACTTACCAAGGGTTGTGGTGGGTTCTCCATCACTGATAATTTTTAAATCAAGATTGGATGTTTTCTCTACAAAAAAAAACATGCTCTAGGAAATATTTTGGGGAAGTTCTGTGGCCTGTGCTATATAGCAAGTCAGACTAGAAGATCACAATGCTCTCTTTTGGCCTTGGGATCTATGAAACTCTGAAATTATAAGACTGAACTATTTAATCATATTGTTTTTATATCACACCAATTATCATAGTAATTGAGCACTTTATTTATAAGTGCTGGAAAAATGAAATAGAAGGAAGTGTTTGTCTCTTCCCCTTCCACTCCAATCCTACAAGCCATTTATTGGGAAAAGTTACTTATTTTAGTTTGAATAGATTTTTTCTAATTATAAAACTGAGGGATAGCTAAGGCTAAGAAATGAGGTCGAGCTGATGCTAGGTTCTTCAAAAATGCATATGTTAATAATTAATACAGAGTGTGGGAATTGAGAAAAATGCTTGGATTACTCAAAGGGATAGGGGAATTTTATCTATTTTGAAAGCTATCCTCAGTGCTTGTACAAAAGGGACAAGAAAGAAATTCCCTGTGGATTGGAATAGAAGAAAAATTAACTCCTGTCTTTTCAGGTTGAGTCAATTGTCCTCATACACTTTATCTGAAACCAGAGGGAAGAAGGGAGCCGATGTTCTGAAAATTAAGCATAACTACATGCATGTGTCTTTATTAAAATAATTGTTATGTAAGTGTTTCCATTCTCACCTCATCCTTTATCTGTCTGGAATATCCCATATTGTGAAATACTCAGTTGACAAACTATTATGCATTTATATAGAACACAGAAAGTGCTCTTGAGTACACTAAAGCAGTTTTGTATTCCTTGATTGTTCTTCAGTGAAAATAAGAGAAGATAAGGAATAACATGATGCGTGATGAACTGATTAAAAATTTCAAATCTGGCAGTTTAACAGCACAGTACTCCCCCTCTCCACTAGGTCCTTCCTTCAATGTCTTCTATACTCCCAGCGTCTTTAACTAGTCTTCTAAATCTGTGTGTCTATTTCTTGTTTTGTTTTAAAGATAAACATTATTCCCCCCCAAAAAAACTTTTAAATATAGTTTTTGTCATAAAAAAGTGGGGAAAAAAACTAATTAAGACTTTAAAGCAGAAAAGCTGAGCTCCTGAGAGTAGTAGTTGTCAAGAGTTGAGGTCATCAGCAAAGCTAGCAACATTAGCTGTGATGGGAACATTACTAAGGAAATATGACAGAACAATATAGAAGATATGCAATCTGGACCTAATGCAACAAAGCACATTCTTAATTGAAAGCATATGAGTAATCCCATTGATTTACATGAAGATCAGGAGGGGAATATATAACAATAACATGTGAGCTATTTTCCTGTCTAGAAGAGAAATCAAAAGGCGTGGAATTCCAAGGCAACACTGGAAAGTGTGGGACATTTCTAAATTATGCATTCTCATTAGTGAAGGAAAATTTATTTGTAGGATAAGAGAAAAATCTAAACGACCTGGGTTTGCTTCCATGGCTATGATGCCTATTAGAAGATGTGTAATCATATAATCTAAATTGCAGAAATTATGGATGAGGGGACTAAGAGTGTTGAGACAACAAGCTAGACAAAAGACACTACAGAGAAAATACTGAACTGAACCTTTGTCATTAAAATTTTATATAGTACTTTTTGGAACAGCCTTCACCATTGAACTCATTCAATTGACTGACTGTACCCAAAATTTTGGAGTTTGCAGTAATAAATCCTTTAAAAAATCAGGGCCTTAATTTTTGGCATTGATGGGGACAATCATATTAAGGTTTTGTTGTTCAGTTTTCAAAATCTTTCATATTATCTGTATTTGTATGTACGCTTCTGGATCATCTGCATTGATAAGCAAGTGAAACAGGGGACATTGATTTTTTTTTGGCGGATGGGGAGGGTGTCCCCTCTGTCCTCCAATACATGATAAAATGAAATGAACAGAAGAAGTAGACACAAGTTTGGTGCATGTGTTTTGTGGAATGGGTTTTTGGCCAGAGCTGAGAGATCTGAACCCAGGAAGGATGCCAGATTCTTCTTTGCTATCCCCTTCACAGTTTGAATAGACTAATCTCATCTATCAGTTCTCCCTTCAGCACAGGACTCCAATTTCAGGAGAGGACAGTAATCAGTGAATATTTATGATTAACATTCTAATGAGACTACTCCAGGGGAAACTTTGTATGGTGTTTTATTTGTCTCAAGTCAAATTCAGCAGTAAGATATTTTTGTTTGTTTGAGTGGTTGAATTCAATATATTCTGTATTATTTTATCTCCAAAAAGGAGCCCTATGGGTATTAAAACATTATCAGCTATAGTCACATAAGGGGAGATGTAGTTGACTAACTTCTAAAAGAAAAAGAATTAATTTTCATGCTCAGGGAACACCATACTGTGTTTTGCTAAGAACCTATAACTATGTTTAATTATGTTGCTGCTTGTATCTTACTAAACACTTTCAATAAAGAAATAAAAAAACCTTATATTTTAGGAGCAAGGGAAAGTATGCAATGGCAAAGGACAAATGGAGTACATAAAAATCAGCAAGCCACTCACTTCCCTCCCACATGCAGACATAAATTAGGAGGAGCAGCTCCACTGCAATAAGCAGAGTTACACTGATATAAAATTGATGTAACTGAGATGAGAATCCTACTTCAGAGCTTGAACCTGAACATCCCCAGCTCTGAGACAGTTTGATCTGTTGTTACAGTTTGGACAAATCTTGTAAATCGGCCCGAACCAGAATTTGGATTGGATCCAGAGTTCAAAAAAATGCAGTAGCGTGGTTCAGACCCGTCTCTATTATGCTTCAGGGACAACAACATGTTGGCTGTTGGTTATTAGAAACCAAAACAAATCTGTTTTAAAGGTGACACATATTGAACACTAAATATTCAGATGTTCTTGCAAGTCTGGCAAAGGGTCATAATACTAATTTCCACTGATATTATCATGGGACAAGATGTGTTAACTATAACAGTTTATCTACTGGGAAATGATGCCATTCATCTTTCTTTAAGGGGATTTTTAGTTTGCAGAAAATGACTACTTTTTTGATGTGATACCTCAAAAACTAGGCATTCTAATGAATGGTCTTTCATAGTTAATTTTCTGCTCAAAAGTCTGATAATCCCCTAATAGACAAGAACTCTGGGAAAAAGGAGTATTACACCAAATGCACATTTGATTCTATGCAACAAGATCGGCTTTCACATATAGTATTTTTCTTTATGTAGACTCTTTGCGGCACATATCCTAATTTGTGCATTACTACAATAAAAACTGACAGCAGGTGAAGTGCTGATACCCTCCAAAGTACCAGCCTTAAAACATTTGACCTTTTCTTCACTTTGGACCAAAAGTATTTTTGATATCTCTGTTATAAGTTATGGAAGGAGATGTTATTTTTTTTCATCTCATCTCTCTCCTTTCAGTGAGATGTCAGACTATGCAGATGAGGTCTGGGAAGTCTCACAACAGAAAAAATAAAAAAGGAACTTTTTATAGCCCAGCGATGCATTTACTTTTTCTCTAATTTACATCGTTGGCTTACTGTTATTTTCAACATAGTCACACACTGTTCAGATAATGAAATGCCCAACTACTGACAGCAACAGCATGAGACTCACTTTTTCCCTTTTGGAAACTGAAACTAATGCACTCCCTCTCCAATTAGTTGGAATCCTTATTTTCAGTATTCACCCTGACGTATTTAATCATCAGATACCTCGTTCTCACAAAACATTTTCTCATATTAGCCAAGATTTGGATGAACTGGTTGTCTTTCTACTGCCTTTCATGCTGACTAGATATCTTATTCACTTCCTTTCTCTTTTATTTTCTTGAAGTTACAATTCCTTTAAAAGGACATTTTTTAATTTGAAAGCTTTACACAGCTCTGTCAGTCTATTGGGATGTATTGCTAGTTAATTCCCCTTATCTTCCAGGGAAACATATTGCTGAGTTTTCTTTTTCTTGTTGTCTGGCTCTTATTTACAACTGCATACAATTTCTCTTTTCCTTCCCTGCTTTAGGAACTGTGTTTTGCTCTTGGTAATGCATTCCATTGCATTTATTGTATTTACAGCTATTATTGTATTTTTGGGAGAGTATCTTTAACACTCATCTTTCCTCAAATGAAAGTCCTTGACTTTAGAGAATGATTTAATTCTAGTTTCCTCCTATTAGTGCTAGCCTGTGCAACTTTTACTTATGTTGGTCACTTGCTCTCATGATTACTTGTGTAAAGGTTCACCAACCTGAATAAGGACTGTACAATATAGACCATAATATTGCTTGTTGATTCTGGGTTTTCAGTCTGCTGCCATTTTGTGCTAATTTCTCAGTTGGGTCATTGCTGTAATGTGATCTGTCATTCTTTAGAGTTCAACATCGATATATGTGCCTCCATTTGATTAGGCTACATACAAGCAAACAGAATGGAGTGGAACCATTATATCAGGATACAAACTGACACACAAATAGGCAGTCTTGAGTGCACAGAATATGGATGCTTTGTAATGTGTTAATTCCCAAGTCAAATATATCAAGAGGAGGTGGTAAGCATGTGAAGGGTATTAGTCTTAACCAGCTCAGAATCCCCACCACAACAACTAAGGATCCTGTCCTGCACAATTAAAGTCAATGGGAGTTTTGTTATTGACTTCTATGGGGACAGTATCAAGCACCCAGTTTGTTAATCCATACATGTTGAAAGGTACTAACAAAGCCCCACTTTGGAGAGCGCAAGAGGACTATCTTAAAAAAAAAAAAAAAAAAAACAATAAAACCTCAAACTTTTCCTGATCTGTCTTTGCATACAGTTTGTTTCCAAATTCCTGTCTATCTTTTCTAACACCACAGTTCAGCAAAGCACTTAGCCACAGACTTAACTTTTAGCATGTGCGTAAATATTTCACTGAATTAAAGCCCAAGATGTGGAGCTAATCATAAGTTCTACAAAATTGTAATGTATGGTGAAACAACCTCTACATTAAACTTAACATGCAAGCGTGGGGCTGTACAAAACACAAGAAGAACTAACAGAAGTTCATGATTAAGAATAACCAACTGAAGCAGATGAACCATCAACAAAGATGCCTGAGATCCTGTTTTTCATGCAAATGTCTTTAAAAAAAATATCCTCAAGAAAAGAAACAGTTTTCTAAATTTTAGTGCTAAGTGAAATATTAATGTTTCCACCTTTAACACGTGGGCGTATGCAGAGTGACCACAGTTTGCCATTCATAACAGTTATGTATGTTCTGGTTCACTAAATTAAAAAAAAAAAACCCTTCATCCCGTAACCAGTCACACTATTCAAAATATTTATGAATTATATATTGTTGTGGACAAATATTTTTTATTTGTTTATATACTAAAACTTTCATTACAGAAAAATTGCTTGTGCTAGAAATGACAAGCTTCAAGATTTTTTTTTATTGAAAGAGGTGAGATAAAAGAGATGCACCATCGACTTTGTATTTCTTTTTAACTGAAAAGGGATATGTCTTTGTTAGACTCTGATCTTGCATTGGGAAACACCTGGGCAGATCCCTGTGGATTCCCAATAGGTCAAGGGTCCATCTATACATTTTTCAGTAGAGGACTCAAGATTTTAAGGCTCAAAGAGGTCATTATGATAATCTAGTTTGACCTTCTGCATAACCTGAAATCCATGATTTGTAATTCTGTACACAAAAAAAAAAAAGGGGGGGGGGGGGGGGGGGAGTCACGGCCAGGCAACTGTCAGTGATACATGGACTTGGCCTCCCTCAATTCAAAATGCAGATCAAATAAAACAAAGGTTTGTTTTTTGTTTTTTGTTTGTTTTCCCTCTTTAAGATAAAATGTTCAGCTTCTCTGAGTGACATTATATATTTGCAGTACACGACATTGATAAATATACAGATCAGCAAAATCAGCTCCATTAAAGATCTATTGAACTGATAAAATATAAAATGAAAAGTTCCTCCTAATAGATATATTTACTCTGTCACTATCTTGATCTTTTCAGATGCTCAGTCAAGACTGAGACTCCATTTGCATAGCTCCTATAATTGATTACATAAAATATGATCAGTAATGATGCTACTATGACAGACAGAGCAACTTCCTGCAATATCTTTGGATATCATGTTGTATTAAGTGTATGAATACTTGATGTATCATTGTGGATCAGGGACTGTATGAAATCCCTAGGGGGAGGGTTATCACAGCTCCTCCAGGAAATGCAACCAGTAAGAAATGATTAAGGCAAATTACTCAGGTTAGAACACCTCCAGAGAGTTAGCACGACCTGGGGACTATTGCATATTCTGGCTCAAAATGCATTCTCCAGAGAGCAATAGAAAATAAAGGACTTTGGGATAAATAGCCTGAGTTTAAAATGACTTGGGCCCTTTGTCATAGGTTTCACCCCCACTCTGGACTTTAGAGTACAGATATGGGGACCTGCATGTGAACCCCTAAACTGAATTACCAGTTTAGATCTGGTTTTGCTGCCACCTCTCCCAAGTTCTATTTCCTTTCCCTGGGTAGCCCTGAGAGACTTCTTCACCAATTTCCTGGTGAACACCAATCCAAACCCTTGGATCTTAACACAGGAGAATTTAACTATCCCCCTCCTTTCCCCCACCAATTCCTGGTGACTCCAGATCCAATCCCCTAGGATCTTAACACAAGGAAAAATCAATCAGGTTCTTAAAAAGAAGACTTTTAATTAAAGAAAAGAAAGGTAAAAGAAAACCCTCTGGGAGATAGCATACCAGCGATCTCACAGACAACAGATTCAAAACATAGAGGATGTTCCTCTGGCAAAAACTTAGTTACACAAAAATTACCCATTTGATTAATGCCCAAGACAAGTTACAAAGAAAATAAACATAAACCTATTTATTCCCTTCACTAATACTCACTACTTGATAAGAGGCTGATTCCTTGATCTTTTCCACTCCAGCCAAACTGAAACTGACTCTAAACAAAGGAAACTTCCCTCCTTCCTTTTGAACCATCTTATCCACCCATTGGTTCCTCTGGTCAGGTGTCAGCTAGGTTAGGAGAACTTCTTAACCCTTTACAGGTAAAAGAGACATTAACCCTTAACTATCTGTTTATGACACCCTTCTTCCTGGTTCCTAAGCTAAAGACTAATATGAATTTGTAACCACAGGGAAAATCCACGTGTGGGGTTTGAATAACAGACACCTACCGGAGCCGAAGATTGGAGTTGGAGAGGCCTCTGGTAAGTTTTTTTAGCATGTATGAGTTCTGTTGGACAGTTAGGTGGGTTCTAGAGTAGAGAAGTGAAGTTTCTTTTTATATGTTTGCACTGTAATGCTTTTACCTTAAGATTAGAAGAAATGTGCTTGCTTAAAGGGAGATGTGTGTTAACTTTTAACTGCAGCAATACAGTGTTCATAGCCCTTGGAGAGAAAGCAAATCACCAGGGTTAGGCCTGAGCCTAAGTCTGAGCCCGGGCTTACATTGCAGTGAAGACCTACCCTTAGGCAGAAACACTAACTGTGATTATCAGTTAGTAAGTGTAGATAAGGAAGTTATGCGGCCTTAAAAACCTTGATCAGAAGAGAATGAAGTGTGAGTCTCTGCCCAGGAGAGGTGACAGCTGGGACCTGGACACACTTAAGTGGGTGACCTCAAGGGACCACAATGGCAGAAATACAGGTCTCACTACCCTGAAGCTCATGCATCTGACGAAGTGGGTATTCACCCACTAAAGCTTATGCTCCAATACTTCTGTTAGTCTATATGGTGCCACAGGACTCTTAGTCACTTTTTACAGATCCAGACTAACACGGCTACCCCGTCTGATACTTGATACCCTGAACCTGTAACAGTTGCAATGACTGTTCCTATTAAAATATAGGATTTAGGATCACTATTATTCTTTCATATTTTTCTATTCCTAGCCAGAGCAACAAACACATATATCAAGTACATATATTAATATATCTGCAGGCTACAGGAAGGGAAGTACCCCTGATTTAGAGGGCCAGCAGAAGGTCTATTCAGGTCTGTCACATCTTACATGCTCGAATTCAGCTTTACGCGGTCGGCAAAAACAAAAAAACCCCAAAAAAACAAAAAAAGAGAAAAATAACAATTTAAATACTGTTCCTGTAAGTGCGGGCGATTCCGCCTGCCATTACACTCAATGTAATTTTGACTATCCGTGGTTTTCGCTTTATGCACTGACCGCGGAACGTAACCCCAGCGTAAGATGAGACAGACCTGTATAACACTTAAGTACCACCAGAACCCTTTTATATAAGCTCCAACAGAGGGGTGGAATTCATACATAGAGTATATTTCTATTCACAATAATAAAGAGAATAATCCTTTTATCAATAGGTGATACCCAGTAAAGTAACAACAAGTGTAATGATATTTATATAAGGAGTATTAACAAATTTGGTTTGGGTCTGTAAGGTTGTTATCTGTGTAACTGACAAAAGGGAGTCAGATGTCAATATGCTTGGTACAGATAAGGCTGTGCATGGCTGCTATGCATAGCCATGAGTGTCAAAGAGGGCAAGAAACTTCACTTCTCTACTCTAGAACTCACCTAACTATCTGACAGAACTCACACATGGCAACTTACCTCTGCCCTTCTCAACCCACACTTCTGCACACAGACTTTGGCCAAAATACCCTTTCCCAACATTATTTGTTGTAATGTTTGGTGCAATAGAGTGTTAGGTAGGGAGAAGGTAACTTGATAATTGGTGCAAAGGGATGCTAGCACCTCAACATAGGTAAAGTCAAGATTGCAGTGTATGGTCTCTGGTGGGCAATATTAGTCATAATGGTAAAGATAGTGGAGGGGAAGATATGTACTACCAAGTGGCCCAACTCTTCATTTCCTTGCTTTTGTGTGTTTAAGTCTGATATTATGTCCAGGTAGCAGCATCCCCAATTGCTCCAAAGTTTTTTGTATATTAATTTCATAGGGTTTTTAAAATGCTTAATTAGGTGTGGAAAATTTTAAAAAAGAGGGAGAGGGGGAACAAACCTTTGTATGCAGGTAGAAGTGCAATTGCTATTAGAGAATATTTTACCTGCTGGCAGCTGGCACAAAAAAACTGTGTTGTAGGATAAAAATCTAACAAAGATTAGCTGTGGATGGAGTAGATTTTATCAGTTTTCCAAATAATTTTTTTAAATTTGACAGCATTTTCTAAAAGACATCAGTCAACAATGAAAAGTCAGATTGCCAAGGACAAATTTTGAAAGATTTCTTATTACTTGTTTTTGAGAAGAAAAAATAATATCCACATAGAAATTTTAAGGGCATAAAGACTAATCCTGTGCTAAAAATTTCTCACCAATAGGCCACATACCTACAAATACTGACACCGATGCTCTATTTTAAACGCATTTTGTAATACAAACCTAACTGTGGTATCATACTGGGCACCCCCTCAAGCTGCAACTAGTTTTAGGAATGTCAGTGCAAAAGAGACAGCATTAAAAAAAAGAGTTCAAAGAGAAATCACATATTAAAGGCCAGGAGAAAATGATTTATGAGGAAAGTTTACATTGTCATCAGCTGAACAAAAGCAAAGATCTAAAGTCTACAAGTAGTTGTAGGGTTTAAACACTAAGGGTTATGTCAATACTGGAGCTGGAGGTGTAATTTCCAACTCGAGTAGATATACCCACACTAGGGTCTTGTCTACACTTAAAATGCTACAGAGGCACAGCTGATGTGCTGCTGTCATCATCAGCGATCCCTCGAGGTTGAGGATGATCTCTATCACAGGCTTTATTTTTCGTGGGTCCTTTGGTCACTGAGGAGTCCGATCCTTGAGCCACCAGCTCATTGGCAGACGTTGCAGGTGGTGTTGGAAGACAGGGTTGGGCCACGATTCCTGCATGACAGTTGTCTTTCCTTTCTTTTCTGGCATTGCTGCACCCAGGGCAAGTTGATTTTCCTCAAAAGTGGATGTTCCCTCTCTGACAAGTCTTCACCAGTTATCCCTAGTCTGGGGTGCTGTCTCTGAGTGTGAGCTGTCAATGCCAGATCTCTTGATGTTTATCTTGAGGGTGTCTTTAAAGCATTTCTTTTCACCTCCCCATTTCCTTTCTCCTTTCGTGAGTTGGACATACAGCAGTTGTTCTGGTAAGTGTATCTCAGGGATGTGCCCACAGTGCCCACTCCACCTCTGTTGGTGCTGGATAATCAGGTCCTGAACAATCTTCCCACTTTATGTTGAGGATCTTTCAAAGAAAGTTCTGCTGCTGGCGTTCCAAGTTTTTCAGGTGTTTTCTATAGGTCACCCAGCACTTCAGTGTAGACCAGGGATTGTTAACCTTTGGCATGTGGCTCGTCAGGGTGAGCACCCTGGTGGGCCGGGCCGGTTTGTTTACCTGCCGCATCCGCAGGTTTGGCTGATCGTGGCTCCCGCTGGCCGCAGTTTGCCGTCCCAGGCCAATGCAGGCTGCGGGAAGCAGCGTGGGCCGAGGAATGTGCTAGCCGCCGCTTATTATTATTATTATTTTATTATTTTATTATTTTTTTCCACCACCCCCACTGGTGCTTACCCTGGCGAGCCACATGCCAAAGGTTGCCGATCCCTGGCGTAGACTTTACCTACGACAATGGGAGACGCAAAGGTAATCCACCTCTTCTTCTATGAACCTAGTGCTGTCTACAAAGGGATTTAGCTCAGCTTAACTAGTTGTCAGAGGTGTGGATTTTTCACACCCCTGAGCAACATCATTACACTGACCTAATTTTCTAGTGTAGACCAGGCCTAGCTCAGATTGATCTGACAGGCTAAAAATCAATCAAAGTGTAGCCAATGCAGAGCGAGTGGAGGAGGGGCTAACTGCCCTGAGTACATGCCTAAACTCCTGGGCAGGCTCACACTCAGGGCAGCTAGACCTTCCCACCATCATAGCAACATTTCTATATGTGTCATGTTAGCTCAATGAGATTGAGAATGGTTATGTTAACTCAAACTTGAAATTACACCTCCAGCTCTAGTCTAAAAATACCCTAATAAGGACATTTGGCCATTGCTTTAGCTAGTCTGTGTATAATAGAAAGAAATTGAGCAAAGGAAAATGCAAACGGTATCGTGACATTTTTTTAAACAGTAAAATCTAATAATCTGGGTAAAAGTTTTCCTCAGGAATACCTACAGGAAGTGGCAGAAGCCTCACTGTTTGAATCATTTGAAGTTGGAGCACATAAAACACCTAGCAGTATCATACTGGGAACAATCCTGCATTGGCAAAGAGTTGCACTAGATGACCTGGGAGGTTTCTTCCCCACCTCTACACTCTTTGACTCTATGAATAAACATGAAGCTAATCAGAATAGGTATAGTGTTTATCTAAGCAATATCATTTAGCTAACTGGAGCAGAGGAGGGAATAGAGAGCTCTTAGGCTGCTGATTAAACAAGATCAGGGCTTTGAACTAGGCTTTGGAGTTTTAATTTGAAGACCTTGATATGTATTTATATTGTAATACCCTGCTTATAACCTTAGTTGCTTAAAATAGACACCTTCTGTTGGGTATGTGATTTGGAAAGACTAAGTCCTCTATTCAGCAAAGCATTTAAGGTTACAGTTAACTGCAGGCACATGTTTAAGTGCTTTTTTGAACCAAGGTTTAAAGCAAGAGAAAGAAAGAAAAAAATCACAGATAGTAGAAATAAATAAAATGCAAACTGAGTGGGTGAGGGTTAATTCCCGAGAGGTACCAATTGGGCTATTTTTTCTTTTTTAGGTTTTTTTTTTTTTCCCCTTTACTGTGGTGAGTCCATGCTGTAACTCATCTTTCCAGCTTAACCATTGCACTTGTTTTTGTTCTGCTGCTCCCCACTCCACCCACCACTGTGATGGAGTTTACAATTACCACATTGGCCCAGAACGCCAGTACTGGGCCAGGAAGCCCCACTCCTGCAGAGCATGCTCTCATGCTCCCACTGGAGAAGGGGTTGAAAAGGGAGCAACCCAGCTCAACAGGAAGGAGGCTGGGGAGGAGGACAGACCTACCCTGGAGGCTCCTGCTGAGACTATATGCTGCGCCCAGTTGGGGCTGATGGTTTTGTTCCCTTTTCTATTCTCTTTCCCTCATCTGGGAGTGAAAGCAGGGAAAGAAAAGCAGCCCTAGGAAGTGACCCACGGAGGATAACTCCAAGGGTACTTTTAGGGGCCAGACACTTGATCCTTCCTGGGCCCTGGAGTGGTCAGAGCCCAATGGAGTGGGCATATCGAGGCTCCCTTACCACTGCCCCCATTACAGGAGGAACTCAAACCACCTTTATTCCTTACTGCATCTCTGAATAAAGGAGGACCAGGACTGAAGACTGACTCCCCAAGGAAGTGGGGCAGGGGAAGAAGTAGGTGCACTAACCACTAGGCCACCTAACCCACAAAGGACTCTATTACACTCGCCTCCTCCAAGCTCCCCTCTTCCACTTCTCCATCCCCCTTCTCCATCACCTCACATCTCTCCTCCCCTCCATATTCTTGCTTTCTCATGTAACCTTTACCCAATCACCTAACTTCTACAAAATAAATGGAGAGAGAGAAAGAAAGGAAATAAAGTTAGAACTATAGTTAATAAGTATCAGAGGGGTAGCCGTGTTAGTCTGAATCTGTAAAAAGCAACAGAGGGTCCTGTGGCACCTTTGAGACTAACAGAAGTATTGGGAGCATAAGCTTTCGTGGGTAAGAACCTCACT
>NC_048299.1:137515817-137622947 GCF_013100865.1 Trachemys scripta elegans
TCACCTGCACGTCCACTAATGTTATATATGCCATCATATGCCAGCAATGCCCCTCTGCTATGTACATTGGCCAAACTGGACAGTCACTACGCAAGAGGATAAATGGACACAAGTCAGATATCAGGAATGGCAATATACAAAAACCTGTAGGAGAACACTTCAACCTCCCTGGCCACACAATAGCAGATGTAAAGGTTGCCATCTTACAGCAAAAAAACTTCAGGACCAGACTCCAAAGAGAAACTGCTGAGCTCCAGTTCATTTGCAAATTTGACACCATCAGATCAGGATTAAACAAAGACTGTGAATGGCTATCCAACTACAGAAACAGTTTCTCCTCCCTTGGTGTTCACACCTCAACTGCTAGCAGAGCACCTCACCCTCCCTGATTGAACTAACCTCGTTATCTCCACACTGATATATACCTGCCTCTAGAGATTTCCATTACTTGCATCTGAAGAAGTGAGGTTCTTACCCACGAAAGCTTATGCTCCCAATACTTCTGTTAGTCTCAAAGGTGCCACAGGACCCTCTGTTGCTTTTTATAGTTAATAAGTTAGCCAGCAAAGTGCAAGGAAAACTTCCTACAAAACTCAGAGGCTTTCTGTGTGAAAGGGGCCACCAGTACAAAAGTTTGAGAATCACTGCTATATACAGTCTGAGAAAGCCCTAAAGAAAATTAAAAGATCCAGGGAATAGTGATGTTTGAAGACTGGCAAGTCATTTGGTGGAAAGTTTTGGGGAAGAATAAATGTTTTGTTTCCTTTAATGAAAGTCACTTTTTTTTTCCATTTAACTTACTTTGACACAAATTTTAACCAGCTCTACTAAAGAAAGATGGGAACCGCCACAGTCATCTCAAGGGTCAGCCTAACAACTTAAGGTCCTGATTCTGCAAGCTTCCACGCTGCTGCATTGAGTCCCACTGAAGATATTTTAGCAGAAACATCCCAACGATTGGGCTTATTCATCATTGTTAATATAGTGGCAGGTAATGGAGTAGTGGTACTATTGTTTACTATCCTGTTATAAATACAAAGGTCCTGATGACACTACACAGTGCTTTACACAGGTAGTTATCCAAATACTCTGAAGGTGAATAAACATCTCCATTTTAGAGGTGTCATTCAGCCATGGGGAAGTTAAGTGATTTGTTTGAGCTCATAGAGTGACTTGGTGGCAGAATCAGGAGAACCTAATTCCTAGCCCCATACTCAGTCCACTACTTCTCAGACACTGTAAAGATACCCTGTTGATAACATGGTTTTGTACAAACTCAGCAATATACACAATCATAAACATGCCTCCACCGTCCACTAATGAGTTTGGCTGGGTTGTTCCCAACTAGATTGAGGAAAAATATATGAATTACACAATGTCCCCAGGTGGCCAAGAAATTCACATTCTTTCAACCAATAGCAGGAGTCAATTCCATAACTGAGAGCTGTTCACTGAAAATGCCTTACTCCAGTCTCCAACTACACAAATGTAGGAACTACATGAGAGAACACCTTGGATTATTTCAGCTGTTGCACTTGTATATAGGAGTAACACACAAGGAGATGAAATACAAGGGATAGAAACACAGGCCACTGAACAGAGATTCAATAGAGCTGGGTTTTGTTCCCATGTCTGCCACTGGCTCCCTCCGATCTAAGGAACTCACAATTCTCTGCCACAATTTTCTCATTTGTAAACTAAAGACTAAGAAGCCAGCACCTTAAGAATGGAAAAATCAATGTGTAACAGTTAATTATTATTAAAAAATATTACCTTTCTTGTAGAGAAAGTCATACACAGAAAAATGGAAAGGAAAGACAGAGCAGCAAGAATAGACCTTATGAAGTATAAGTCTTATCTAATAATTTTCTTACATTTTTCTGTGCTGTAATTCCAAGGTGGTGATAGCAGTAGGAGTAGTGAGATGAAGATGGGGCGGGGGGGTCAGTTGGTCACTTGAGGTGCAAGTAGAGAAGTATCAGAGGGGTAGCTGTGTTAGTCTGGATCTGTAAAAAGCAACACAAAGTCCCACGGCACCTTTAAGACTAACAGACGTTTATTGGAGCATAAGCTTTTGTGGGTGAATGCGTATGACGAAGTGGGTATTCACCCACGAAAGTTTATGCTCCAATACATCTGTTAGTCTTAAAAGTAGAGAAGTGTCTCCTCAGAGTGATCTAACACTCAGATTGAAGGCCTAACTTTACTTCCTCCATCTCCAGTTTGAGCACTAGGTGCAATTGACTATGGTGTCTTCTTTATGGTAGAATCAGTAGCAAAAGTCATCTCTTTAGTGTATTCACAGCTGGCATATTTTAAGTACAGAAATATTTAAAAATAATCAAGAAATATTCAGGAAACAAATGGCAAATTTTGAAAATTGTCCTGAAGAAACATGATTGCTGAAATCTAATGATCTTGTATAATGTTACCAAGATTGTTCCAGAACACTTACCATTAGTTTTACTTTCATTTTTAGTGAGTCATTTAGATAAACCAATTATGTGTCATCAAAAGTCAATTCAGCTTTAATTTACTTAATGAATAAAGCTTGCCAAGTGAACAATAACTACATCAACTCCAGTAAACTGCTTCTTTTGAGTCTTTACAAACTAATGGAATCTAATCAATGAACAATTAAAATACTTCAATTTCAATGATAGATCACAATGGAACCTCACTGCAGTTATGTTCACATTTATTTTTGGCGCAGTTAACTATTATCAGCATGAGGTCTCATTATCTCTGATAAGGGGTCATAAGCATCTGCAATTCAAAGAACTGATTTGCATATACCATTTTTTTTTACTTGAATTACAAATCAGTATCCTGGGTACTATCTATACATGAACATTTTAAATATATGAATCCCTGGTATAAGTGTGGGGAGAAAGAATTCTTACTTAAAACAATGGTATTTTTCATTGTTTACAGTAATTTATCACCATTCACATTGCTTGATTGTCACAGTCTGTTCTTATTGATTTATATGCTCTATCAGTCTGCTGTAGCAGTCTGTCATATTTTTTTTTCATTCAGAACATATAACAGGAAAAGCTTGTACTGACAGCCAGCTGGATGGCTTCGCAGCCATAGCACACCATGAAACATGGGACTCTAAAGGTTTTAAATTGGCCTCATGCCTGAATCCAAAATCTGATTAACTTTGGAAGGGTGATAATGGTCACTTGTTACACCAGTGTCAGCATATAATGACATTCACATTGACCTCAGAACTTCATGGAGTACCATATTCAGAGACCTCAGAAATAAAGAAAGGAGGTGATTTTGCCCTCAAGGAATATCACAATTTGTAGTACATTTGATTTATCACCTGTTCCTGCAGGAAAGATATGTTCTTACTATGGTGAGTATTCTCCCAAGACCTCTTTCCCCTTTTTCATTACTCCAAATATGATGGCAAAAGGTAACAAAGGACCATTGAGAACAGTACCATCTAATTCTCTACTCTGCTGGTTTTCCCTACAGTCAGTCTAATTATCTTCTTAGGCTTCACTGCATGCAAGAGGACCCGAAGGATTTGCTAATGGTCACATTTGCTCTTCTGGGAATTCTTGTCAAATACAGGAGACTTGATTCTCAATTACACTGAGACTTCTTTGCACCACTTGGCAGTGTAATGGGTCCTTAAAGCAAGGGGTCAATGTATTGTTGTTTTTAAGACCTACCCACTGCACTGGATTTCATTTTCCCTGGGGGTTCAGTGCACTGAGCCAACACCCTACTAAACCACTGAAGCCCAAATAAGATTCCTGTAGCATCAATTGGCTTATTTCTGCTGTTGTATCTAAGTTTCAATATCATCCTTTTGGGATATAAATCTTCTGGTAAATAATTTAGCCTGAACTGAAAACTCTCTGTAGGATCAGGCATCTGACTGCAGATACCTGTGTGACAGATCCTGTAAGAACTGGTGTGAGGAGGATTAATTCCAAGCCTGTGATAGTTATACAGGAAGTGTGCCAGTATAGGGCCCACTTTCCCCAGAGGGGTTTCTGCAGCAAATAGCGAGGGGTATTAATGTTATCTGTTAGCTAGTGATCTTGTGACAACCATTTCACTAAGTGTTCCAGGAGGCAGACTTATTTACATGTCTATATAGTAAAAATACATAGTATAGGGGGTATGCCAATATTTCTGGTGCAAGCTTAAGATGGTTGCGTTATTCCAGAGGCTACAAAAAAAATTGGTAGCTGTTGCAAAATGAGCACCAATAAAGCCCATATTCTATACCATCTATACCATTCTATACTATACTCTGCACATGCCACATCTGTTACAGAAGTTATTTTACACCTAGCAGGAAGATTGGTCCTGTGGATAAGGCACTGGATTGGGACTCCAGAGATCTGTGTTCATCTCCTAGCTCTGATTCATTTCCATGCATGATCGCAAGTATGTCATACCACATATATGCCTCAGTTGCCCAGCTGTAAAACGGAATATGCTTCCTTTCTCCCACACTTTGCCTGATCTATAGTGAGATTTTACAGTCTAAACAAAGCTCCTATTTGTAGCTCTGCAGGGCCAGGAGATATAAACCCATGGCCTCTTAAACAGGTTACATATAACAAAGTTGACTCACTAACTGAACCTTGCTTAGCTTCTGGACCTTGGAAAGATAGTTTAAAAGGGGAAAGGGAGGAAACATTCCTGTGACAGATAATTTTAAAACTAACAGCAGCTGTCAAACTACTTATGGGTTTGGAATATTAAAGTTAATACTGGCAGGAATGGATATTGGCATATCAAGTGGTGCAAGGTGTATGATAAATACTTTCATATGACTAATCCATCACATTGTATATATTGCTGTTACATACTGCCTTACAGATTCTCTTAGGGTACATCTACACTACCGGGGGGAGTCGATTTAAGATACGCAAATTCAGCTACATGAATAGCGTAGCTGAATTCGACGTATTGCAGCCGACTTACCCCGTTGTGAGGACGGCGGCAAAATCGACTTCTGCGGCTTTTTGTCGGCGGCGCTTACTACCACCTCCGCTGGTGGAGTTAGAGCGCCGATTCGGGGATCGATTGTTGCGTCCCGACAGGACGCGATAAATCGATCCCCGAGAGGTCGATTTCTACCCGCCGATTCAGGCGGGTAGTATAGACCTAGCCTTAGAACATAGAAGCATTTTTAGTCTGAAATTAATGTTGTGTTGTGGGATTTTCTGCCCCAAGCTTCTTGTGGGAGCTGTACAAGCAGTAAGGGAGTTTTTGGTCTCTGCCTTAATCTCTAACTGGAGTCAATTCTTGAGGTAGAGTTGCGCCTTAAAAAGAAAGTATGCTGTTTGCACTGAGATTCCTGAAAGAGGGAATTGCCTGCATGTTCTTGTGTCCACCTCTTTTCAGTGAGTGATGTACATATGCAAGAGACAAGGTGCACTAAGAAAATACCCAGACTATAAGTTCCCAATTTTCCCTTCCATGGGAAGCTAAGTATACAAAGATATCCAATCTCTGCTACCACTCAGGAGACAGACAATAATATTACAAAATCATACTCTATGTACACATACCCACTATCTTGGGAGCCAGCTTCAAACAACTTTTTTTTTTTTTTTTACTTATATGGAATAAAGCTTTTATTATTTTCTTCACTGAAGGAAAGACAACTCAAAGGTCCAGGGTTAACAGTCAGATAAACATGGGTCTCTCTTTTCTATTAGCCTCAGAAGTTCCCTTTCTGCAGATGATTACTGGGACGTGTGAATAGTCTATGTGATGTGTATTTTATCATGAGTTCCAAGTCCCTGGGAATTCTGCAAATACATTTTAATGTTTGCAAAAGAAGCATCCTCTACTATTACTGCTTCTAGTTATAGTAAGAAAGTTTGTATTTATTTTTCACTACTGTGTTTCTATATTTTTCCCCTCACCTTTTAGGAATATTAAAACCTTTATATTTTTTTTACAATTATCTCAGACTTTAAGGCCATCTAGTTTGAGAGCCTGCACATTGCAGGACATAGAACCTCGTCCCCCACTCCTGTAGTAGGCCCATAACCTCTCGTTGAATTACTAAATTCCTCAAATCTTGATTTAAACACTGCAAGTTACAGAGAATCAACCATTAACTATAGTTCAACCCAGCAAATGATCATGCCCCATGCTGCTAAGGAAGGCAAAACCCCTCAGGGTCTCTTCCAGTTTGACCTGGCAGAAAATTCCTTCCCGACCCCCAAAGATAGTGATCAGTTATATCCTGAAAATGTGGGCAAGACTTATTGATGGCAAAAGAACAAATGGATATAAACGGTCCGACACTGGCCCTTAACTTAAATGATTCCTCTCTCTCTCTGGTGTTTATCCCCTTGATGTGTGTATAGAAAGCAACTGTATTTCTCCTTGCCTTCATTTGGTAAGGCTCAACAAGCCAAGCTCTTTGAGTCTCTTCTCATAAGGTAGATTTTACATTCCTCTGCTCATCCGAGTAGCCCTTCTCTGCTCCTGTTCCAGTTTGAATTCATCTTGTTGTTAGTCTCAAAGTGCATGACTTTGCACTATAAAATGCCATCCAATTTCTATTGCTTCAGTTTTCAAAGTCATTCATATCATCTTGTATGATATTCCAGTCCTCTTTTGTATTGGTAATACCTCCAAACTTTGTGTCAGCCACCAATTTTATTAGCACACTCCCACTTTTTGTGCCAAGGACATTAATAAAAATGTGAAATAAGATTTGTCCCAAGACCGATCCTCAAGAAACACCACTAGTAACCTTCCTTCAGCCTGACAGTTCACCTTTCAGCATGACCTGTTTTATTCTCCACTTTAACCCTTTCCTCACTCACCTTTCAATTTTCATGTATATACCCATCTTCTCCAATTGAACTAATAATTTCCCATGTGGAACTGTATCAAATGCTTTACTGAAATCCAGGTAGATTCGATCTACTGCATTTCATTTGTCTAAACAAATCAGTTATCTTCTCAAAGGAGATCAAGGGGGTCTGTCACGATCTACCATTTGTAAAACCATGTTATATTTTATTCCAACTACCATTCCCCTCTATGTCCTTATCTAGTCTTTGTTTCAAAATTTGTTCTAAGATTTTGCATACATTTGAGGGCCTTTGGTTTCTCAGATCACTTTTTCCCCATTTCTTAAATATAGGCACTATATTTGCAGTTCTCCAACCAGAGGGTATGAGCCCCACATTTACAGATTAATTAAAAATCCTTGCTATTGGTCTTGCAATTTCTTGTGCCAATTCCTTTAATGTTCTTGGATGAAAATTAACTGGGCCCCCTGATTTGGTCCCGTTAAGCTGTTTGAGTTTGGCTTCCACTTCCAATGTATAATTTTTATTTCCATATCCTGGTTGCCATTAGCCACTGAGCCACTGCCCCCAAGCTTCTCATTACTCTTATTTAAAACTGAGGCAAAGTATTCATTTAGGTGATGGGCCACACCTAGATTATCTTGAAATTTCACTCCATCCTCTGTGCTTACTGGTTATACTACTACTTTCCTTGTTTTCTTTTTATTTGTAAAACCTTTTACTAGGGTTTTAATTTTCTTTGCAAGAACCAACTCTGCTTGGCTTTTGGCAATTCTCCCTTTTCCCCTATGCTTTCTGATTTCCAAGAGGTAGCTTTCTTTGCTGATCCATACCTTCTTCCATTCATTGTAGACTGTTTTCTCCTAATAACCTGCTTGAGATGCTTGTTCATCTAGTTTGGTCTGAAACTCTTCATTACAAATGTCTTCCCCTTGTTTGTGATACAGGCTTCAGATACTTCAAGTCAAAGTTGCAGAAACGAATTTCAAGCCTCCTCCTCACTTAAATTCTTGAACTGTTCAGGCCAGCCCACTTCCCTAAATCAATTCCCTTAATTTTTTTAAGTCTGCCCTTTTGAAATCAAGAGCCCTAGCTGCCTACCTATTTTTATTTATTCTTCCATTTAGTCTAAACTGAATTAACTCACGATCACTCAAACCAAGATTATCCTCTCCAACCAGTTAGTCTGTGAGGTTCTTGCCACTACCACTTATATCAGCAAACCTTTTGTTGCTCAGGTGTGTGAAATGTAGTGTACACAGTGCTACTGCCGCTCATTGAGATGGTTTGTTATGTCGGCAGGAGAGCTCTCTGCAGTCAACATAGAACAGTTACATGAGCGCTCTTACAGTGGCTACTGTATCAATTAACTTTTAAAATACAATTTGGCTATACACAGCCAGCATTTGAATACCTGTAGTTAAGTTACATCCCCACTATGAAATACCATACACAGTAGGTTTATTTTCAAAGTAATGTGTTTAAATGTTGGACTACTCACTAATTTCACCAGGGAAAATACATAGTCACATATTTTGTACAAATCTTTAATTTTGTACGTGTAGATTCATTAGTTAATTACATGAATATTAATAATTAATGAGTTTTCCATTAGTGCGCAACATTTAAGACCACTAATGATTAGGTCCCCAAGGCTCAAAGTGCTAGTAGACAAGTCTTGTACCCTACCAAGTTTTCTACCCCTCCTGGGGCTCATTAGGCACACTAAATCAGATTATGTAGTAGTGACAATACCAGCTTAAAGTCTCTGTCTATACTACAGCTAAATTTTACTTTCCTTCCTTTCTGGAAAATGGTTCTCATCAAGTTCTTGAACATGGCACACAACAAGGAGGTAGCAGCAAATCTAACATTTGAGAAATGTCAGTTATTAGATATTACAGTCCATTCTGACAAGCTTAAAACAGTTAACTCTGGCACTGTACAGAATATGCTTCACTATCTTTCACCACCAAAATGAAGGAGTTATCTTTGTCATGGCATTAAAGTGTTGCACATATTGAACTAATACTTTGACTAGCCTAATTTTGAATTGCATGACATTTCCCACTGTGCTTTGACATATCAATACTGTGGCTTAGATCAGTGGTTCTCAGGACTCATTTTTTGGTGGCCTCAATCTGGGGACACCAACTCTTGCTGGTGGCCACTCTCACACTTTTTCCTAAAATACTTAATTAGCTTTAGGAAAAAGAAATAAATATGGACATACACATCCAAATCATTTTAATGTATTGCTAGTTAGTAAGTCTGTTGTGAGAAGTGATATTAACAAACATACACATATTACTTTTCACAGCAGACTTACTCAGCCCTGGCAAACTTGGGGACAAATTAAGCCCTGGATGTGGGGTTGGGGGAGACAGTGGGGGCCAGGGAGGCAGCAGGGAGCTGGAGCCTGAAGCCCCACAGCCAGAGCCTGCTGCCCCACCACTCCAGGGATGAAGCCCAAAGCCTGAGCCCCATTACCTCTGGGACGGTGGGGAACTCACTGGCTGCCTGCTCCTCCAGTGTTGTGCCCCAGGTGACTCCAGAGGAGGGCAGGGTCCAAATCCTGCTGGTGGCCCCAGCAACCAACACCAAGGCGGTGCATCCAGGACCAACAAGGGGGGGGGGAGCTGCTACTTTATCCCCCTCCCCCAATCACAGTCCAGGAGGCTATGGCCGCAAGAAAAAGCCCCTGGTGGACGCATGCGTGGCTGCATTTGAGAACGCTCAGATGTTCTGAGAATGGCTTTAACATTTCAAATAAGCACAAGATTTTGTTATTGTGATAGGGTCAACAGGCCCCACACTGAACCATGTTGGGAAGTAGAGCAATACTGGGCTAGAAAGGCCCTGTCCCTCAAGGGTGCAAGGCATTTTCTCAGTGAAGGAACAATTTTAAATGACCCTGGTCACCCTGAAGAAAGGGACGAATGAGCTGCATGTGGCAACAGGAAGCAAAGGTGATGCTGACAGCTGTGCAAGGAGTGGCAACAGCTCTGCAAACTCTGTTCTAGTGTCAGGGACTTGGGTTCCCTTGCCCTCTTTGGGAGTTGAAAGTCCAGAGAGAGATTGACTAAATGAACTGGAAATTGAGAAGAGGCTGCTAAATCTGTCACTGTGCCCCAAACTGAGGAGCTTCAGACTGGCAAGAACTGACCTGGAGATAACATAATTTCGGGTACCTCAGAAACTGGGCTGGACACTGAGAGGTCACTAGGGCCCTGGGTCAGGCCTGGTAGAGTAGGTGGGTGTAGGTCCCCATATTTTGCCCCCTTGCTCCTTTGCAGTGATGAGCTCTTGGGGAACAATCAGAGCACAAGTGGGTGATTGAGGCTGGAACAGGAGTTCACTCTGGGATGACTAGACTGGCAAAACCTGCAAGGCCACAGCTGACCACTAAGCCAGTTGCTCACCACACCGTCCCACTACAGTTATATATTTTTATATTGCTGTTAGTATTGCACTGCCCAATGAGTAACAGCAATTTCAGTCGTACGGCAACAAGAAGTCGCCTCAAAAATATGAATGGGATTATTTATTGTACACAATCCTTATAGTTTAGTATACAACACTCCACCTCACAGCCAATTCATATTAGTAATTCTCATAAGCAAGTTTGGTTGGAAAACGTACTTGTACGGCTTAGTGGTTTAGTGAGACTCCTAAAATCCCCTATTCAAATCCTTGCAGAGTCCTCATGCCTTTTCATCTTTCCATGGTGCTATAGACAGTACACAGTTCAGAGTGTGGATCTTTCATCTGAGGTCTTAAAAGCAGAGTTCAGCTTAGCATGCTGTACACAACAATCTCATGGCACTTTTTGTGCGTGGGTCTTGGTCAAGGAATCCCCAACTCCTTTGCAGTATGCTGATGTTCATTCTAGACATGGGTTTCAGTATTCTCACGTGTACTCCCCTTGTGTGTTTTTGTAAATTTAGACTTAAAACTGCCCAAGTACATCATTAACATTCAGGCACCCAAATACAATACAAGCAAACAGACTCTTCCATTACAAACTCCATTTTTACAGTTAATGTACATGCTCAATTTGACCTTTGATTTAATACATTAATCTAAACCTTAACATTCAAATTACCTATACCAATAGACATTGTACGTTGTCAAGAGTCTAATCCAAAATTATCTGCAGCCTGAGCATGAGTGGTTGTACACTGGAAACATTAAAAAGTCATTTATTATGGTGATGAGCAGTTAGTGTGTTTGGGTAATCTGATGTCTGTATGGAGAAGTACATGACCTGAAGTAACTGTTAGTGGTGTATTTGTTGGTGATTTTCTTTTTTTGTTTCATTGACAGCCAGTTGCAATTACCATGTCTATTGTAGTAGTGCCTAAAGGCCTCAGTTAGGTGAGGTCCCCATTTTCCTAGGTAATGCACCTAGATATCAGCTGGATAGTTGCACTCAACCAAATATATGTTAAGTGGTGTATGGATTTCCTTATTTAAATAACTGTTTGGGTGAGGGTTAGTATTGGTTACTGGATATTAAAAAAGCAGGGACACTTAACACTATTGCATAGGGGAAGCAGACAGGGCATCAGATATGGCTGGATTAGGCAAAGTTGTGGTCAAGTCACCCGAGTTACTTATTTCCACCAATGTAAGGTCTAAAATAGAATCTGACCCCTACACAGCACAACCAAGACACATTACAGCACAGCTGTTATGGCAGAAGTTAGCAGATGGCATTGTAATACAGTTTTATGAGTTCTCTCAATTTGAAAGAAAGTTTTTAGTTCTCAAACAAACAAGTGTATTGTTTATATTGTTAGTTTTGTTATGTCACTAGAGAAGCTGTGGCAGATGGAGAAAGTAAAACAGGGAGAAAACTGCTATTTGGTAGAAGCTTATGCACTGTGGTGGGGATCTGTTCTTGATTCAAAGGTGGTAGTTCTACTGGCATTTTCTGCCCCTTTTTCAAATGGAAGAGGGATTGCAGACAATGGACAATGACTGGATAATGTTTCAAAGTCAAGCCCATTCACCCTTTGCTTTAGCTCTTGACAAATGTGTCTTTAAAGACTCAAGTTGTAGCCTTGCTTTTTTCTCAGCTCCAACTGCCATGAGCATCTCCCCACTGATCCGTAGATGATGTTTAAAGAGCTGAGGCCCCAGCACTGAGCTGGCAGCAGGCTGCACTGATGACTTGAAACAACACCAGTCCACATGAAATGACAGAGGGAGTGAGACTTCAGTCTCTAATGCTTTAATGGCCTTAGGCAATTCAGATATCTGTTCTTATATAAGCAGCTGCTGCTATGTTTCGGGACCTTCAGCAGGCTCTGTGGGGACATTGTGGTATCAATCTTGCAACAAAGCTAAAGATCTATAGAACAACAGTTATGCCAACTCTTTGTACAGAAGTGAAATGTGGGCACTGAGGAAGGCTGAAGAACACTGGATTGATGTTTCTGATTCTCAATGTCTGTCAAGTACTACATATCCAGTGGCAGGATAAGGTCAGAAATGAGGATATGCAAAGCTGAATCCAACCACCACCATCAGCATTGGTTTGGTTTCAGCAGCTTTTTTGATATGCACCTATTACTAGAATGGAAGACCAACAAATTCCAAAGTGTGTACACCAAGGAATACACTGCACAACTGGAGATCATGTAGGCATGAAAATCTCCGGTGGCACAACAAGATTGCATATTCAATTTGTCCATCACTGGCAATCATGCCACCAGCTTGCCAGAGAGAGTTCTGAGTGACTCTTGATTTGCAAGGAGGCCACATACCTTTGGGATTTGCCATGATGATGATCAGGACAGATCAGCTTCCTAAGAAACAGTATGTGGGATGAGTTTTCTGGCACATGTGGATGACAGTGTGTGTGTTGTCTGCAATGTCCTCTGTTCCAGGTAAAAAGTTATGCTTAGAATATACCCAAACACCCCATCACTGGTCTCTCCTGTATTAGCAGGACAACTTGCAAGCCCCAGCATTTTACTACCAATTGACAAAGAGGGAACATGGATGTCAGCATAAGGCACTCAATTTGTAAAATGAAGTGATGATGACACTGGTAGACCATGTGGCAGCACTTGCCAAGGCTGTATGCATTAGCTATGCACTGATAGATTCATAGCTGGAAACCAGATACCTCACCTGTATTTTAGTATTGTTCAAGATAGTTGTTAGACTTGTAAGGATGCGTTCAGTGTTTAGACTCTAAAATTCTTGTAAGTCACTACATGCATTAATCTTATTTGTAATGTCTGTCTCCCATGCTATAAGGTAATACAAAAGTTTTGCTTTATAATTTAAAAAAAATGTCTGCTCCTAACTTTTGAAACCAGGGAGGAATGATTCCCCTGCCCATCAAGGACTATCTAAACTAAATGGGCCATTGTGGAACATCATGATGCAAAGACTGGGTTAATGGTCCTTTAACGCCCATGAAAATGCTACATGCAAGAAAGCCTGTCCCATGAGTTTAAACGCTGGAAGAAAGGTATAAAACATACACAAAAGAAAATTTTCTCTCTTTGCTGTTTGGACTCTCACAGGGCTGGAGCTAGGAAACAAAAGCAGAGATCCCCAGGGTCAACCTGGGTAGCCCTAAAAGACATTCAGTGATGACATATTACTGCACCTGTTACCTTTTGGAACCATAGACTGTAACTCAGTTGTGTATATATATGTTGCCTGTTTTAACCTGTACATAACTCACTTATTTTTCCAAGTTAATATAATCCTTAGTTTACTACAGGATTGGCTACAAGCATCGTCTTTGGTTGAGGTCAAAGGTACAAAGTGACCTCGGATAAGTGACTGGAAGCAACCTGAATCTTTTGTGATCTTTGGTATATGGCAACCAACTATCACTGAGTCCAGCTTGCCTGGGTGGTAAGATAGACTGGCGTACTCAAGGGGACTGTCTGTGGCTCTATGGTAAGGTTGTTACAGTGCTTCAGGAATTCATACTTGTTACTGGGTTGGTGAAATCTATCGAACTTACCACCCATCTGCTTTTTGACAATCTGCCCTCAGGTTGGCATTCACAATCATGAACCACTCCAGATAGTGATAATAAAATTGTGTTGGTACTGTGATGTAATAAAATATAATCTGAGCAGAAGCTCGCATATACACATTCCTGACCTGCATACTAAAAACCTTCATGTATCTGCCTCAGAAAAAGACAAATAGAGCTAACATGGCAACCTTTCTTAGAAAATCAATTGCTGTGGAAGCCACCAGAAGGGCAGAAGTCTTTAAGTGATAGTTTTAATCATCCATTAATTTTATCTAGCTAGTGTCCAGGATATTAGTATTCTCAATAAATGTCCTGTGTATACCTACTGATTCAAACTATATTTATATTTTTCTTTATTTACAGTTTATAATACCCAACTACCTTAGTATAGGGCAAAGATCATTTCCTGGAAATTAATGAGCAGCTGGAGTTAATAGCTCCAAACTATTGAGTGCTCCCAGATGATCATTAGCCTCCAGGAAATGCCATATACCAAGGTTGTCATGGCTTAAGGTATATTTTGATTCAGATTTAAAGTGGTGTTTTTTGTGAAAAATTCAAACGTTAAGTCAGTGTGTATAGCAAATATGATGCATTCAGCATTATCAAAGCAACAGTTCCATATAGCTATCAACAATGGCAATCACATTAAAAGTTCAAGTGACAAGAAATGGAAATGAAATTTTTCTGCATCACCAAATACTGCAATATCAGTTATATGGTGAAACCTACCTCCATATTTTGGTGGATGAACATATGTAAAAAATCTTTAAATTCTTTAAAGGTAAAAGAGTTAGGGGACAAATTTCTTTGGTTTCAAACTCACACACACTACAGAAGTTTGGGCGGGGAGGAGGGTGTCGATTTACCTGGCCGTGAAGACGGCGGCAAGTCGACTGCTGCTGCTCCCCTGTCGACTCCCCTTCCGCCTCTCGCCACGGTGGAGTTCCAGAGTCAATGGCAGAGCGATCGAGGATCGATTTTATCGCATCTACACTAGACGTGATAAATCGATCCCCGATAGATCGATCACTACCCGCCGATCTGGCGGGTAGTGTAGTCATACCCTCAGTCTTCGACATTCACCTGTGAATTGCAGACTGAACTTTTTTGCTTCATCTATAGTGTAAGGATTCTAGTTACAACCCATCACTATTTTTCATTTAAAAACCTTTCAGTCGTTTCCACTGCTATTTAATATATACTTATAGTAAATCTGAATTCTCTCTACCTCATGCACGTTACTGTCATATCGCAGTGATGTTTACATGAAGATTCTCATCAAATTTTACTCAAAAATGAGGCCTAGATTCTTCACCTCTTTTATGGTAGCTGTGAAAAATCCTGACACGGTTTCTTCTGTGGCCATCTTCCAGGAATGCCTTCCAGGGTCTTTTATGAGCACTATTGTGCTGCCCCTCACCAACAAAGGCATTGAGATCAAGCTTCTTCTGAACTCAGATGGAAGGGAATGCCACTTCCCTGGGCCCTCTACTAAGAGGTCTCTTCCTCCCCCCCTCACAGTGTTGCCCGCTACCTGGGACTGTCAGTAACAATGAAGAAACATATTTTATTGCAGGGCCATATTATTTTTCCAGCCAACATGTCCCAGTGTCCAGCAGCAGCATGACATAGGGTTAGGAAGAGCTAAAGTAGGATACCCAGGTGGGCTTCAGCAGGTTAAGGTAGCTTGTTACATGAGTGCAACCTCTCAGCTCTGTGGAGTTAATTGTGAATGTTTAGAGCTACAATTCAATGTGGCCACTAGGGGGCACACAGAAAGGCAATAAGAATCTATATAAACAGGAAATAGAGACAGTCTTGCATTCGCCTGAACAAGAATGTCCTGGGACTCTAATCTGTGCAATTTTGTTCAAGGAACAAGCTGTCAACAGCAATGCAATAAGCTAATTTGTTTACCTAGCAGTCTAGAAGAAGAAAGCCTACAGTTGTAGTCCTCAGAGAAAAGGTAGCTATAAAGGGGACAACATGCTGGTTAGCCAAAAGGAAGGACCCCAGATTGTTTACCTGCTCAGATGAATTTGGTGCCAAGTACAGAGAATCTATGCTTGGACAGCTGTAGGAAATCCAGACATCAATAGAAGCATGTGATCTTCCTGCTACACAATGCCTTCATGATCTGTAAAAAGTCAGTCAAGCGTTAGGATTTTTCACTGCAGTAAAAGCCACAAATCTTCCCCTTCTTTCGTTTCAAATTTCAAACAACAAAACATTGATTAAATTGCAGTATCTCTCTATATCTGTGGTATTTATGTCACTTATCTCTTTAACATCTGAGTGGCATGTCCACTGGAATTCCATGGTGAACAATACATTGCTTCAGCCATCTCCCAGTGAAATATACAACCATGGCAGCAGGTCTCCAGAGGCACCATGCACTATACCCATCACTAATGCTTTAATCCATTAGTTTGTACAGTAATTTAAGGGCTCATAAATTAATAAAAATTGGCTGTAAAAGGCAACACACTCCAACATCTTTAGTGCTTTAAAGTTGGTGGGGAATGATTGGACACGGCTCCCAAAGGCAAATATTTCACTATCACATCTGCTATCTCATATGCTATGACCTACACTTTGTGCTGTTTAAGTAAAAACAAGTCCCAGTTGTTGGCATCTTAAGTGAGTAGTGATGCCTTGATTTAATGCTACTAATATGCTTTACGCACAGACCAGCAGGATGCCACTGAACCACTCTATGAAAGGCATGAGTTGAGAGGTTTGTGAATATTGAACTGTAGGGCTCTTAAACATTATTCTATGGGGAAAACTCACATCATAAGTTTGGTTAGGGGAGTGTTGGGAAGAGAAGAACTCCAGAAGTTTCAGATGGCAGTTGTGGAATATGCATTCAAGGACAGGAGACCAGATTTGGGGATATAGTTGACAGTTGTGTTTACTAGATGAAAAATAGTACAGTAGAAGAAAAAAGACTGAAGAAGATTTGAACATTTAGAGATAAGCCCCTGAGCCAAATTTAGGTTCTAGATTTCAAAATTTTCATGAGTGAAGAGATGTGTGGATCCATGGTTTTCTCCAGTTCATTGGAGACACATTAGATGCCAAATGTAAAATTTGGATCGAGATATGAATTCTCACCATCTCCATCCCCAGTCCACCATATACACAAAGTTTAAGGGCTGTCAGATCTAGGTCATGGATTCAATCCCTTTTTCTAAAAAGGAATAACTATTTCTATTGCACAATATTAGTTCTGGGAACCTAATGGAGCATCAAAGTGATTGTACATCACTTGGAAGGGATATAATCTCTCAAGCTTTGTGGCATAAGCTAACTTCTAGCTATTGGGTGTCAGGAGATAAGCTTCCCTGGGGCAGATTATCCCATAACCAATAACCTCAAGATTTCTTCCCTATCGCAACTGATAGCATCTACTTTCAGAAGCAGAATACTGAAGTAGATGGCCTATGACTATCTCTAAGTTTTCCCCTTTAATAAGAGTCTGCTTTCAGAGTCAAGTCCAAACATTGTACACTTCTCTCGGTACATTGTAAACAATGGATCCATTTGTCCTGACACAAAATCAGAGCTTAGATAGTTTCACCTCATGAAGGAAGCGTGGTCCAACGCATTCTACTATATTTTCCAACCTGAGTTGTGCTCGCGGTAACTACCAGAGTCAAAGCAAATAGTTTATGAAAAATCTGTAGATTGAATGTCCAATGTCTAGGAATGCATGATTCTTGATGTAAGAGAAGTAGTAAACGTGGAAGAAAACTGTGGCCCTTTGGTTGGGCCTTAACAGCGGCAATCCTCCAAAGTCAATGTATTATACTGATTAAATTTGTAAAATTTGTTTTTAATTTGGCTTTGCATTCTAATGAGCACCTGTAGCAAGGCGGTGGGATACCCTACAGTCCCAAGGAGGGACGAGCCTCCCCTAGCACCAAAGTGGGCGGAGACAGTGGATCCTGCGCTCACCCCCCCCAGAGGTCACAACGCAGGACAGGAAGTAGAAAAGCCCAACTGCAGAGCTCACTTGAACGCCAGCTGCCGGAGAGGTCAGATGCCTGTGGCCTAGCTCTCGGTTGGGGAACGCCGGCAGGCCGCAGCCGACCTGAGGACTGGCCGGGCCTGCCTCTCACCAGGTACCCCAAGGAGCAGCCGAGTCTACCCCTCGCCAGTTATCTGGAGGAACCAATGGTCCTGGAAACCTCCAAGGACACCACCCTAATCCAGGTACCGTACGAGGGGGAGTCCGGAAGTAGCCCGGGAGCAGCCGACCCTGGTCTGGCCGCAGCACTGCCAGAATCAATGTCAGTGTGTTGCGGTCAGGATCCCCACTGACTGCAGCGAGTCTTCTGCCGCTGTTAGGGCCCCGGGATGGGATGGGATGCAATGGAGTGGGTGGGCCTGCATCCCCCCTGCCACCCCACTCATGGGTGACAGTCTCCCCCTCGCACCAGACGCTCAGCCCCTGCATAAGGGCCTGAGCTCCTGACTGTTTGTTTGCTGTCCCGCCCTGACCTGGGGCCTGGGCCCACACTGAACTGTTGTGAGGTGGTGGGATACCCCACAGCCCCACGCAGGAACAAGCCTCGGCCGAGCCCCTTTACACCACCATACTGCTACTTGGCAAAATCTTGATTCCTAGGAAATCAGGACACATGAAGTCCCTATCAAGATGCATAAGAGACTATTTTTAACCTGTAAAAATGTCACTTTAGTGTCACTAAATATTTTGAGAGACAGATAAATTGGTAGAATTGAGAAGTGAATGTTTAAATGGTTAACACCCTAATGCTAAGGGCCCTGGCTCAAGTGTCATGGCATTTTGGGGTTTGCCAAGGATGTATTTTTAAATTGTTCTCATTCCATAGAACAGCTATACAAAGGGACTATATAATGCCACAAAATTGTGTGGTCTCAAGTTGCTACGTGAGGCTGAAGGCAATGGAAAATAAGATTCTAGAGCAGGGATCGGCAACCTTTGGCCCACGGCCCACCAGGGTAAGCAACCTGGCGGGCTGGGCAGGTTTGTTTACCTGCCGCATCCGCAGGTTTGGTCAATCGCGACTCCCACTGGCCATGGTTCGGCGTTCCAGGCCAATGGGGGCTGTGGGAAGCGGCAGCCAGCACATCCCTCGGCCCACACCCCTTCCCTCAGCCAGTGGGAGCCGCGATTGGCCGAGTCTGCAGATGCAGCAGGTAAAGAAACTGCTCTAGAGGCCTGTATACTAATAAATACTATGTTTGTGGGTACACACCAGTAATCAGGCCTACAAAGTATGCAGTTGCATTCTCAAAGTTGGTAGTCTCATAGATTGTCACCTGTTTGGCTAGATATTTTTCTGCATCTGCAAGTAGTAGTACACTCTCCATGCAAGATTACCCACTGGCACACCTAAGTGCATTGTATAAGGGCAGCTAAGGTAGATAAGCTATCTAAGTATTGAGCCTCAGAATTCTGTCCTATGTGACCTTATGAAATCTGGCAGAAGACAGGTTTTTAAAAGCAGGTTAATAATCCATATGCAAACTTGCTTGTAAAACTTTGCCAGGAAATTGGTAGTCCTAAACTCTGGATAGTTTAAATGACTTACACCTCTCCACAAAACCAGTATATCCAGATTAGTTGATGATGAAAATGTCTGAAAGTGCGAGAGAAGAGACCTGGTATCTTCAGTCTTAGCTAGTTGACAATTAAAAAAAAAAATCTCTTTAGAATGTATAACTGTAGAACTGATGAATGAAATTGCTTTTAATTGTTCACTTTATTAATGTAACTTCATAAGTAAAGTTTTATGAATGAAACAATATTCATTCATAAAACCGGTTACCCCAATAACTGGCTAATTAACATTTAAGATGCTTGTTAAGAGCCATAGCTGTTCAGTCAGCTGCCTTTGTAAGTTTCACTATCAATCCAATTCCTGCTTAAATCACTAAGACTTGCACTGTTTCAGTATTGTAACTTCTGTTCACCATTTATTAAACTTGCCTGCAGTGTAACTTCTGTTCACTGTTTGCCATCCTTTAAACTTGTCTATATTGTAACTTCTGTTCACTGTTTGCCATATTGTAATTCAAACCCCATTTTAAAACGCTTACTCCATTTTCTAAGGGCTTGCTGCAACCTTCATTTTTGCAAACCCTGCTGTAATCTTATTAGTTTAGTTTAGATGTGTGAATGAGGTATGTATGGATGATGGAATCAACCTTCAGCCCCAGCCTATCCTGATTAAATAGAGTTCAAACACCAACGGCTGAAGATGCAAACAAGAGCCCTAACAAAGTAAGAAGAATCCACCCTAAAAAGAAAATGTACAATAAAAGGAAAATCAAAGCCCAGTCTGAATCTGAAAGTCATGTCTGCAATTGACAGGTGATCAATCACCAAACCTGGAGGCAGCGTGACACCGCAAAACCTATAGACTCTGGATTCAAACTAAAGCCTACAAAAAGGATGGGTGAGATGGAAAACTTTGGAGGAGGATAACATTCTGCTGCCAACATGGAAGGGCATCGGTGCATGCCCAACAGAGACCCAGCTCGTCCTTGTGCCCGGCTTTCCTGGCCAATTAGCCGCCACAAGCTACGAACCCAAGCTGCAAACTCAAGCCACAGACTCAAGCAGGACTGGTAACTATGCAGCAGCTGCAGAACATCTGATGGATGTGTGTGTATAGGTATTAGGTATAATGTGTGTGTATAAGGATTAAGATATTAGTTATTGGTCATAAATCAAATTGTTATCATAATAAATGTGACATCTTTATCTTGTCCCCTTTAATAAGATCCTGCTAGTT
The DNA here is from genome assembly GCF_013100865.1 of Trachemys scripta elegans. Taxonomy (NCBI): domain Eukaryota; kingdom Metazoa; phylum Chordata; order Testudines; family Emydidae; genus Trachemys; species Trachemys scripta. The sequence continues at coordinate 137,536,436 of NC_048299.1, forward strand.
TTTATTGGTATAACATAACACCTAGTGCCAGCTTCACAAGTCAGTTTCTTGCTTGATTAATTTTTTTATAGGACAATATGGTTTTGTATTGGGAGATTTAGTTAACACATTTAAATGACTATCCTGCATTATAAAGTAAAATTAGTATTGCAGTCTTTGGTTTTTCTCCAGATCAATTCTGACTTGGAAAAAGCTTCTATTAAACACTCTCAGAGAGTCATTTTATATCTCTATTTCTGCACATGCTTAATCCAATTATTCTGTCATTGTTCCCAAGTCACATTCACTGTCATGTTGCTAGTCACTGACTGTGTCTTGGTGAGACTTAGTACTATTACAATTTGCTTACCATATCAGTTCATGTAAGTATTTATGCAGAACCAGAAAACAGTTTAAATTCATTAACTGTGTTGGTTTTGTTTCTTCAGGAGTTAAATAAATAAAAGCAAACACACCTGTAAACATCCACAGATAAGCAACATAAAGGAATATCTTAAGTGATGTGATGGAGGAATAGGATTCCTTTGGAAGTCATTACTAGGGATGGGAAAGCTAAGAGCCTCACAGTTCATTGAAAACAGTTGTGCTTGTGATGTTGGAAGTAGCCTTGAAGTGGGGCTTTTGAGAGCTCAAATTCTATTTTACCACCTGTTGCTATTAAATCCCCCTTCCTATTATCAGAGTATTTAATGCCACCTGCCATTGTTAACAACTGCATAACCCATTCCCCTTGTTTCATTTTTCTATTAGAAACAGGTTTTTGGAGCTTGACTTTTTTTCCCCCTTCACCAGCATTTCCATGTATATAATCATGTGTTATGGAGGTGATATCCCTGTGATAAGATCTCATGCACCTTTGACCACTTCATTTGCCCTCTCCACATTAAGTCTCTCCAAGCCTCTAATACCTCACAACACTGCAAGATATCAAAGAAGGGCTTTTGACTGTTGGAAAGAGAAGATTAACCATTTTCTGATAAGACACGGGAGCACTTGCTTCTAGGCCTTCAAAGTCATGAGAATTTATTTTGTAAAAATAGCCTATTTTGCTGTAGGTCTTATTTTACTGGTTGTGGAGGGTAGGGGCTTGCCTAATGCACTTCAGACCCCACTTCAAGTTGTTTATAATATCCTTGTGACAGCATGGGAATTTTTTGTAATATTTTATATGAATAGTGTATGGCTCAGTTTCCCCTATATGCTGCATATAGGTAGTAAAAAAAGATTTACTCTGTGCACAGACCCAGACATACAGGGGTTACTGATGCCTACCAGTATCTCCCTGGACATGGGGTGCAGGCCCCATTCTGAGAAGATAATGGCTACTCCCCTTGTCCTGACATTTGGTACCTAGCAAGTAACAAACAGGGCCCACCTCACCTCAGGAAGCCAGCCATGTTTGATCAGTTGGAGAACAAAGGGCTGATAACGTTTGCCCAGGGTCAAGAACAAGGATTGAGGAGGGACCAGGTAGGGGGTTGTTAAGAGTGGGCTGCTGGAAACTTGAGACTCTCCTGAACTGGGACAAGAGAGCAGTCAGAAGGCTCTGGGCTAACCAAGATGGATCATGGTGTAACTTTCTGTTCCCTATACTAAATAAGGACTTTCATTGTTGTGTTCCAGACATCTAATAAACCCTACTGCTTTTACAATACTGTCTGAGTGTCACAGCAGATGCTGAAGGTGGGTGTGCATTGCTCACAAGTTTTTCCTCTATGTCCAACTCAGGTAGACTCACTGAAAGGCGCTCACAGTGTGAAGGTTTTCCCTTTTTAAACTCTCCCCCCAACACACACCCTTCCAGGCAGAGAAAGCCTTACAGGTGCTCCTAATTAGTGCTGAACAGGCCCAGAAGAGTCCGTTAGTCTCCTTTCCACCAGAGTGAGGACATTCCCCTCCACACAGGTTTTTATGGTTGCCTCAGACCTGTACAATTGACTCATAACTAAGTGCACAAGATACAAAAAAAGCTACAAATTTTTAAACCTTCCAAAGCATTTCTAATTTTTTGTCTTTAATTTACTGTGCATGTCAAGTTCAGCATTTGTGTTATGAAAAATACTCATTTGGTATAATGGGTACCATGCACTCATGGCTTAGTAGCCATCAAAACTCATGCCAGTAAAATTTCTATCAACCCACATGATCACATGCTTAAGCTACAACAGTGCCACCTCTCACTGATAGAATTATATTTTGGCTTTCACACATTATAGAATGCATGTCCCTAACTGTGGCAAATAATCATACTTGTGCACTATTCTTGTAGTGCAGAGTCCCTAAAGATATGCTATCACCTCTCTACTCCATGACACACTTTACACTATTCAGTACAAAATTATATTTCTTCCTCTCCTATACATTCTATTGACACTTTTTATTTTAATCTTCCAAGGAGCACCTGTCAGTAGAGCTGCTGTGGAGTCCATCCAGAACTTAAAACTGCCTTCACCTGTAGAACCCCTAGGGGACAGCAGCAGTGCTTCTGGCTTCACCTTCCCCAGGGCACACATACACTCATAGGCACAGAAGGTGAAATTTGCATCCACATGCACTCAGGAATGCATCTGGTCCAGAGTCTGTATAGCACCATATAAGTGATAGATCACATTTTCTGGCTACCACCACCTTACTTCTCTTGACTTGGTTCTCCAAGTGTTTCCTTGCCATTCTCTTTCTGCCTGTGTCCAGTTCTTCCCACCATAATATCATACTAGCAGCAGCATCCAGACAAGCTCTGTCCTCTCTCCAACAAGGGGAAGAAAATCAGGAGGAGCTGCTACACTCCTCTGCTAACTATTGCCACCAGCCAGCAAGCCTGCCCCCCAGTCCTGTTCCCCAAGTACACCAGTAGCAGAGCTTTCACACAATTGTGGTATCACCACTGTCTTTCCCAGTGCGGGAAGTACCGTTGCCATGGCAGCCATAGGAACTGCAGAGGGCCACAGCTAGAAGGCATCACAGACTGAGCATCACATGACAGATATTATCTTAACTCTCCATTTCCTGGTTTTCAGAAGTTTAGATTTAGATTTTTCTGCCCTTAAAAGGGCAGAGTCAAGGATGTCTGCTGTGGAAGTCATTACCCTAGCAGTTGTGCTTTGTTTTGTTGTGCTTGTTTCCTGGTTCTGTGATGTTTCAGCCTGCTGATACTGATTTCCACATTTTGGAAAAGTATGAGGACACTAGCATGTAACCATAACTGTCTCTTTAACACAGACATCTGGTAGGGAATACTCCTGGATTCATATATGAGGCTAATCCCTCCCTCAGCAACTGCCTCCAAACATGAATGGAAGCTCATCTGCCAGCAAAAACAACAGTATTTATAATATTATTTACAGAGACACCATGCCTTATCTGCACCACCAAGACCTTGGTTAGTCTTCCCTCCAACCCCCATTCTTGTACAGCTAGTGTCAGGCTACTTAATACTCCATAAACCAAGAAATAGTCCAGGTGAAGGCAAAAAAGGAGAGGAAGTGGAATAGCAGGCCTGTTTACTTCCAACCTCAGACAGAAGACAATCTACCTAAGAATCAAAGCTTCAAATACCTCCATATGTTCTGTGATGTGTGCAAGAGACACACAAGTTTTCCAGATGGAACCCAGTGGACTTATTTGAGGAATTAATGGACCTATTGCCATTGTTCTGCAATATCCCATAGTCATTGTTCTTGGCGACTTCAGCATACATTCTGGCCACTGCAGACATACATGTAGGACTGGTGATCAGATCTTACTGGAAGCAATGGATTTTTCCACAGTCTATGTCTGGACCCATTGAACTAGATACAAGCTGTATACAATCTTCAGCTTAAGAGTGAAACTTGGTGACAATTATTATTCCACTGTTCTTGTCTAACGACTACCTCATCCAGACAGTGATCATCAGAGCCTTTACTCTATCCCATAAGGGAAGCTGAACAGAGATGCTTCCAAAAACCTTAGCTTTTCATTATGTTAGGAAGGCAAGCCACCAAGCTACTGGGATAAGGTGACAACAAACTTAATTTCAACCATTGATTATTTGAACTCAAGCCAACCCCTCTACTGACCACAAACATAACCATGGTTCAATATCAAACAGGCAGAAAACAACCTGTTGAACAAAACTCAGTCCAAATCCATCTGCCAGAGCACGAAGGCTTCCAGTAGGACTAAAGCCACCACAATAAGGGAAACAAAGAACTTCTCCACCATTACAGCCAGTAGAGCTGTTTTCACTTTGTGAGCCACCTAATCAAGTTGGACAGCATGATCCAAGCCCCAGTGTCAAATATTGACTGAAGCAGAGAGTGTCGTCATTCTGCTTTGCAGCAAAGCAGCCAAATAGGACAAGAACTTGCCAAGCCAGAAATCTGATCTGGACTGCTTAGCACTGACCTCACTACCCTGATGAAGTCAGCCCCACCTCCGCTCTGGAAGTCAACCCGCCACTTGCAAAACAGTTCTATGCTCCTTTCAGCAGATAAAAGTGAATAAACCATGCCCAATGGCAACAACTTATCAATGCTTCCTTCAGAGAAATGAGACTACCTATTTCCCTGAAAGATACAATCATCTGTCCAATCTTCAAAAGTCCAGCACTAGGCAAAAAGCCTGTCCAACTATCTCTCTGTCTCCATCTTCCCATTCCCAAATGGAAGATTTGTGGAAGTGGTGACAACTAAGCTCCAACACATCTGTCAACATTTTTTTGACGTTGGGCTTTTTTAGATTTTTTACCATTGGGCTTTTGATTTGGGGACAGCATAAACCCCTGATGGCACAAGACGTTAACCTCACCATGACAGTGGGGAGAGCCTGCATCTCCTTGTTCGTAACTCAACAACTTCTGTTTTTTAGACTGAACTTTATTGGGCATGCAAATTGCTATGCCATGTACGGTCCCAGCACAGGGTGACATTAGTCTTGATTGGGACCTCTACCCCAATAAATATCTGCAGTTTTTGACAGTAAGATGCAAAGTGCTGCTGACTTGCTTCTATGATATAACTAGAGTAAGTGCCACACCAGGGGACCTTCTGTCATTCTCCAGAAAGAAACAGTGAGTGGCAATAAGTAAGTGCTCCAATTCCCCCAAGTGACTCACCTGTCAGGAAAATCACTGTAGGCTGCACTGCCAGGGATGACATAACACCCAACCCTGTAATAAGGATGTCTTGTTACTTACATGAAAATGAGTATCTGGATGAACAGCTGGCTCAGACTGTACCCAGGAAAGACCTGGTGACAGTCTCTGGATTGAGGAAATGCTTCCAAGAACTATTCAGGACAATCTCCTTCTCCCCCCTCACCTTACTGGAAGCAATGGATTTTTCCACAATCTATGTCTGGACCCACTGAACTGTCCCCCTCCCTATGTGATGCAAAGTCTTGGGTCCTATTTAACTCTTTACTAGGCCTACATGTAGTGTCAGAGGTAAAAATAATGTTTTCTTCCACCTTCAACTTGCTAAGAAGTTCCTAGTCGCCTTCCCCCTACACTAGAATCTAGATACAACGATGCACACATTTGTCAGCTCCAGAACTGATTATTGTAACTCACTGTATATGAAGTTAAAAGGGGGGGGGGGGGGAAAGCAATGAAAAGGCATCATCTTATTAAAAATGAGGCAGCCACCCCCCGCAAGGAGACAGGATGCCATAAGCTTGACCTTCTATGCTGAATTCCCTGTACTGGCTCTCTGCCCATTTTTCTTCCCAGTTCAAGACACTGGTCATGACCAAAGTTGTGCAAATATTCTCTCAGCTGGTTGAGTGAATCAAATCAAAATTCACTGTGATCTAAAGCAAAAAAATGTTCTGGGGAAGTGGTTCCCAAACTTTTTCTGCCGCTTCTGCAGGGAAAGTCCCTGGCGGGCCGGGCCGCTTTGTGTACCTGCTGCGTCCACAGGTTTGTCCGATCATGGCTCCCAGTGGCCACAATTCGCTGCTCCAGGCCAATGGGAGCTGCTGGAAGCTGTGGCCAGTATGTCCCTTAGCCCGCACCACTTTCAGCAGCTCCCATTGGCCTGGAGCAGTGAACCGCGGCCACTGGGAGCCGCGATCGGCCGAACCTGCAAATGCGGCAGGTACACAAACCAGCCCAGCCCACCGGGGCTTTCCCTGTAGAAGCAGTGGAACAAGTTTGGGAACCACTGCTCTAGGGAAAGCAAAATATTTAAAAAATTGCTTTGGTCAAACAAAACATATCATCTGTCCCAAAAACAATTTTTTTGTTTTTATTTCAGTAATTTAAAAAAAAAAAAGTTTGGAAACATCATTGAGAACCTGAAAATGTGTCCCTCTCTTTTATGCCAGTGGTTAAATCACATGCATGGGATACAAGTGACCTAGTTCAAGTCCCTATTCTATCTGATTTGGAGTAGGGATTTGAACTTAAGTCTCCCACAGATCAGGGGAGATTCCTAGGCATTGAACTATTGGCTACCCTGGGGTGAGTTTCTTCTCATGTTCTCCTGGTGAAGCTGTTCAATAGTGTATAACTAAGTAATTACCTCAAAAGCCATTAATGTAGCATAACCAAGTTATATCAAATATATGCTAAGACAGCAGCACTCCTCCGGGACAATACCACTCACACAGTCCATGACAAAATATCTGGCAACCAGGCATAAAGCATACTCAGAACTTTTGGATGTGGAATGACCTCTTTGCCCCCAAAGGCAACAGAATAATCTAGAGCCTGACACTTTATGGGCCATCTCCTTTGGAAAAGCTTTCCCCCTATAAACAGAATGATTGTTGTAGGGAAAAGACAGAGTTAAAGCAGATCTTTCTGTAACAGGGAAGGGAAGAGAAGCATTCATGAAGTTCATCATGTCAAGCACATCCAATTTATCCAGGAAGAATTGGCTACAGACCTAATGGGCATTATAGAAAACCACTGGATAGCCAGGCTGTGGATTATGATTTCTTAGCTCTATTCTCATGGATGTACAGAGTTTGAATCTCAATTTATTATTTCGTGGCCACTTCTTGCTCCCTTTGTTCCCCCCCACTTTTACCCAACATTTACTACACCTTCCAAAGTGTGAAGAAAGGAACAAGGTAATAAAAAAGAAACTGAAGAAATCAAATTAAGACAAAGAGCTCAGAGTAAGATTAACAGTTTATCTCTCTCACCAACAGAAGTTGGTCCAATAAAAGATTTTAACTCAACCACCTTGCCTCTCTAATATCTTGGGACCCACATGGCTACAACAACACTGCAGACTACTGTGTTCATTGTATTCCATTATCAATCGGTCCAATATTTTGGCATATCCACCCAATACAACCTAACGATCCTTTTTTTTATTCCCAGAAAATAAAAAAAACAATGACATCTACACTTTCAGTTTGACTAATTTAGAAGTCAGAAAACACACAAGCCAACTGCAGAAGCATGAGAAACCTAGGAAATGCGTAATTAAAACTTTAATGAAACCCAACTATTTGAAAAATGGTTTTCAAGATATACCCAGTTAAAGCACTAACCCTGTCCCTGTAGTGATGCTAGCCTCCCATCTTCACTCTTCTTGTGCCTATGATCTGATCTTTTAACCATTTACCAATAGAATTGAGGTTTTCAGGCACCTACACTGTTAGGCAGGTTATTTTTGGATTAAGGTTTTTCAGACACATACAGTCTAAGGTATGTTATTTTTGGATTAAGGACTTCTTTTATGGTGCAGTGTTGCCATTCTGCAATTTTATTGCGAGTCTCATGATTTTTGGAGTCTAAGCTCCATGAGCTTTTCCTTGGGGCTTTAGGAAGTCTGCATACTCTAAAGAGAACCATTTTAAATACAGAAAAACCATGACAGCTATATACATTGTCGTTCTCCCATTGTAGCTTCATATTTCCTTTTTAACGTCTCTTAAGAATGCTAACTCTGGTATTTTTTTAATTGCAACATCACTGAATTTCCTGGTTTTCAGACATTAGGATTTTGCCAACTAGAATGTAAAGATTTCCCCCTTAAATTAGAGAGATACCTATTTATAACTTAGCTCTAGCTTGATGAAATATTGTGTCAGGGAAAATATATATATAAAAGCACTTTTCCTTCTGCACAAAGTATTTATAACTTAATAGAATAGCACTGCATTTTCATAATCCCCTAGTTTTTGTGCATACTTAGCCGGTAGTGTTTTCTTTACGATAGACCTAAAAATAGACTTGATGTTTATTCCCACTCCCAACCCCTTAAATTTGCTTGCTTTCTTAGTTAAGGGAACAGTGCTTTTAGGTGAGAGAAACAGCCTCCTATAATTGCTCTTGATACAAAAAATATAAATTTTACTTTTAATTTTTTTCAAGTGGGTTATCTAAGAAAAACAAACATTTTAAGAGGCTTAGGGGTTTTTTAAAAGGACTTGTGGCAGTATGGGTAATAACCAAATCAGATACTTACAATGCCTCTATTGTTACTAGTATGTATACAAACAACTGCACTTCCAAATTATGTTTCTGGATATCTTTAGGTCAGAGGCCTCTGGAAGAGTATCTAACATTCTAAGGGTATGTCTATACTACCCGCCAGATCGGAGGGCAGCGATCGATCCAGCGGGGGTTGATTTATCGCGTCTACTCTAGATGCAATAAATCAATCCCCAAGCACTCTCCTGACGACTCCTGTACTCCACCAGGGCGAGACACGCAGGCGGAGTCGATGGGGTAGCATCAGCAGTAGACTCAGTGAAGACACTGGGTGAGTATATCTAAGTACGTATAACTTAGATTGATCTCCCCTCCCTGGCCCCCCCATTGTAGACGAGGACTAAGTAGAGTTTATGGATTTCTCACACTGTATAGTAAAGATAAAAAGGAATAAGTATGTGGAATAGTTGTATAAGATTATAGCCGCAGAAGAGTGTCAATGTACTATGTTTTATGTATATATAGTGTGTGTGTATATAAACACAAACAATTATACAGCTTTTTTTTTTATAAGTTTGCTATACAACATACCTGACAAAGCCTTAAAAGCAAGGAATTTTGCTATTTAACAGTATATACCCTCTACTTCACCAGGGACAGACACCTCACAATTACCAAAATTGAGTAGCACAGACCACACCCCACAACTTTAACTGCCCAAAATCCAAGTAGATATCTCTCCTTCCTTGAAGTTTGGCATAATTTTAAGCAACTGAAAATAAAGTTTTATAAAAAGGAAGTGTCAGGCAATGTTAACCAGAGGCAGAACTACCTCTTCCACACCCTTTAATGTAGACACAAGTGTGTTTTAACCTGTTAGTTTTCTTTTTAATTCTTCATCTTTCTTTGTCTTTACTCATACCAGTATGGAGGTTGACCTCAATATTGATTTAAAAAAAAATTAATAAATTATATATCACTTTCATTTAATGTCATTTTTTTACTGAATTTAGAGATACTTTCAATTATTTTACACACAATGTTTGCAGGATATGCTCACATGCTTATGTAATGAATCAACATTTTCAAACTAATTAAGTAAATTCCTAAAAATTCTCTGCTTTCAGTCAACCAGTGACAAGCACCAAAAGAGCTAGATGACTATATCTCTTCAGCGATAAAATACCGCTGGATGAATAAATGTTTTGTTCACTGGCACCACGGTGCTGGCTATTCTGGGGTAGGTTTCTGTCTTTCCTGTTGGTGCTCTACTTCTTATAAAATACATAAATATTCATTGTGGCCAAAAGGAAAAAAAGAGAGTGACTCTCTAGCCCGTGGTTAGGACACATGCCTGACATTTGGGGAAACCTTTCCAGAATGGACATTCAAAATTGGGTCTCCCACATCCCAGCTGACTGTCCTAACCAAGTGGGTGTATTGAAAGGATTTCGCTGTCTTGCGAATAGCCCTTTTTCATAAATATAAAGCTTTAAATGCCTGGAAACAAAGGTTTTGTTTAGGATCGAACAAAAGACATTTGACCCAAAACAACACTTGTCAACTTTTTCAATTTGCTCTAAACTCTGAATTTCCAGGCATTTAAAGCTTTCTGTTTATATATATATATATATTTACCTGGTGGTTAGGCCACTCGTCTGGGAGACCTGGGTTTCCAAGGGATTCTAAACTAGGGCTTCCACATCATAGGCAAATGGCCTAGCTATTGGGTATAAGACACACCCTCCTTCCAGTTTTGTGAATTGCACCAAGTCTTATGAATCTGGCTCTCCCCTTTGCACCCCAAAAAATCATGTATAGTTTGGTAAATTAATGTAAAAACTGGAAAATTTGGGTCAAATTCATGTATAGTTTTATTCGACCTTAAACAGCATTTTTCAGCTAATAAGCTATTCATCTGAAAAATGTCACCTAGCTCTACCATAAAACCATATTTATTACCTCCAAGTGTGGTTACACAGACTCTGCAATACAGGTTTATAACTTTTAACATTCTGTATCTCTTAGAATATGTTTTGAATGTTGTTTTTAAATGTAAGTTAGTGTGATTTGTTTCTGGTCTTGATTGCTTGATGGGAGTCTGATTGCAAGTTGTAGATTTGCTGCAGATTTAAGAACCATTGGCTAGAGCAGGGATTGACAACCTTTGGCACGTGGCCCTCCAGGTAAGCACCCTGGTAGGCCAGGACGGTTTGTTTACCCACTGCATCTGCTGGTCCGGCCCATCGCAGCTCCCACTGGTCGCGGTTCACCATCCCAGGCCAATGGGGGCTGTGGGAAGTGGCGGCCAACACATCCCTCAGCCCATGCCACTTCCCGCAACCCCCATTGGCCTGGAGCGGCGAAGCGTGGCCAGTGAGAAAGGTTGCCAGTCCCTGGGCTAGAGGGGTAAATCACCACGAGTATCTTCTCAGAGAATAGGATATCTTTCCCATTGTACAAGACACCAGCCTAATACAGATATGATCTTTGACTCAAGAAAAACTTCTCAGGATATTTATGTTTTAGAAAGAGACCTGGTTGTGTGAAAGAATAAGAATATTCTTTATTCAGGATATTCTAGAGAGGAGTAGTACTTACAGTGTTATCAGAGCAATAAACTAAGTTATATAACTGAGCCCAAATCAAAAGGAGAATTCTTTACCCTTCCTCTTTGCAAAGAAAAAGGCCCTTAGTTTTAAAGCTGCAGAAAAGGTTTTTAGGAATATCCTTATTGAATCTCATTGCTTTAAACTGAGAACATTTATGGTTGGAAAATGTCTCAAAAGATATTTGTTAGTTCTAATCTGTAACTTTGTTCTTGAAGAGGAAACCATTTGTTTTCCCTCAAAAGTTTAAAAATGGCATAAACTTCTTCTTGCAAGTGTTTTAGAGCGCCCTTTCTACATTAACTGCCTGCTTCTATTAACTCTGGATGCATATAAGAGAGATGTTTGATGTACACATATGGAATCAAATGACATTTGAGTATCAATATATATATTAATTGGGGAGTTAGTTATCTGACAAGGCTTAAGCAACTGCTTACCAAACCCAGAAAAAGACATGAACCATTTTTCCAAGGTGTGACAATCAGGGGAGAACAGAGGTTTAAATCCCCAAAATGAACAGCCAAACCAACTGATTACATTCCGCCTCATTGTACTGTAAAAGTGTACTGAGTAAGATCTTATATGGAAGCTTGTAATGTGCTAAGCTTACAAGTCATTATGAGGTATATATACAGACTGTGGTTATGAATCTATCTATTTGTGTATCTAGAACACTGTGCTTATAATTTGTGTGCAGCTTCAGCTCCACCTCACAGCAGGGGCTCCTTAATATCTACACTTGCTCCAGAGGTTGCTTCTGGATTTTTCCCACTCTTTTCCAGGGAGCATGCATTTGTCAGAACTTTTACCACCCAGAATCTCCCTCATTCCAGAGGATCTCTGACCCACATCACATAACAGCCCTGCATAGTTCCCCTGCTCACTGCGGCACTCTGGACCACAGCATTGCTTAACTGTACCACTGTCTCATCTCACACAGCAGGCCTCTCTACTCCCAGTGGAGTCCTGGCCCACAGCTTTTCTTACCTGTACCAGGCTGTCACCATACTTAGCAGATTCTGAGCTGCAGCACCGTCTAGCGTGCCTCAGTTTCCCTACTGTGAGGTGTAGCTGAATACTGCAGTACTAATTATGAGTAGAGATTTCTAGACACACAAATACATAAATTCATAACCACAGTCTGTACACCTCTCCCATGTTAACCATTAAGTTTAGAACATTACAGGCTTTCAGAAGAGAACTTACTCAATATACTTTTATAGCATGATAATACAGTATGCAGTCAGTTGATTCAGCTGCTCAATTTTGGGGGGTTTAAAACTTCTGTTCTTCCCTTGGGGTGGCTAGATCCTGATTGTCACACAAGTATTCTTGAGTAAGTAGACAATACCTACTTTGATGTCCATTTAAGATAAATAATCATTCAAAGAAAAAATAGCCTTTTGAATTATTCTAAGAGCTCAAAGACTTTTTCTATAGTGTTGGGACTCATTTTAAACAGAATGTCAACTCCTATTAAACCCTGACTGAACTAAAAGGGATAGCTCAGAAATTGCAGTGAATAAAAGAAACAGTTTATCAAGGTTCCCTCCCCACTCTGAACTCTGGGGTACAGATGTGGGGACCTGCATGAAATACACCCCCCCAAGCTTATTTCTGCCAGCTTAGGTTAAAAACTTTCCCTTTGCACAAATCCTTTCCTTGTCCTTGGACGTTATTGCTGCCACCACCACGTGATTTAGACAAAAATTCAGGAAAAGGGTCACTTGGAGTCACTAGTTCCCCAAAATATTCCCTGAAGTCCCTTCACCCCCTTTCCTGGGGAGGCTTGAGAATAATGTGAGTACCAACCAGACCCTTTTGTCTCTAGAACACTGAAAAGCAATCAGGTTCTTAAAGGAAGAAGTTTATTTAAAGAAAAAGAAAAAGAATCACACCTGCAAAAATCAGGATGGAAGGTAACTTTACAGGGTAATAAAAAGATTTAAAACACAGAGGATTCCCCTCTAGGTTCAGCTGCAAAGATACAAAAAACCAGGAATAAAACACCCTCATAGCATAGGGAAAATTCACAAGCTAAAACAAAAGATAATCTAATGTATTTTCTTGCCCTAACTTATAATTTTTGTAATCTTAGATGGTTCATTTCAGGTATGTTTTCAGGAGATGTTTTTCCTGCCTGGTCTCTCTATCCATCCAGAGAGGGAACAAACAAAGAGATCACAAACAAAACCTCCCCATCCGCCCTGAGATTTGACAGTATCTTCTTTCCTGATTGGTCCTTTTGGTCAGGTGCCAACCAGATTATTTGAACTTCTTAAACTCTTACAGGTAAAGATTCAGTACAGCTGTTCAGGAGGGATTTTATGCTACCCTTAGTTGTATGTTTATGACACCCCTGCCCCAAATCACAGTCAGTGCTGGACAGCCTGTTCCACACTGGCTGTGATTTCTTCCTGGAGCTCTAGGAGAAATCAAAGTTAATAAAACACTTGCACCTCTAGATATACTACTGATTATATAAAAACTAACAATATTTCTCACATTTCAAGGACAATTTTAACTCGTTGATTCTGGGAAACTTTCATGGGCAAGTGCATCAGCCACTTTGTTAGAAGCTCCTGAAATGTGTTGTATTACAAAATTAAAATCTTAGACAGCTAAACTCCACCGAAGAAGTTTTTTGTTATTTTCCTTGATGGTATGAAGCCACTTCAGTGCAGCATGTTCCGTTTGCAGGTGGAAACGCCATACCCAAATATATAGGCATAGCTTTTCCAGACCGTACACAATGACATAACATTTCTTTTCAGTGACTGACCAGCGGCTTTCCCTCTCAGACAGTTTTTTTGCTGAGAAACACAACAGGATGGAATTCTTGATCAGGTCCTTCCTGCATTAAAACTGCTCCCACACCATGATTGGATGCATCTGTGGTTACTAGGAAAGATTTGTTAAAGCAGGGGTAGGCAACCTATGGCACTCGTGCCGAAGGCAGCACACAAGCTTATTTTCAGTGGCACTCACACTGCCCGGGTCCTGGCCACCAGTCCGGGGGGCTCTGCATTTTAATTTAATTTTAAATGAAGCTTCTTAAACATTTTAAAAACCTTATTTACTTTACATACAACAATAGGTTAGTTATATATTATAGACTTATAGAAAGAGACCTTCTAAAAAATGTTAAAATGTATTACTGGCACGCGAAACCTTAAATCAGAGTGAATAAATGAAGACTCAGCACACCACTTCTGAAAGGTTGCCGACCTCTGTGTTAAAGTCTGGTGCCCTTAGCACAGGGTCAGACATGAGTGTCACTTTAAGCTGGTTAAAGGCCTTCTGAAACTCTTCAGTTCACTGAACTGCATTTGGCTGTTTCTTTTTGGTCAGGTTGTCAGTGCGGCAGTGATTTGGCTGTAGAACGGTACAATTCGCTTGTAATATTTGGCCAAGCCTAAGAAGGATTGGACCTGTTTCTTTGACTTTGGGACAGGGCACTTTTGGATGGCATTCACTTTGGCCTGTAGGGGGTTGATAGTTCCTTGACCCACCTGATGTTCAGGGTACGTTACTCTGTTTAGGCCTATTTGACACTTTTTAGCCTTAACAGTTAGTCCTGCCTCCCTCATGCGCTCGAAGAATTTTCGTAGATGCTCCAGGTGTTATGCCCATGAATCAGAAAATATGGCCCCATCGTCAAGGTAGGCGACTGTAGATTCTCACAGTCCTGCTAAGAGACTATCTACAAGTTTCTGGAAGGTGTGTGGGGGGTGCATTTTGCCTGAAAGGGAGCACATTAAATTCATACAGCCCCTTATAGGTGATGAAGGCTGACCTTTCCTTGGTGGATTCATCTAGTGGTATTTGCCAGTATCCCTTGGTTAAGTCTAAGGTAGAGATGAACTGGGCACGTCCCAGTTTCTCTAATAGCTTATCTGTGCATGGCATTGGATAGTTGTCTGGGCGAGTTACAGCATTTAGCTTACGGTATTTCCCCATCTGGTTTGAGAACTAGAACCACTGGAGATGCCTAGGCACTTTCAGAGGGGTGGGTTACACCCATCTGTAGCATGTCTTGGATCTCCCATTCTATAGCAGTTTTGGCTTGAGACGCCACCCGGTAAGGTTGGGCTCTAATTGGGCGAGCATTGCATGTGTCAATGGAGTGGTATGCCCGTTTGGTCTGTCCTGGGATGGCTGAGAACATTGGCGCGAAGCTAGTGCACAGCAACTTGATCTGTTATCGCTGCATACGTCCGAGGGTCATGGAGAGATTCACCTCTTCCACGCCACAATCACTTTTTTTTAATAGTAGACACTTTCAGGCCACTCACCATCTCCTCCCTGGGCTGTAAACTGACAAACCTTTAATTCCCTGGAATAAAAGGGCTTTAGAGAATTAATATGGTACACTGAGGCACCCTCACACATTTGCTCAGAAACTTACTTTTATATTTTTATTCTTATGCACACTTGTTTATGTTCTCTCCTACACTTATGTTCCCAGCTCAGGCTGTTCATCTCATCACACCTTCAAGTTAACACCTCTACAAGCAAGCAAACAGCAGTGGCAACAAGATTAATAACAAGAACGAAGAAGTCACAATATAACGTCAAGAAACAGCAATCTGCCAACCCAAGCACTGTTTCTGCAACATGACATCACCAAGACTTAAACACTGAAGGTGATATGGAGTTTGCAAAAGCACTGCTAGATATTGGATTTAAAAATTTTGTTGAAATTATTTTAATGGGATATTGAAATGTTGTTTTAATATAAAAAGGTACTGACAGAAACTGTTAAATACCAGTTGGTTTAGATTAGGGCTGCAAGCAATTAAAAATTTTATCTCGATTAATCATGATGTTAAACAATAATATACTACCATTTATTTGAATATTTTTGGATGTTTTCTACATTTTCAAATATATTGATTTCAGTTACAACACAGAAAACAAATGTATAGTGTTCTCTTTATATTAATTATTGTATTACAAATATTTGCTCTGTAAGAAACAAAAGAAATAGTATTTTTCAATTCACCTAATACCAGTACTGTAGTGCAATCTCTTTATCATGAAAGTTGAACTTACAAATGTAGAATTATCTACAAAAAAACCTGCATTCTAAAACAATGTTAAACTTTAGAGCCTGCAAGTCCACTCAGTTCTACTTCAGCCAATCGCTCAAACAGACAAGTTTGGTTATAATTTGCAGGAGATAATGTTGCCCGTTTCTTGTTTACAATGTCAACTGAAAGCGAGAACAGGAGTTCACATGGCACTGTTGTGTTGTAGCCAGCGTCACAAGATATTTGCATGCCAGATGCACTAAAGATTTGTTGGGGTCACTATGCCTGCCTGAGTCAGAGTTCTTCCATGTTTTAACTCTGTCCTTCCATGTTTAACTCTGATCGGCCTTAACAGCCAAGGACAGGAATTGGAATGTGTAAACAGCTAGTTAGCAATTACGACCTTGCTCATTTCAGGTACCAAACAATAATGATGAGGTTTGCATGTTTCTAGCTGAGGAAGGGGTAATAAACTAAGGGTAAACAGGACCAAATAACTGTTTAGAGAGAAGTTACTAACAAGCTAGATTTATAGCCCTAGAATGATTTAGTTGCTTAAATGTATAAACATGCCTTCGGTAGAGAGGGGAAGGGGAGTAGAGGGGAGGTGGTAGGAAGGGGGAGAGAGGGGGGGCTTAGTTGTAAAATGTATAAAGAAGAGAGAAACTGTTTTTGCTGGTGTGCTCGATTTGAGACTTGCCTGTCTCCTTGCACCACTTTGAGATCTCAAATAAACTTTGATTGTTTCTCCACCCCGGTATGTTTATTGGCGCGAAGCACTCTGGGCAACGAACCTCACTGTTGCTGTCCTCGGGCCCCTGTGCCGGCAACAGATTCATATGTCTCTTGATGCCTCAACCACCATTCCAGAGGACATGTGTCCATGCTGATGATGGGTTCTGCTCAATAACAATCCAAAGCAGAGTAGACTGACGCATGTTCATTTTCATCATCTGAATCAGATGCCACCAGCAGAAGGTTGATTTTCTTTTTCGGTAGTTCGGGTTCTGTAGTTTCTGAACCTGAGTGTGCTCTTTTAAGACTTCTGAAAGAATGTTCCACACCTTGTCCCACTCAGATTTTGGACGGCACTTCAGATTCTTAAGCCTTGAGTCGAGTGCTGTAGCTATTTTTAGAAAACTCACATTGGTACCTGCTTTGCATTTTGTCAAATCTGTTGTTAAAATGTTCTTAAAACGATCATGTGCTGGGTCATCATCTGGGACTGCTATAACATGAAATATATGGCAGAATGCAGGTAAAACAGAACAGGAGACATACAATTCTCCCCCAAGGAGTTCGGTCACAATTTTAATTAATGCATTATTTTTTTAACAAACATCATCAGCAGGGAAGCATGTCCTCTGGAATGGTGGCTGAAGCATGAAAGGCCATACAAATGTTTAGCATATCTGGCACATAAATACCTTGCAATGACAGCTACAAGAGTGCCATGTGAACGCCTGTTCTCACTTTCAGGTGACATTGTAAATAGAAAATGGACAGCATTATCTCCTGTAAATGTAAACAAACTTGTTTGTCTTAGTGGTTGGCTGAACAAGAAGTAGGACTGAGTGGACTTGTAGGCTCTAAAGTTTTACATTGTTCTGTTTTTGCGTCAAGTTATATAACCAAAAAAATCTATATTTGTAAGTGACACTTTCACGATAGAGATTGCACTACAGTACTTGTATTAGGTGAGTTGAAAAATACTATCTTTTATCATTATTGCAGCGCAAATATTTATAATAAAAATATAAAGTGAGCACTGTACACTTTGTATTCTATGTTGTAATAGAAATCAATATATTTGAAAATGTAGAAAAACATCAAAAATATTTAATAAATTTCAATTGGTATTTTATTGTTTAACAGTGCGATTAATCACGATTAATTTTTTTAATCACAATTATTTTTTTTTAGTTAATCGCGTGAGTTAACTGATTAATTGACAGCCCTAGTTTAGACATTGTATTCTAGAGCGAAGACAAGCTAACACTGGTAAACAGAGAAAGTTAGTGGGATTGAATGCAAGATTAATGATTTTCTAATCTGAAGACTGTTTTTTGAATGGCTTCTTTAAGTAATCTATTTAAATACTCTCAATTTTTATATGACTTAGTTAAGATCACTTACCTATCTCCATTTATAAATTGGGTTTCCATGATAACCCAAACAGGATTTGGCAACACTTAAAAGAAATTCTATAGGCCTTCTAGAAGCCATTTAATTACTTGTTATTTATTACAATAAAACAAGACTCACTACTGATATTTGGATTAATATATTTTAGTTGTATCTTACCTAGGTAAGTCTCCCTATTAGAGTGGACCTAATCCTAAAGTGTAGTCACTGTTAAAAGCTCTCCACAGAGAAACATACAGAGGTGACTGTGACTGAAGTGCAATTTTTACTATTTGTTTGTGTTCTGTTTTGGTTTTCTTTTTTTCTTTTAGTAATAAGATACTAATAAATTGTGAGTATTTAGCCTGTCTTTAATTGTGGTGTTGCCAAAGGTATGGTAAAGAACCCCATGCAATTACAATAATGGGAGAGGCTTATGCATGGAATGGCATTAACAGAGAGAAGAGTTGGTCTACTTCATTTCTCTAGATTATACATTTTTAGTAATTTGGGGAACTAAATTACTTGGTGCTCAACATCCCTAAGAATCTCTTCAGTCTTACCACACTGCTACCCCGATATAATGCGGCCTGATATAACATGAATTCGGATATAACGCAGTAAAGCAGCGCTCCGGGGGTGTGGGAATGCGCACTCCAGCGGATCAAAGCAAGTTCAATATAACGCGGTTTCACCTATAACATGGTAAGATTTTTTGGCTCCCGAGGACAGTGTTATATCGAGGTAGAGGTGTAGTTACATTTGTTGACCTTTGACCCCTCACCTGATATTGGGAGGTCCATACTTAAGGTCAAACTATAAACTAAGATGCATAAGCAAGTGATAATAAAAACAAAGATATAATGAAAGTAGGGGGATAATAAGATTTGAAATTGGCTTTGGAATAAACTTGAGGCCTAACACGATCTAACAGTTAGTATAACTTAGCCCAAGTGTTTGATCTAGGGTTATAAGATTAAGCAATATGCATTTTATGATAAGTACACACTTCAAAATAACAGTTTGAAAATGAATTATCAGATTTTTTTTTAAAGGGTTTTTTTGTATATGTAACCATGGAGCAGCTGGATTTATGTATTGAAAGCACTGCATAATGTATCAATTCAAGAGGATTATGCTAGCAGTTGGAATCCTAATTATGGTCTCTTAGAACTAGAACCAGGGGAAAGAGGCCAAAAACTAATCAAATATGGTCCTGACAGTGTGTGGATATAAGGAAAAATGGTTTTAAAAGATTGTCAGACCAATTCCTAGTCCTTGAAGGAGACAGTGGACCCTTGGACTATGGATCCCTGCATCCAGACTGGTAGGTCAGGGAAGCCAGACATTAGTCCAGTTTTACTCCGGAGCGCAAGTCAGCATGTTTCAGTGGGATACATGCTGACCCAGTGGAGGAAACTTTTGCCACTGGACTGAGAACCGGTGAAGTAGGGTGAGCCCGGATTGACATACCCCTACCCCACCGCTGAGGTGGCAGCTGACTCCCCCTTGGCTGGAAGGCCTGTGCTGTGTTTTGTCTGTAGAGCTCCAGATTGTGTGTTTGCTGGCTGCCTTAGCCAGGGAGACTTAGGCTAAAGCCTGCTCCCTGATCTTCCCCACCCAGAGGTCCAGAGCCTTAGACTGGTGATTTCTGTCCATCCTATCTGGGAGGCTCAGGGTTAAAGACTACTTAGTTCTCAACCCCACCCAGAGCCAGAGCTCTAGATTGCTAACAATTGTTTTGCCCAGGTCAGGAGGCTAAGAGCTATAGCCTGCTTGTTGCTTGCCCCTCCACCAGCATCTCCCAGGGGGCCTGGGCCTGACTATTGTTGCCTGGCGCTTTGAGGTGGAGTGGCCTCCCTCCCCACTTGAGGAGCACTTGAGAGCAAGGGATAACTACAGGCAAATATAGTATCAATCTATAGAAAAGGGAATAAAGACAACCCAGAGAACTACAGACCGGTAAGCTTAACTTCAGTCCCCAGAAAGATTATGGAGCAAATAATCAAGCAATCAATTTGAAGACACCTAGAAGATAAGGTGATAAGTAACAGTCAGCATGGATTTGTCAAGAACTAATCATGTCAATGTCAAACCAAACTAATTGCTTTCTTTCACAGGGTAACAAGCCTTGTGGATGGGGGGGAAGTGGTAGATGTGGTATATCTTTACTTTAGTAAGGCTTCTGATAATGTCTCATGTGACCTTCTCATAAACAAAGTAGGGAAATACAACCTAGATGGAGCTCGTATAAGTGGATGCATAACTGGCTGGAAAACCATTCCCAGAGAGTAGTTATCAGCAGTTCACTGTCAAGCTGGAAGGACATATCTAGTGAGGTCACATAGGTATCAGTTCTGGGTCTAGTTCTTGTCAGTGTTTTCATCAGTGATTTAGATAATGGCATAGAGAGTACACTTGTAAAGTTTGTGAATGATAGCAATTTGGGAGGGGTTGCAAGTGCTTTGGAAAATGGGATTAAAATTCAAAATGATCTGGAAAAACTGGAAAAATGGTCTGAAGTAAATAGGATGAAATTCAATGAGGACAAATGCAAAGTACTCCCCTTAGGAAGGACCAATCAGTTGCACACATACAAAATGGGAAAGGACTGCCAAGGAAAGAGTACTGGGGAAAAGGATCTAATGGCCCACAAACTAAATATGATTCAACAGTGTAAAACTGTTGCAAAAAAACCAAACTTCATTCTGGGGTCTATTAGCAGGAGTGTTGTAAGCAAGACCCGAGAAGTAATTCTTCCGCTCTACTCTACACTGATTAGGCCTCGACTGGAGTATTGTGTCCAGTTCTGGGAGCCACATTTCAGGAAAGAGGTGGAAAAATTGGATAAAGTCCAGAGAAGAGCAACACAAATGATTAAAGGTCTAGAAAACATGCCCTACGAGGGAAGTTTGAAAAAAATTGTGTTTGTTTAGTCTGGAGATGAAAAGACATAACAGTTTTCAAATACATAAAAGGAGAAGAGAGGAAAAAATTCTCTCTACATTCTGAGATTGGACAAGAAACAGTGAGCTTAAATTGCAGCAAGGGCAGTTTAAGCTGGACATTAGGAAAATCTTCCTAAGTGTCAGGGTGGCTAAGCAATGGAATAAATTACAGGGAGGTTGTGGAATCTCTGTGATTGGAGATTTTTAAGAGCAGTTTAGATAAACACCTGTCAGGGATGGTCTAGATAATACTTAGTCCTGCCATGAGTGCAAGGGACTAGACTAGATGACCTCTCGAGGTCCCTTCCAGTCCTATGATTCTATAACCTTATTCGTGATTTGTTCATTTAACACCCTAAATCAAAGGTTACCTGATACACAATATTGTACATATTATTGTTTCCAAAATGATGTGGATTAGCATAAGGATGTCATTGTTGGTAGAATGGCCTGTACATATTAAGTGCACAGGAAATTATGATGGTAGAAATTCTGTTGACTGATTTTATTGAGCAATGCTTTCTACTCATTTTAATGGGCAATTACGTCAAACATATAAATCCTGACTTAAGTGTTCACAGTTCCTGTGCAATAAAAGTGTCTTAACTAAATTTTACAGTGTTTAAGGAAGGAAATTTCTCAGTTGGCATATTTAATTTCAAGAAAGTCTAGCCCTTATTACAAGAAGAAAGTTTTCAGTTTAATACAATGTCCTATAAATCAACAAATTATATCTGACAAAACACTAAAGGTTATTGTAGTATTTTATTCTGTGAGTTCATAAATTCCAAGCATTCAGATTACAATCTAATAAAGAAAGAAGTCTATATTGATAACTAAAATTTCCAAAAGGAGTAAATGCTTCAAAGAAGTAAAAGCTTATAAATTAAAGTAGGCATATTTTGCACCCAAAAAAGCAAAACACTAACAGTATAAAGGGTACAATTATAATATTTCAACATAAAGGACATTTCCTTACATAAGCCAGTTGGTTAACATTAATAAAAGCATGGATCAATTCTTGAATATTGGATATTTTAACACAAATCAAGCTACCAAGCAAATATAGTATGATTATTTTATATTTGCAGGTACCTAATAAGGAAAAGAAAATTTGGATTTAAATGAGTGGCTTACCACAGATTTTGCTTTGCTTATGGAATTTCAAACAAAGGAAACTTTTCAGAAGAAGTTATGTCTAGAATTTGTAATAGGCAGTGATACCTTAAAACATAGATTTTACACCACACTGGGTCAAATCTAGATGCAATCAACAATGTAATTAGTTTTTTAGCCCACTTCATTTTTTGGAACCAGCAAAGTCATTTTTGCACTAGCTGGTTAGCTAGAAAGTGATCTTCTGTACTGAAGGCCCAGACCAAAATTCTTTCCCAGATGGTTTGGGCTGTAGCCAGACCAACTATTTCTGACTACCCTGCACTGTGTACCATCAGGGAGCAGCCATACTGCCAAACTTCACACATCTGGTGGAATCAATGGTTCAGTTGGAGACAACCCACATATAAGATCACTAACCACATGCACCAACATTACTAATAGTTAGATTTGATATAACCATTTGTTCCAGAGAACAGACACCTTTAAACGTAGATGGAAGGAGAAATGTGTTAGACACACAGGTTGTGTCTTAACACTTGTTTTACTGGTGTCAGTTACCTGTGTAGTGGTGCTCCTTTTTCCTCAATTGTCCCAGATACCCGCCCCTCAACGCAAGGTCAGAACCCTTCTACAACTTTGGGGAAGGCAGAAGTTACCCAGAATAGCTAAAATGTGTGAATATATTCCAAAACCATTGTAAGACTCATAATATCATAGAAAAAACCTAGCATTATTATTAAACAATTCATTAGAGTCAGCATTAGCACCCAATCCAAACTGATCCTGTAGCCTCAGTCATAGATTAAGGGATTATTCTTCCCTTTGGGGAGGGGACAGATTCTAGCATGCAGTGTGATCTTATAATTTCCATGTACACTGCTGCTCCCAGCACCCATCTTTCATCTCCAAACTCAGGCTGTTTGTCCTACCGCATCTTTACAACAGGAAGATGTATTCCCTTTCTGGGGAGGGATAGCTCAGTGGTTTGAGCATTGGCCTCCTAAACCCAGGGTTGTGAGTTCAATCCTTAAGGGCCCCACTTGGGGAGCTGGGGCAAAATCAGTATATGGTCCTGCTAGTGAAGGCAGGGGGCTGGACTCAATGACCTTTCAAGGTCCCTTCTAGTTCTAGGAGATGGGATATCTCCATTAATCTCAATTAAAATTATTCTATTATAGGGTACCATCTCCATCCTCCAGTGCGAAGTCAGCTGGTAGCATGAAGCCAGGGGTGGAATTTCCTGCCTGCACTAATCCATCAGCACTCTGGGTGAACAGAGTGATCAATTCTTTCTCCCTGCCCATCATCTAACCAACTGGAGCTCAGAGGCAGGGCCCATTCCTTTACAGAATCACCGCTCACATACCATTGTGCCACATCCAGTTTTCATGCTGCTTAGGAAGTTGATAACCAGAGTTGCCACCCTCTGATTTTATTAAATTCAGCATCCGCCCCTTGCTGAAATAAACTCCAGACTGGTAAATTAGCCTCTTATTTTTCATTTCTTAGAGCACAGCAAGTCGGGGACCGTCTTTCCAGATAGCCCCATTATGCCTCTTTTGTTAGTTAGAACATACCCAGACTGGCCAATAGAATATATTGTTTTGTCACCTGAACCTGGCCCCTATTGTGATTTAGAACAGTTAATAGAAAAGCTGCTTACATTTTCTTGGGACCTACCTGGGGGAAGTATATAGTCTCATTCAGCATGTGAAAATACATACTTATATTAACTTGCCTTGTTAGCACTATTGGAATAATAGTGTCTTTCAGCAAAGTGAGGATAAACCCAAGGTCTGTGTACCAAAATGAGTACAATAAAGCCATATGTGCTGTCATAGGCTTTTTATTTTTAGTAGAGATAGAGTCAGAGATAGTTTGGTGGCATGATGTGCTCCTCTTGTCTTTTCAGGGAGGTGGGGCAAATACCACTGTGACCATAAATGATGTTCCCTCATTAAATACAGCATCAAGATGAATCAAGCAGCTGAAGGAAGCTAAACTGAGAGTGAAGGGAGGCCTTATGTGGTGGTTCCTAAGATTTGTTGATCATCAGCTGTTAGGATAGTTATAAAGGTGCCAGGCTAAGCTCTATGCATAAGAATTTCATTGATATTGGTGGCCTATATCATGATTTCAATTCTAACCATTCAGAGTTATGCTAAAGACACTGACTTAAGCAAGTACAAAGGCAACAGCTGACATTCCACTGAGAATATAGCTGAAGACCCTGTGCTTACATCAATTTGCGTGTGTTCTTTTGGCAATTAGAAGCAAAATGCTTCACCCTTACTGCCTAACTGGAGACTTTGGGTATGCCCAGCTCAGTTTGAAGCAAAATCTTCCTTAAAAACATGAACATACAATGATTATGGTGCACAGAAGCACTTGCTTTCAAGATAATTTGTGAAGGTTTTCAAACATCTTAAAGAAACTGTCAGCCAGACAGATCAATTATATAGCTACTTTGAAATTAAATTTGGTTTAGAGCTTGCTTCATGAGATGAAGGATTTAAAGATCTTCTTATAGGCGCTTGTATAATTAGCTGAGAGCAAGCAAGAAGCAAGATAATAAATAAATGAGATGCTGCCAGATGAGGAAGCAAAATAAGTGATGTTGCATTGTTCTGATGGTAAGACTGACACCACAGTGATTTGTATTCAAATAGATCCATTAAGGATATGAACGTGCTTCCACTTCCATATAATTATATGTTTACAGAAGCAAAAGTGTTTCACTCAGATTCGGATGCTGTATTGTTTGATCCAAATTGCTTGGGTTGAGGCACTTGTGCAATTTGGTCAACATAGCTAGATGTACTGGTTTTAGGAAGCATAACGTAATCTCAGTGAGGTTGCATTTATTTACACAAATAGCTTTTAGAAACTATCTCCAACTACAGCAATATGCTTCCATTTTATTAACATTGTTTGAACAAAAGTTCATTTTAAAAAGGCATTTTGGGTCATACTTTAAAGCCCAGAAGCGACTGTTGTGATCCTCTAGTCTGACCTCCTGTATGACACAGGAATTAACTCAGGGAAATCTTGTGGCCTATTTGAACTAGAGAGCCTCCTGTAGAAAAACATCCAAATCTTGCTGGGGAATTCACCACAATCCTAAGTAAGTAACTCAGCCAGTTACAGACAATCCTGTGCAATTAAGCCCTTGCAGCCATTGGGTCCTGCCAGTAAGTATTAATACTCTAGATTCTGTTCTTGCACTTAAATAATGGAAATTTATTAGCTCCAGAAATACATGCATCAGTACCTGGAAAACTGTGTTGTTTTTAACATGCACTCATTTTACTAAGTGTGCATCATATTTGCCAGGAGCACTGTCTGCTGTGCCAGTGTACCTTAGAATTTTCTCTTTAAAATAAGCTTTGCTATGCTATGTTTGCTACAAACAAATGGTAGTATTGCTAATCTACTAATAGAACTAGGATAAGAGTTCTGCTTTGAATGGAAGTCACTTCTTATCCCTATTAAGTCATATAGGCACATCCTGGTGCGCAGCACTTTAAGTTTCCTATCCTATAGCAAGGCTAAACTGCTTAACTTCCAGTACTAGGCTTTATTGGACTAACAAATTGTTAATTAACATTGTAGTAATAGTATTTCATGTTTAAAGTTGTAGAATTAATATCTAAATCATAAGGAAATAAAAGAATTAAGATTCTGACATTACTTCTTTCTTAGCCATATTCTGTTTCCTATATGTTCAAAATCATGTTTAATATATCCTCAGTTGTGCATTCAGGGTTATGCTTAAAAAGGGAAAGCAGGAATAAAAAAAATCTACATATCTGTTCAAATCAGATGGTGGAGTTATTTGCATCCTTACACAGTATCATAGACATACATTGTTTACAGATAGTGTGAAAATATTTAGAGGTAGAGATAAGGCAGAAAACTAGCATTTTATCTAAAGCACCATGTGGACCCTAACTATGCAGAGTTCTGTTGAAGTGATCAGAATCCCCATGTATGTCTTACAATATAATGTTGCTGTAAACATCTTGACTTTCCTAAGTTAACTGAACCTTAATGTTGCATTGACATTTCACTTTCTTTCCCCTCACCCCCCCCAAAAGAATATACATTCTTTTTGACTTGTTGATTTTGAGCTTATAAAGCATTGTTTGTCTAAGCTGCAGGAGCCACAATGTTCTCAAACTATCTTAAAATCTTGGTTGCTCATTCTTAGAGTCATGCTGAGGATCAAAGTGATCATTTTTCTCTCAGACACTGCCCTTGCGAAGGTTAACATGTTGATATTTCAAGTGTGTGCAGCTCTTGGGCTGCACGTGGATATGCATTAGGGGATGCATTTTCCAAAAGTTTCAAAGGATCTGAGCTATGTTCTATTGATTTTAATCAAAGTCGTGCAACAAAATCATGCACAGGGCTTTGTAAATTTCAGAATAACTTTAAGTGGGCATTTACAAATTTGGAGGACAAATCCTGGTCCCATCCAAGTCAATTAGAGAACTCCCCAATTAGAGAATAATGTCCTTTGTTAAAGTTTCTACCATGTGTGCTAAATAAAGCATTTTCAGGTAGTCATTATAGTGAAGTAACTATAGTAAACACGGCTTTGACTTACACCCATGAAAGCCAATTGGAATCCATAACACTGCACAAGATGTAAGAAACGACACAGTGTGGTCCATTAACTTTGTTTCAACAAACCCACATTTATGTTCTAGATATTCTAGTAACTACATCTCACCGACTATAGTATTATTACATCACTGGCAGCTCAGAACTATGTGCCCTACTGTGGAAAAGTGCCTTACCTCTGTGTCAGGTGCAAGTCCTCCCCCAGCTTTTCTCTGACTGTGTCCTGGTTTTCCACTCACAGGCAGGGCGATGTGGCTCTACAGCCATACTAAAAGGTGTCTTTCCCCTCTAGGACACACAACTGGAGAACAAAATAAACTGCCTTGTGACTTTTTGCAATCCAGTCCAAGAAAAGCAAAAGAGACGGGCTTGGCTCCAGCCAGTCCCCTCCAGAAAAACACAAATCAGCCTAACTCATTGACCACCTCTTGTGCTTGGCTTAGCCATTTACAGGATCCTATATCTCATTAACCTTAAGTCTTCTCCTTGGGGCTCTGAGGAGGCAGTCACTTCTCTCCACTCAGAGTTTTGTCTGAAAGCCAAATCTCTACAGTGATCATAATTGACCTTAGCTGGTCCTCATCCTGTCTCTTCATGGCCTGCATTAACGCCTTACCTGCATGGGGTTTCTGCACTGCCCCACAACTACTGAAGATGTATACATTTACTAAATTATACACAATAAAATACTGTAATTAAACTGTTATGTTCATTACAATACTGCAAGCAAAATGTTTAAATGCTGACAAGACTTTAACATGTTGACTCAAGAACTCCTCACTCCTGCTGATGAAAAATGCTTTAGAAGACAGAGCAACAGTTACAAAATTCATGTGGCAGGTAATCTGTTTGCAGATTTGTATTATGCATAGCTTTCTCTCCTTATTCTGCCAGGTCACTTGAATGCCTTCAGAATTTCCCAGTTGTTTGTTTATAGATCTCATAATTATTCAGAGTTTGATTATTTGGATGTCTGTTTGTGTCACTTGTGTTATTTTGAAAACACTGTTTTACTCTTCATATTTAAAAACAGATGTTTGCAGATTTCCACAAGAGTTCATATATTTCAGAAAGACAAATTTTGACATTTACAGCAGCGAATACAGACTTTCATGCAGCAAAGAGATAATTTATAACTTGTTTTGATCTGGAGTTTTATCAGTCAATTGCTGTTGGTGGAAAATTATTTAACTAAAAATTGCCTTGTTTACAAAGGAAAGAAACCTTTGTCTCCAAAATAAATAAATAAATAAAAACCCACTCTTCATTTTTTGTGGAGACTAAATCTTTGCACATCCCTCACATAACTCATGGTCATATGACCAGACAATAAGATTGACTGTACTCAGTTGGAACTTAGGCCATAAGACTTTCAGTGTTTGTTATATTTGTTGTATATGGGATATAAGAGCTTTATGTGATAACCAATATAACACCTGAAAATTCTGGTTACTTTTTGGCCAGATTAAGAAACCTAATAGATAATGTTATGAATGATTTTGTAAGGACTCTGAGCTAAAACCAAATTTAGGTGAATCAGTTCCTCAAATTGGGGACAATCTCCAACTTTCCTGAGGTATAAAAAACTTCCTGTGGTGCTTTCTGAAAATGTTGCATACCCTTGCACTTTCTCAGGGCAACACAAACAGGAAGGGTTGTCTGTGAACCCATGTTTTTTATGGAGTTTGTGTTACTATTAACATGAGGTCCAAGCCATTTTTGCCCTCCCTATTGGCCTGAAATGTCTTTAACTTTAATTTCTGTATAACACAGCAGGAAACCTCGTGCTAGAAAGATTCTTACTACAGGAGCCAAGGGTGAACTGAGAATGCAGTGGTTATCCCTTAAAAAAAAAAAAATGGATGGAATCCAGGCTATAGACCTTTTCTCACTCAACAGGTCAGTTGGATAATGAAATGTTTGATGACAGTAGAATAAAGTCTCTGACCGCCTCTGCAATACACACACACACACACCCTCCAACCGTCAAGTCAAGACGGGGGATAAATTCACATTATTTATAAACAACAGTTTACTAATGCTGCATTGTCACCAGAATTGCCGTGCATTAAATGTGATGCCTCACATTGAAAAAATCAATGTGAACTTCTAATAGTTCTAAAAAATAGTGAAGAAACCAATAAGCCTGATGTCTTCTGCAAAGAGAGGGCTGGGGAAGAAAAACCTTGAGCTCTTTTCTATTTGGAAGGCTAAAAATGTCTTAATTCAGAACGTAAAATAAAATCTGGGGTGAAGTTGTGTATGGAACCACATTCTACATGGGCTATTGCTGTACAGGAGAAAGCAAACTTCCCCTCACACGGCTGAAGCATGAATTCTTCTGCAGGCATGGGGAGATGGTTTGCTTCCTAGATAAAAGAGTGGATTTATCATCCAAAACCCATCAGTCACTCTCACAGGCGCCATGGAGGCCCATCTGTATGCATTGGATGATGCCCCAAAGCAGCATGGTTTCTGGTTACTGTTGGAAGACAAGATACTGGGCTGGATGGACCTCTGGTCTGACCCAGTATGACCATTCTTATGTTCCTGCTGGAGAGGTTTTCCTCCCTGACACTTCCTCCAGAAATCCTCCTCAGGAGAGAGGAGTTTAGGATGGAGATAATTCAGTGGACAATATTTATCTCTTTTCAAATATCACCTACTTCCACAGCTGCTTAATTCTGGCCTACAGCTTAATATCTAACCCTCTTAGACACTGCCTGAGTGTAGGCCTACAGACTGCTGCAAGCCATGGGAGAGGGAGAATGATGTGACAGAAGGAGCACTCTCATGTTGTGTTCACTCACCTGGATCCAATGCATTTTCATCCATGCATTATGGCAGAGTGAACAATGTGGCCCTAATTGAAGAATAGCATAATAAAGCTAGTCAGAGGGGTAGGTGTTATCTCATGTGACTACAGATCAGCAATAATGTCATCAGGAAAAATATATGAAACAAACAGATTTCTAAGATTTGATAGGAACTCTGACAAATCAATCTCTTCTGAGTGAAAAGCTATGAAACATTCTAAACAAAATCATGAGGCTAAAGGAAAAGAATGGCCATACTAGCACATATATAAAGGGTCTCGCTTCTAGTCTGCACAGTATTAATCCTCCATTGTACTCTTTCTACATGCATTTGCGGGTCTGGGATCACCACCACCACCAGGGATTCATCTGCTGCACTTCCAATTCTACACCCACAACAAATTCCTCTTAAGACAGAAGTACAACTAGTCTGTTATATTTTCACAAGAATCTAAATATATATACAGTAGCTCAGGGGTGGGCAACGTTCGGCACGCGGCTCACCAGGGTAAGCACCCTAGAGGGCCGGGCCAGTTTATTTACCTGCTGACGCGGCAGGTTCAGCCAATCGCGGGCCCCACTCACCGTGGTTCGCTGTCCCGGGCCAATGGGGGCAGCAGGAAGCGGCGCGGGCTGAGGGATGTGCTGGCCGCGGCTTCCTGCCGCCCCCATTGGCCCGGGACGGTGAACCACGGCGAGTGGGGGCCGTGATCGGCTGAACCTGCTGCGTCAGCAGGTAAATAAACTGGCCCAGCCTGCTAGGGTACTTTCCCTGGCGAGCCGCATGTTGAACATTGCCAACCCCTGTACTAGCTCTTCTGCCCTCCTTTCAGAACAGGACAGCCAAATACCTTGGTGACACTTAAGATGTCTTCCTGAACCCATTAATAGAGACTTCTCCGATTCCAGCTAAGGGCTGTTCTACACTGCGGGGGGGGGATCGATCTAAGATACGCAACTTCAGCTACGCGAATAGCGTAGCTGAAGTCAAAGTATCTTAGATCGAATTACCTGGGGTCCACATGGCACCAGGATCGACGGCCGCAGCTTCCCAGTCGACTGCGCTACCGCCGCTCGCTCTGGTGGAGTTCCAGCATCGACGGTGAGTGCGTTCGGGGATTGATATATCGCGTCTTAATGAGATGCAATATATCAATCCCGGATAAATCGATTGCTACCCGCTGATACGGCGGGTAGTGAAAACGTACTCTAAGTGCTAAAAATTCTTCAATTTCAACAGCTCATTCTACCAGATGAATTCTGACTATCCAGTCTGTACCATATGTTTGTTCTGAAAGTAGAAGGCATGAGCAGGGCAGTAATACCAAGAAGGGCATTGTCCTAATGGATCATGTTTCATATCTTAAAACTCTTCATGATAGTTTTGACAATGCTGAATAATCATCCTTAAACTCCTTCCATTCATACACTTGTTGAGAAAGAAAACTGGGCAAGGTGTGGGAAGACAGACACAATAGAAATAATATTTTAAAAAATCAGACTTGTCATACACTGAAGACAGATAGAAGACCTTTAAAACCAACATTAAATACCCACAGACACAAGTTAGAGTGTGCTTAAACATCGTTTAGTCAGAAACAAAAAAAGAAAGAATATTTGCACTGTGTAAATACTAAGTTATAAGTAACTCTAATGACAAGGGCTTCTTCCGACCTATCAGTGTGCAAATCTAAATGTGACTGAAAGGAGAAGCCATTTTGCTACAGAGTGCTATTTAAGGGAGGAAGAAAAGTGAATCTCCGTGAGGAAAAACATCTTGGTAAATGCCACTGCCCTAAAATCCTCTACTGTATCCTAATGGATTAAACATAAGGGAAATAAGAATTTGAATAGACTAGAGCAGAGAAACTGGTTCAAAGAGAGGCTTTGGGCTCAGCTAGCCCTGCCTTGTTATACCTGCAGCCCATTACAGGCCTGGAGGTGGGGGAGAAAAGCTCAGGGCTAAGTGGTGAAGAGGCAGGAGCTAGCTGTCTCCCTACCTGAGGGGTATGGTCACTAGCCTGCCAGTAAAGGCAGCCACCAGGGAATAAGCACTGTCTCCCAAGCAAAGGCAGACTGTGGAGACAATCTAGGAATGTCCAGTAACTGAGTGACTAAAGAACTGAAACATTGTGGGATATGGCCTCACCAAACTTACAGCTGCACCACACGAAGGAGCCTGGGGCCACGCTAGTGTGCCACCCAAGGTCCATGAGAGGGCACTATGGGAGGCAAGCCACCCCAGACAATTGGACTATAGAACCCATGCCTCAAACTGAAGGGACAGCGGAGGAAGGAGCCCATGGCAGTGGATTTATACTCCCTGCATGGAGAGTTTCCTGTTCAGTTCAGGGGTCGACTCACACAAAGCCCTGGGCTGGGACCTGATGGAGTCGGAAGGCCTGGATCTCCTACCCCACCACTTAAAAGACTGAGGCACGTAAACCAGGGAAGAAAGTGGCAGGAGGTCAGGTGTGCCAAGCACTAGGTCACTGGGCCCTCCAAGCTCTATGTTACAGTCACCTAAATCTAATGGTAGAGGGACATTTACTCTGTATCTTACCTTTTCTTTGGGCCATCATGAATTATTTACCACACAGTCACTACTAAACACCACTAAAGATGGCTAGAATATGGTAAATTAAGTTGGCATAGTCATGCTGTCTGGAGTAGTTAATAACCATGATTGCCAACTTCAGGGCAGACTGTCAAAAAGCAAGGCAGACACCCCAAACTGATTGCATGTTCTACAAATTTATTTCACCAACCCAGTAACAAATGTAAACTCCTGAAGCACTGTAACAGCCTTACCATAGAGTCACAGATATTCCTCTTGGACACTCTAGTCTATCTTGCCACCCAGTCAAGATGGAATGAGTGACTGTTGGTTTTCATACAACAAAGATCACAAAGGACTCAGGTTGCTCCCAGTCCCAAGAGCCCAGTCACTTACCCCAGATCAATTTATACCTTAGATCTCTCAGCAAGAACAATGCTGGTAGCCTATCCTATAATAAACTAACACAATATTTATTAACTAAGAAAAATAAAAGAGTTATTTAAAGGTTAAACCAGGCAAACTAAACACACACGAATTACAGTCTATGGTTCCAAATGATAACTGATGTAATAATCTGTCAACACTGAAATGTCTTTTAGGGCTAGCCCAGGTTGACCCTGGGAATCTTTGCTTTTGTTTCTTAGCTCAAACCCTTGAGAAAGTTCAAACAGCACAGAGAAAACCATTTCTTCTCATGAGCATCTTTATATGCTGTTCCCCCAGAGCTCAAACTGATGAGACGAACTCTCCTGCATGTAACTTATTCATGTTTGTTTGTCCTACAATGGCCCATTTAGTCTTGATAGTCTTCCTTGATGGGCAGGGGAACCACTCTTCCTGCCTAGGTTCACAAGTTCAGAGCAGTCATTTTTTTCCAATTATAAAGCAAAACTTTCATATTACCTTATTGCATGGGAGACAGATATTACAAGTAAGATTAATGCATGCAGCAACTTATAAGCATTTTATAGAATCTAAGCACTAAAGACTAACACTACTAATATATAGTGAGCAGGTATTGTTTCCAGCTATGAATTTGTCAGTGTTCAGCTGACACCTCCTACTGTCTTGAGAAGAACTGGTACCTGGTTTACCAGCATAACAATAATGTCCATGTGAGGAGCTACAAATGGAATTTTACTTGCAAGACCATAGCACTCAGGGTCATTTCTTCTGGCACAAGCAAGCAAGAACATTCTTGCAACAGCCTCCAGACACAAATTAAGCATCCTTCTAAAAGGCTTACAACCGCCCAGTTGACATGACAAGAACATTTTTTCCCAAAATAAACAACTCTTGGAATTAACTGTTCAGATGTATAGTAGGTCTGAATAACTCTTCACACTTAGATATTGATTAGAAACCTGTCCACACATGAGAAAGCTATTCATTCCCACTGTGATTTAATTATCTGACTACAGTTTCAATGGGTGGATGTAGACAGTAGAAAGACAAGAAAAAGTGGTGTATCAGAATATGGAAGAAGTGTTTTTTAATTGATAAAGTAACATTCAGTTCTCCCTGATTAGTGGGGAGACGGATTTTGTTTGATAGTCTTGTTGGAAAACCCCATCCCTACAACAAGTGCAGCTGTTTATAGCACAGTTTTCTAATACGAGAAGGAAAAGATTCTGTCTACAATGATCAGAGAAACAGTGCTAGAAATAATCATTTAAACACAATGGACCCTAGCATGGTTTTTATTTCAACATGGATGGTCTTGTGATCACATTTGCTCATTTATCCACGTGTGGTCAATGCTTAAGGAAACTTATTAGTAGCAGTTGGGGCTTTACTTCTCTGCTGGCTCTTTGAAGGTGTTACTGAAGAAAAAAAGTTTCATCTAGAGAAAACAGCAGTGCCTCTATTTCAATGATATATTGCCTCTAATCCTGCTTAGTTTTGTCTGAATCTTTCTTCTTATGGTGTCATAAGAAGAAACATATGTCACAGAAGCAAGGATCAGAAAGATTATTTATTCTAATATGTAGTTTTGGCTTTTTTCCATGGCAAGAGGCTTTTAATCAGTGGTATGACAGACATTTTTGAAGTAAATGCAGTGCTCATTAATGTTATTGGATTGATAGTCCTGGAGATGGAAGTCCTTTATCTACAGAATAGGTAGAGTTTAGCAATGGACTGTAGCAAAGCTAACTTCCCTGCAGCAATCCTCCAGCCTCAACCCTGTTCTAGGTCTGTCACCTTGAAGGAATGAGGAGATAGTTTACCCTCAATAAAATCCAGAATTTCATTTCTACCCCAGCCATTTGGATGGCATAAGTGACCAGATTTCTGGTCATAGTTTGACAAGAGAGAATTCCCATGGCATAAGGGAATCACGGTTTGCATAAAAACAGCAGAACCAATTTCAGTGCCAGCTTGGTCCCAGTGGAGCTCTACTCTACTACATGGTCCTTCCTTAGCACGTGGTCTCTTAAGGACCTTACGCAAGTGGTATAAATTATGGCAGCTATTAAGCTGCTCTAACCCATGTCCCCACAAAAAATACCTAAAAAAATTAATTGAAATTTACAGCAGGAAATTAACTTTTCATTGGAGGGAGTGGGAAAGCTTTTAGGGCTCTCTTAAGTCTCTCCAGATGGGGGATCCAGAAAAAAATCACAAACCCCAATATATTTGGGGATAATCCCTCCCTGTAGCCACAACAAAAGGGAGGGCAAGTCTACAGTACTGCCAGTGATCCATCACCAACATAGTGGGATCTGGGGAAATTGCTCTGGCTTGGGCATCTGAGTCAGGCTCAGTCTGTCCATCTTATCCTGGGAATCTGCTGTAATCTCTTCAGGGTCAGGATGAAGATGTTCTGGATGGGAACTCCTTCCATGGTTTCAGGAGTCCCTCCTGCAGTCAGCAGTTTGGACCAGTCCAGCTCCATTATCCCCAACTGCAGTTTCCCCCCTTTTTAAAAACTTCCTCCAATAATATATGATTGGCGGGGCCAGAAAGGTGGAGCTTTCCCTTTCAGCCATGCCTCTCTGGCACCTACCTCCTCTGTGTGGAAGCTATACAGCCAGTCACACTCCACAAAACGGAATGAGGCAACTCAGGTTAACCTGGGACAAGTTAACTGATTGAGTTAATGGGAGGCAGTTAATTAGGCAGGGAAGTACCTGGGCAAGATAAAAAGGAAACTATGCCCAGTAGGTGCGGGCTAAGAGAACAGAGACTCCTGGGAAGAACAGTAATTAGGACACAGAAAGAGAAAGCTCACCAGGAAAGAAAATCAAAGAAGAATGCTTCTGGAGGGAGAAGGTCTGAAAGGGAAGAACTATGAATGCTGAGTCTCAGTAGAATTGGCCCCCTTAGAGGGACTTCACCAGGTAGCAGCCAAATGTTGGCAACTTTCTAATCACACAAAACCAAACGCCCTGGCCATGCCCTTTCTTTGAGACCCTGCCCTGCTCACTCCATCCCTCTCCCTCCGTCACTCGCTCTCTCCCACCCTCACTCACTCGCTCATTTTCACCGGACTGGAGAGGGTCCCTTTTCAACTGGGTGTTCCGGTTGAAAGAAATTATATGCTGTCCTCAGAAAGGGTTGTCACGGGTTGAACCTATCAAGCTGTCTAGAGTGGCTCACAACCATGAGTGCCAGACTCAGCGCAGATTGTTAAAAAACAGGGCCCAAACCCCAAACTCGTTGTGTGTTCCATACTTAGATTTCACCAACCAAGTATCAAGTGGGAACTCCTTGAGCACTACAATTGCCTTAATTCAGAGCAGGGACAGGGCCGGCTCTAGACACTAGCCGAGCAAGCTCGTGCTTGGGGCGGCACATTCTATGGGGCGGCATTCCGCCCAATCCTAGGGCGGCATGGCCGCTTTTTGTTTGTTTGTTTCTTTAGTTTTGTTCACCAATCCAGCCGCCGAGTAGGGGGCGGCGGCGCGGAGGAGGGGAGCAGGCTACACGCTCCGTCTACCCCAGCCAGTGCCAGGTCTGTAGCAAGCCCAACAGGGCAGCTCGTGTCCTTCCTTCCCCACCGTCCAGAGCGGTGCAGACTGCGCGGCGGTTGGAGCCGGGTGGTGAGCATCATGCTGAACCCTGGATGCCCCCTTTCTCTCTCTCCCCCCGCTCCCTCCGCTGCCCCCCCATTAGCCGGGGCACATCTGCAGCGCAGGGAGTCCCCCTGCACCCTGGCTCCGGTCGCGCCGCAGGTGGTTTTTTTTTTTTTTTTGCTTGTGGTGGCAAAAAAGCCAGAGCCGGCCCTGAGTAAGGATCAGCAACCTTTGGCACGCGGACTGTCAGGGAAATCCCCTGGTGGGCCGGGATGGTTTGTTTACCTGCAGTGTCCACAGGCTTGGCCGATCACAGCTCCCACTAGCCACGGTTCACTGTTCCAGGCCAATGGGGCTGCGGGAAGCAGTGCAGGCCAAGAGATGTGCTGGCCACCACTTCTTGCAGCCCCTATTGGCCAGAAACGGCGAACTGTGGCTAGTGGGATCTGTGATCGGCCAAACCTGAGGCTGCTGCAGATAAACAAACCATCCTGGCCCGCCAGGGGATTTCCCTGATGGTCCGCGTGCCAAAGGTTGTTGATCCCTGATTTAGAGTCAGATAATCCCTTTGGGTATTCCAGTCTATCTTGCCCCCTGTGCAAGCTTGCCTCATTGATAGATGGTCCCTTACACAAAAAATCACAACCATATCCAGGTTACTCCCAGTCCCAAAGGGCCAGTTGCCTAACCCAGGTTGGTTGTACCTCAGATATCCAATCAAAAACAACACTTGTAGCCAATCCTATTGTGTTGGTGAGCCAGCGAGGGTTAAGCAGCCAGCAGGCTAAGTGACCCAAAATATACCTTTAAGGACATGTTACAAAAGTATTGAAATGGCAAACCCGGTCGTTGCTTGCAGATTGTTGTCAAAGCCATGTTAAGTAGATTATTTTTTTTTAATATGTATGCATGTATTGTAAGAGAATCAAAGGAGAGATAGTAAGTATATTTGTCTGTGTTTACCTATATCTTGTTAGAAGTTTAACAATATGATCTAATTAGTTTGTAGATGCTAAACTTCTGTTCCTGTCTGTAATGTTTCATTACTATGTTCAATTAATTCAGAGATCAAAAAGGAATATTAACATTTAGAGGGACTGGTGGCATAACAATATCGTCTTCATTTCTCTTTGAAATTTGTGACTCCATATAACTACTTGTGAACTGCTTGAATAGTTAATTGCCTTATGTTAATGAATTCAACTAGCTACCAGTGTGCCAAGGAAATAGAGATTTACTTCAAAATAACTATGTACATAAACCTATTCTTCATACAAAGAATGGTTGTTGTGATGTCTGCTGTAAAGAGGCTATAAGCCTGCTAGAGATCTGCTTAAACTTTGTCAGGAGAGGCTCAAGTCACAATACTGAGGTCTTCAGGTCTACCCTAGATTATCACTGCAAAGTCTCATGGAATAATTGGAACAAACTCTCCACATGAACCTATTGAACTGATTCTAGAAGGACTTGTACAAACCAGCAGCCTCACCATGTCTGCTGTGAAACTGACTTGAGAACTTTATTCATATCTGTGTGTATATATATATATATATATATACACACAGATATATATATATATAATGATTTTTAACCATAGTGACTCTTCTTTTTTAATACATTTTAGAATTAGTTAATAAGAATTAGCTGTAAGCATGTCAGCAGGTCACCATGTATATGGATAAGATCTGAAATATTCATTGATTAATGTGTCCAATCTTTTGGAATTGGTAGAATGTTATATATGGTGAATAAGGTTTTAAATAACCCTCACTATATATACTTGGCTGTCTGGGTGGGAGCCAAAGGCTGGTTTGCTTAAAGGGAACTGTACTTTAGCTGATTGGTAACCAGTAAGGCATTACAGAAGCTGTTTTGTTGCTGGCTTGGTAAATTAATATCTAAGAATAAACCATCAGTTCTGGGGATCGGCTGCCCTAGTCTTTGCAGTTTGTCCTGACTGAGCATTCTCAGCATAGCCCCTCCACCAACCATAGTCACACCTATAATACTAACTAAAACAAATTAACTAGAAAAAGAAACGAGTTATATAAAAAAGTTAAACATATACACACACAAATGAGTTACAGTCTTAGGTTCCAAAAAGTTGTAGTAGCTGCCATATATGCAAGCTCTAAACTACACAGCTTGGGGAGTCCTTGTTTATATGCTTAGAAATATTGCCCTCTTTGAATTCCAAGCAGCATCATGACACAGTTCCTTCTCATCAGGTATTTTTATTCCTTTCCCCTAGAGTTCAAACTGATAGACACTGACACCTGTTCTGTCTCCTCTTCATTGGTGTGTGTGTGTGGGAGTGGGGGGGCTGGAAATCAAAAAAATCTTTGTCCTTTGTTTCATAATGACTCATTTGGTTTCAATGGGCCTTGTGTGCAGGACCAGAACTTTTACACTACTTAATGCTTCTTTTCTGTTTGACAAGTCACACAATCCCAGAGGTTTGCAATGCAAACACTCAATATAACTTTATACCAAGATGTTATAAGTGAGATCAACACATGCAGCATCCTATAAGCATTTAATCAAGCCTAAACACGTTCTTACCAACTTAAAATCTATGTTAACAAAGCTAACACACAGGTGAACCAAACTGGTTTCCAGCTATGCATTTGTCAGTGTTCAATGAGGCCTAGGGGGCATAGCGTGAGGTGGCACCTGGACTTCATCCCAAGAGGAGAGACCCTTCCCGCAGCTGATAAGAGGCCTAGGCTTCAGAAGAGGGTTCTGGGTCAAGTGTGACCTGCTGGTAAGGAACCTAAATATAAGTGTGGTTAATAGACAAAGGTTACTCAGCCCCTTCCCAATTAAATTAATAGACAGCAGGTTTAAAACAATCTAAAGTCAACATACAACATAGTCACACAACACAGTCAACTTGTGGAATTCATTGCCAGGGGATGTTGAAGGTCAAAAGTATAATGGAGTTAAAAAAAAGATTTAGATAAGTCCATGGAGGACAGGTCCACCAATGGCTATTAGGCAAGATGGTCAGGGATGCAACTCCATGCTCTGAGTATCCCTAAGAGTCTGACTGACAGACGGTGGGAGGGCATGAAGCATCTTGCATTGGCCACTGTCAGAAGACAAGACACTGAGATAGATAGACCCATGGTCTGACCCAGTATGGCTGTTATGTTCTTAAAATTGCTTAATGGTGCTCTTTAAAAAGGCAAAGGATTTCAATATGGCTCACTGAGAAGGAAAGAACAAAGTCCTGACTGGTATCATTGTACATTATGGACCAGAGCCGCTGCTGGCAAAAGCAGGTAAAATCCCATTGATTTCAAGGGAACATGACCCAGATATCAATGTTGAAGTTGGATTAATGTGTTCATTTTCTCATAGTTTCAAGTTAAATACCTTCAGTCATGAATCAAATATCTATGTATCCAAACTGTATGTCTTAAATGAGCTCTTACATAGAAGGCTTTTGTTTAGCTGGGTTTTGGTATGGTACCCAAAAGCTTTTTAGAGTAATTAAAGAATCTGCCAGCATTGTGGACTGTTTCCTAAATGGATACCACTTAATTGACAGTGATAGCTGAACAAAGCATTAACTAAAATCTGCCCTAATTTGCATTAGATACAAGAAATTCAATGGGATTGTACCATGTGTAAATCAGAGAATGATGTACCATGTGTTGAGTGTCACCGGAAGACACCAGAAGTGAGGATGGTATTAGAATTCTTGATGAATTTGGTCACACTGTTCCTATATTGTGAAGTTAGGAAGCTATAGATAATATGGAGTTAACTCACCTAAACAAGACTGTCTAGCTGCTTTTGTATGCAATGATGTTGTAGCCATGTTGGTCCCAGGATATTAGAGAGACAATGTGGATGAGGTAATATATTTTATTGGACCAACTTCTGTTGGTGAGAGAGACAAGCTTTTGAGCTTACTTCAGGAGCTGAAGTAGAACTCTGTGTAAGCTCGAAACTTTGTCTTTCTCACCAACAGAAGTTGGTCCAATAAAAGATATTACTTCACCCAACTTGTCTCTCTAGCTCCTTTTGAGCATTCTCTGCTGCATTTTGAATCAATGTGCTGTATAGCACACAGCCATATAAGAAATGCTATGTCATGATGGTGGTAGTGACAGAAGTGATTAGTATTAAAAGCAGAACAAAACACTCACTGCTTTATGGATGTGTACTGAATTCAGAGCATCTCTTCTGAGAGAAGCAGGAGAATCCAAATCCTAGTCCCAGGAAAATGCCTTCTATACTTCAATAAGACTAGGATTTGTACCTAGGGAGAGAGACAGAGTTAATATTCAAGATTCAATAATATATCAAAGGGATAGAAATAGGCTGAATAACTTCAACGTGCCAAGCACCATCATCTCATTGATTTCAATGAGAATTGAACACATTCTTGTGGGAGGGGCTCCACAACTTGCAAGAAAAGGGTTTTTATGCATAGTAGCCCAATGTGCTCCAAGGCCAAGATATTTAAAAAAAAAAACAAAACCCAAATTAAGGGTTCTAAAATGCAACTGAAGTTTTCACAAGTGTCAGCCTGCATACACATAGCTGTAGAGCAGGGGTCAGCAACGTTAGGCACGCGGCTCGCCAGGGTAAGCACCCTGGCAGGCCAGGCAAGTTTATTTACCTGCTGACGCGGCAGGTTCGGCCGATCGTGGCCCCCACTGGCCGTGGTTCACCATCCTGGGCCAATGGGGGCGGCGGGAAGCCGCGGCCAACACATCCCTCGCCCGCGCTGCTTACAGCCGCCCCCATTGGCCCAGGATGGTGAACCGTGGCCGCGTGCCAAACGTTGCTGACCCCTACGTGTATGCAGGCTGACACTTGTGAAAACTTCAGTTGCATTTTAGAACCCTTAATTTGGGTTTGGTTTTTTTTTTTAAATATCTTGGCCTTGGAGCACATTGCCAAACGTTGCCGACCCCTGCTGTAGAGCATGGACCAAGTAAGATCATCCTGTATCACACCTAACCAGGAACAAACGCAGGCGAGGCCACAAGAGCAGCATCTTAAACAGTTCACATAAAGTAGCATTGGCCTGCTAAACCCAGGGTTGGGAGTTCAATCCTTGAAGGGGCCACTTAGGGATCTGGGGCAAAATCAGTACTTGGTCCTGCTAGTAAAGGCAGGGAGCTCGACTCAATGACCTTTCAGGGTCCCTTCCAGTTCTATGAGATGGGTATATCTCCATATATTATTATAAAGTGTTTTTTTGTAAATACACCTAAAACAGTGCAAAAGAAACCTGGAAAGTTGGCAGTAATGCCCACCAATGAGAGACTGCACCTGCAGCCAGCACAGACCTTGCTACTGAATTCACTTTCTACAAAACTGGGGCAGTGCTTGGTAAAGAGTCAAGTATCTGAACAGAGGCCACCTGGGATGCCTGAGCCACAGATGAGAAGCAGGAACTATAATCATTTAACTGCTGAAAGGGATTTGACATAGCAGACCAGGAGGAGAATATTTTTTTCAAAGGTACTGAAACTGCCTGTGAAAATGCACCAGTCTTTCTCTGCTCCCAGCTGGAGGTGTTGCTTCTCTGACACACCTGCCCACAGGAAAAGTGTCACCTGGGAAAAAGGGCCAATGAGTTTAGACCTCTGGGCACTGCCTAGAGAAGCAACTCAGGCTCTGCTATCAGCAGAACCAACAAGCCTTGGTCCTCCAGTAGCTAGTAGGTGTTCCCCAAGGGTCAGTCCTCGGACCAGTCCTATTCAACTTATTTATAAATGATCTGGAGAAAGGGATAAACAGTGAGGTGGCAAAGTTTGCAGATGATACTAAACTGCTCAAGATAGTTAAGACCAAAGCAGACTGTGATGAACTTCAAAAAGATCTCACAAAACTAAGTGATTGGGCAACAAAATGGCAAATGAAATTTAATGTGGATAAATGTAAAGTAATGCACACTGGAAAAAATAACTCCAACTATACATACAATATGATAGGGGCTAATTTAGCTACAACAAGTCAGGAAAAAGATCTTGGAGTCATCGTGGATAGTTCTCTGAAGATGTCCTCACAGTGTGCAGAGGCGGGCAAAAAAGCAAACAGGATGTTAGGGATCATTAAAAAGGGGATAGAGAATAAGACTGAGAATATATTATTGCCCTTATATAAATCGATGGTACGCCCACATCTCGAATACTGCGTACAGATGTGGTCTCCTCATCTGAAAAAAGATATACTGGCACTAGAAAAGGTTCAGAAAAGGGCAACTAAAATGATTAGGCGTTTGGAACGGGTCCCATATGAGGAGAGATTAAAGAGGCTAGGACTCGTCAGCTTGGAAAAGAGGAGACTAAGGGGGGATATGATAGAGGTATATAAAATCTTGAGTGATGTGGAGAAAGTGGATAAGGAAAAGTTATTTACTTATTCCCATAATACAAGAACTAGGGGTCACCAAATGAAATTAATAGGCAGCAGGTTTAAAACAAATACAAGGAAGTTCTTCTTCACGCAGCGCACAGTCAACTTGTGGAACTCCTTACCTGAAGAGGTTGTGAAGGCTAGGACTATAACAGCATTTAAAAGAAAACTGGATAAATTCATGGTGGTTAAGTCCATTAATGGC
The DNA here is from genome assembly GCF_013100865.1 of Trachemys scripta elegans. Taxonomy (NCBI): domain Eukaryota; kingdom Metazoa; phylum Chordata; order Testudines; family Emydidae; genus Trachemys; species Trachemys scripta. The sequence continues at coordinate 137,579,247 of NC_048299.1, forward strand.
TATTAGCCAGGATGGGTAAGGAATGGTGTCCCTAGCCTCTGTTTGTCAGAGGATGGAGATAGATGGCAGAAGAGAGATCACTTGATCATTGCCTGTTGGTCCACTCCCTCTGGGGCACCTGGCATTGGCCACTGTTGGTAGACAGGATACTGGGCTAGATGGACCTTTGGTCTGACCCGGTTTGGCCGTTCTTATGTTCTTATGTCCATGAGGAGGCAGTACCCACTCAGGATCCACCAGTTGAGATAAGAAGGTTTGTCTGTTTATCCTGAAGAGGAGTGCTGGGTGTAACCGGGGCAGGAGGAGTGCCCAAGAATACCAAAACCTGGGTAAGGGCCTCACAACCCTACTGTACATTGATAGAAGTTTGCAGTAAACTGTTTATTGTTTTGTGGAGTTAAAAGCCCAGCTGGCCATTTTTAAGTTGAACTTCAACTCACTGTTACAGGACTCATATGGAGCACAAGACACCTTGCTCTGGCGAGCTGTGACAGTATCCCTGCTAACATGGCTCTGACACTTTGCAGACTACTGGAGGAAAACCCAAACCCAAGCCCAAGTCTCTGAGAATAAGGGTTTATGGTTTTATTTACCTTGAATAGAGTGCAGGCCTTGAAGGGTATTTTGGATACTAAATCTCAGCAGGAGATTCTTTACATCCACCATTTGCTTTGCTTTTCAGGAAGGATGGGGGGGCATGTTGGGTACAATGCAGATTTATTTTTGAACACATCTATTATCTCTTCCAAGGGGCTTCATCTAGGAACTAGCTGTACACCTTGTTTAACTAGGACTTTGTATCTAGGGTACCTGCAGCCTTTGACTTCTGCAAGTCCTACCAGTCCATTGATATTAGACGTGACTATTTAATGGGAGCAAAAGTGATAAAACTTTCAAAGTGTACCATCTGAAGCACATAACATGCTTAGCTCCTAATCTATAGTATACCTAGCATGTGACCTGACACTTGAAAGGAATTGAAACACCAGCTCCCTAATGATAACCCCACCCTGGGGCAGAGAAAAAAGGGTGACAGCTAAATGATATCCAGTATTGTATAGCTGCATGGAATACTTCATAGGTCTCAACCAATGAAAGAAATACAGGTGGCTATTGATTTTAAGTAGTAATTGTCAGTCACAAAATCAAAAACTAATTATTCTTGTTTGGGTCTTCACTAACTCAGTATGCCCATGCTAAGTAAGATCAAAAAAATGTTGAAGAGAAATACTGAAGGTGGAAAACAAATTGCTGTTTGCTGCATGCTGAAGAGTAGTCTACTTATTATAAATACAAAAGTGGAGAAATATTTGAAATATAGTTCCTCTATGTGAAAGAACAATTGCTGTAATACTGTTAAGGTCACTGAGATCGAAGGTGATCTGCTGTATAAGGGAAGTAAAGGCCACAAAAGTGATTCCTTGACTGGAGAGAACAAGCTTTGGCGGCTATAAGAGAATTTTGTACATTTGTACACTTTCCTTCAAGTGATGCTAAATCTAAAGAGCTTCATAGGGCACTGGAATAAGGCCTTTGCCCTGAAAGCTTGTTTTGTCACTTTGGTCTAATAGTAGAGATATGCTAGCAGCCTCAAAAGCCTCTTTCCTCATGAATCCAATGGAGATGGGAAATGCACATATTTCATGGGCAATTTTCTTCTTTTACCTGCTTTTAACCCCAAAGTGGTATTTCTTTCCATTTGTAATATAATGTGACATGTTCACTGAGTTGTGCTGGGTCATGCTGCATCACGTTAAGGATGCTGTTATCCATCATGTCTTGCTGCATCAGTTATAAAGTGGGCATGCTGCACTGCAGGCAGTACTTAAAGGAATATTAAGTTTGGTACAGAGGGTAAGTCTACCACGGCAGTTAGATACCCAGAGATGGCCCATGCCAGTTGACTCTGGCTTGCAGGACTTGGACTAGAAAGGGACGGAGAGGACTGGAAAACCTTTAAGTATGGAATTGCCTAACAGTAAAGTGGATTTTGTTAGATGCTTGTTTTATCTGTGTGCATTGAACACTTCAAGGAGAGCTATTTCTGCTAGGGTGAGAAGAAGAAAATGGTGTCTTCCCTGTTTGGGGGAAGATGCCTGACCCTGACACAGGCAGTTTGGTACCTTCATATTAGGAGGTCCTCAAATATTTAGGGTCAAATTTTACCAGTAGATTCATGCCCAAGGATTCTAGTAACTTAAACAGGGGATACATCTGAGGGCAGAATTTAGTCATATAGCAGTATTATTTCTCTGATTCACTGAGAACAATTCTGTTTCTGAAAAAAATAAATAAATAAACTCAGTATTTTATTAATCTCGTCATGCTTTTTGCCACCATGCATTTATCAACTTTTTTAAAAGTGTTTTAGATAAAATACAATGTTGACATAAAACAAAATTTGGGCTTGATGATCAAAAAATGATGAACATGAACTGAAGACTACAGAGCTGACAGTACTATGGCTTAAATTACTATGTTTAAATTCAAATGTCCTCCTTTGACATATTTATATTTTATTTTACAATATAAAACACTGATTCATGAATGCAAATACTTGGAAAATTGAGCATAGTTGAGTAAGCATCAGCCCACAGTGTTTTCTAAAATAGCCATGTATTCAGAAAATGAGCATTGTAATCTATAAAATGTTTTTTTATACATTGTCTTCCCATAACAAATTTCTTTGTGTTTCTGTTGTAGTCTTGTTACTGTCATGTCTTGTCATGTTAAACAGAAGAAAGTACATATAAATAGATTCAGACTAATATGAAAAAGTTAGTTGTCACAATGATCCTGTGACCTGCCCTTGCTAAATTGTTCTCAGTGAATCATAGAAATAATGCTGTTATACAGCATCATTACATAAAACTGCTTGGATTTAAATCTTAATTCTTGTTTTTCTAATCCCATGCATGAATGTGCTTTTTAATTTAGCAATGCATTTGTCTTTTGTTTTGGCATTTATTTTTCACTCATTTAGAAGAAGGCAGATTAGTCATAAGAAATGTTAATTAAGTAACTGTGTTAGCATGCAAAATTAATAAAATAAATATTATTTGACATTCATATTGTAGAAGCGAATGAAGTGCCACAACTAGGTTGGGCTAGGTGCTGTACAAACACATGAACAGGCCTTGCCCTGAAGAATATACAGTTCTAAAAGACAAGATATAAAAACCTGAATCAAGATATCTGGAGAAGACATTGGAACCTGGGAGTTTATCAAGTGTGTGGCAACAAAATATAGTATAGACAGATGCCTCTATAAGAACCAGGATAGAAAACAGAGCATAGGAATTCAGCATCCAAGCATGGTAAAGGAATAATATTTTAGGATGATATTCGCTCATGTGCAGAGGGCCAGAATAAGGAGTATGGGACTTAATTGGGACTTAAGTGAGGCATAGGTCTTGTGCCAGAGTCAGTTTCACTCTTAAGTGTCACAATACATGATTATAAATCTTTTATATAGTTAAGTATTTGTTTCAGGACATATGCAATTCTAGCATCTCTAATTACAAAAGCAAAATATATACTTTTACAGCTCATTTGGAAATTGTGGAATAACTTTCAAGCATTTAGGTATCAATCCTGCTAGATGCTGACCATTCTGGCTCCAATCAAGTAAAGTTCGTGGGCCCAGGTTTTTTAAAGGTATTTAGACATAGCTGTAGTCAGAGTTGCAATGTGTAATGGATTTGGGAGCCTAAATCTCATTTTCAAAAATGATGTAGGCATTTATGTAAATCCCATTGACTTTCAACGAGATTTAGGGGTTGAAATGCTAAGTGGAGCAATGTCTAAATACTTCTTTAAAACAAAAAATCTAAATTAAGCATGTGAACAATACTACTCATGTGCTGAAGGTCAAGCATATACTTATGTACTTTGCTGCATTAGGATCAGGGGGCTCAGCACCTTGCAGGATCAAGCCTTTCATCCAGTTATAAGGTTCTAAAAAATCATAGTAACATAGGGCTGCAAAGGACCTTGAGGACATGTAGTCCATACTGCTGTGCTGATGCAGGACTAAGTATATCTAAGACCATCCCTGACAGGTGTGTTTGTCTAACCAGTTCTTTAAAACCTCCAATCACAGTGTCAAGCTTTCTGGAGTGGCTAACAACCATGAGTGCCAACCTAGAGTATACTTAGATTTCTTCCATCAAGTATCAAGAGTGAACTCCTCAAGCACCATAGAGTCACAGACAGTCCCCTTGGGTACTCCTGTCTATCTTGCCACACAGATAAACTTGCCATTGTGACAGAGGGTCCCTTTCATCAAAAATCACAACAATATTCCGGTTACTCCCAGTCCCAAAGTCAGGACCATTTACTTACTCTAAGTCAATTGTACAGTACCTCAGATTTCAAACCAAAGACAACACATGTAGCCAAGCTAAATGTTTATTAATTAGGAAAAATAAATGAGAGTTATTTACAAAGGTAAAGCAGGTAAACACACACATAAATGAGTTATCATCTTTAGTTTCAAAATGTAATAGAAACTGCTGTGATATGCAAGCTTTCTATGTTTTCTAGAGCTAATCCAAGTTAAGCTTGGGGATCCCTTGCTTACACTTAGAAATATTGTCCTCTCCAAATCCCAAGCCCCATAGTGATACAGATCCTTCTAATCAGGGATTTTTATTTCCTTCTCCAAGAATTTAACTGTGATGGGACAAAGATTTGTGTAGGTCCCCTCTTCATGGGTATGAGGGGGGGAGCAATCAAAGTCTTTTGTCCACCTACATTCCACAATTGTTCATCCAGTCTTTCAGGCAGTTGTGCACCCACTTGATACTAATTTCATCTAGACCACATTACCCTAGTTTACTTATAAGAATTTCACATAGGACTATGTCAAAAGCCTTACTAAAGTCCAGATATATCATGTCTATTGCTTTTCTCCCTATTAGGCCAGTAACCCTGTCAGAGAAGGAAATGATGCTGGTTTGACATGATTTGTTCTTGACAAATCCGTGTTCACTATTCCTTATAACCCTATTATCCTCTAGGTGTTTACTAGAACAAGTTATTAAACAATCACTTTGTAAGGGTCGCCTAGGAAGTCAGAGGAGGGGACAAAAGGGGTTTGGCTGGGCCAGATATGAGTGAGAGGCATTGGAACCACGTACATGGGGTCACAGCATCATGGAAGTTTGATACATGCCACCAATAGTGCAGGGAGTGACCTGCCTGCCCAACCTGAGCCAAGCTCCCACTCCCACTATTGCTGCCACCAGTGCATCATTGCACCAAGGTGAGATGGCAGGCCAAGAGTCTGGAGATAGGAACAGAGTCAGGTGGAGGGGGAATCAGGAGCAACTCCATCAGCCACATTCAGGGCAGACATGCTCCCATCCCCCATCCTTATAGGAGGGAGAGTGAACCTGCAGGGATGGACCCTCTCTGAACCCATGTCCCCTCCCCGCTTCTTAGACTTTCATCTCCCTGATAGTTTTTGGAAGGTAGGGACTCAGTTTCAGAATGTGCCCTGGTCCCTGGAAAATCTTGGTGAGCCCCTGATTCCAGTATCTTGCCTGGTATTCAAGTTAGGCTGACTGATCTATAATTTCCCAGGTCTTCATTTCCCCCCTATTTTTAGTTTAAAAGAGAGAAATACACAGTCAGTGTATCCTGTATCTATGTGATACAGTACTATTATTTCAGAATGACTGCAGTATTGCTTATGTTCTGTAAATGAAAGTGATATTAAAAGGGTTTTTGCCAACAGTTTTGAAGAACCAAGCAGGAGAATGTCTGCTTGCAACATGAAAAAGTTGAGTTTAACCTAAATGCTTCTTTTGTACAAGAGGCTTTTGTATAAGAGGCTTTTTCATATGACTATAAGCATGTCCATACTGCTCCATAGTTCTGAATAATGGGGTGTGGATGGCTATGCATGCTAAAGTGATGCGCTCCAACCCCTCCTCCCTCAAAATGTGGACACTTCAGTTGTGAAATTGAAGATCCTAGTTCACACTAACATAGGTCTGTTCAAAGAGGACTATATTAACTCAAACTAGGGACCTTTAAGTTTGTGTCAGCTGAGTCCACATGGGGGAGTTGGAGCACAGCATTTGAATATGCACAGCTATTGACACCCCCTTACTCAGAGCTGTGGGGCAGTGCAGACATGCCCTATTGTAATAATGTGGGGCAGATCCCATGTGTGTTGGTGTTGTGTGTGAATAGCCCATGTTTACCTTTGAAGTTCTGGAATGGCATCAGTGAAATAAGAAAGGAGTTTGCTACTATCCTGCAGCATTTTTAAATTTATTATTAATTATTATTATTTTCTTCTTATTATTATTTATTAAGGAGTGGTGCTGACCAATTGTTTCAATGGAAAAACTTTGTCAAAAATGAAGTTTCAATGACTGGCATTTAGAGAGCTCTTTTTTTCCCCCACACAAATTTGACATTTTTAAACAAAGAAAAATTGGAAACAAGTTTTCCAAAAAATCTTCAAAATGTTTGTTTATTTTTAAAAAGTCATTTATTTTTACACCAGTAGGAAAAAAATTAAAAATGGGAAAGTGGGTTTTGCCTCACTTTTTAAATATTTTTTTTCCTACAAAAAATGGAGTAATAAAAGGGGGGAGGGGGAGAGGCGGAATAGAAAATTATAAATGATTTTTCTTTTACTGAAAAGTTAGTTTCACTTTGAAGAAGTGCCAGTTTAATCGTTGATTTTATTCCTACCAAAATAATTTTAAATTAAAAATAAAACTTTTTTTTAAAAAAATCCCATGTTTTACCAGTTCTACTTGATTGTCCTTATCACCATTAAAAAACAACAAGAACAAACAACCCCACTGAGACATCACTATCAGGAACAAGAACACAGCAAAACTGGGGAGGAAAGAAAGGCCAGGCAAAGAGAAATACAAGACCAAATTGGCTACCTGGCCAGTGTATCTGGTACACGAAAAGACTGGACTCTGTATTCCCGGAACCTTCCATACACTGAAATGAGACAGAAGCTCCCTGTAGGGGAAAAACAGATCCTAATACAAAGGAGGAAGAAGAATGGTAGTTAAAGGAAAAAAGTGAGCCACATACTAAAAAAGTAGAAACTCCAATATCATTTAAATGCAGCTGAATAGATCTAAGAGAAAATGAGAAGCTGGTCATGGTCAAGTGTTTGTTGCCTCAGTGGAGATAATTAGAATTTTTTTTAAAAAGTCACCCAAAGGCAGCTATTACCAGACAGTTTGGTGAGAAGAATATGGAGCAATCAAGGTGCTATACTGAGTATTTTGTAGCTACAAGGATCCTACTAGAGAAGCTGTCCCCACCCTAGTATGAGTAAAAAGGAGTAAATCTTTCACTCTATTATGCAGTCAGATGGAACAGGAACAAAAAAAACCCCCTACATAATGATTGTGCAAGTGATCATATATATTTTGTTCTGAAGCTGCTGGTGATTGTAGAGAGATTCAGGATTAATCAAAGAATCCAAAAAGAGGGGGAAACTGGTTCACTATTTCTGACAGTCTTCAAAAGGATCACTGAACACTGCAAATTGCATGCTGTGTTAAATGACATCTTTCATGACAGGTCTCCCTGTAGCCTACATGAGACAATAGACATGTTCCCTAATGCTAAGCACAGTTTCACTTATCAGAAAGCTGTGGGAGAGAAAAAAAAAAACATTTCCTATTGAAACAGCATAGTCCCAGATGCTGAATGCATCTATGAAAAAGCACAAGATAACAGACACATTTTCAAGCACAATGTCATGTATTTAGGGATGTTAAGAATGCAGCAAGACAGGTTATTCAGGAGGAATGTGCTGGTTCAAAGACTTGATATGCAAGCAGTGTGCTGAAAGGGACACATTAAGAAAACACCTACAGGCAGAAGAAAATGTCAACAGGAAAAACCAGCACAAGTAAATAGAAATAAAAACTAATGAGGCATAGCAAGGAAAAAGTCTTGCACTCTTTAGAGCAGGACCAGGAAGAACAGAGAACAACTTAATAGAAATAACCTTGCATATCCTCACTGTGGCGGGGCCTACACATTAGTAGTGGATGAGTCCACACTTGTATGGACTCTCACTCTGGTGGAACTGAGTACAAAGGTTGCAGTAAGGCTGGTGGTAGGTCTACTGTATCATACAAAACACTATACAGATACCAGTCAGACACCAACTGGGATCATACTGACACCAGCCTTATTTCAGAAGGGTACAGATCAGATATTGAATGGTTTGCCAGGATCACAATGCTATTTACAGGATAGAGTATTGACCCTGTGAAAAAGGAAATGGGAGAGAAATAGGAACATTTATGTGAAATTTTTCATGAAATGTGTCCCTTTCTTGCTGAACATTTCAAATTTTTTGACCAGCTCTCATGTAAAATTGCTTTTGGTCCTCTGGATTGGATCACAACATTGAAGACAATGCAAAAGTTAGTTCCACATGTCAGTATAAGAGAATATAGGATCATAGAAGATTAGGGTGGGAAGAGACCTCAGGAGGTCATCTAGTCCAACCCTCTGCTCAAAGCAGGACCAACACCAACTAAATAATAGTGGAACTGGAATCTGTATCCATGGGCATAGGTGGGCTGGGAACCTTGCTTCTGGTTATCAAGTTTTTTGTTTTTCTTCCTTCAGTTCAGTGGAGGTTGGATTATATGATGAAGAATGTGAGTTTATCTCTTCTAAATCTCATTTTGAATGTACTATTTTAACTTATGTTCCCATATTCACTTTTCTTTTTATTTACTCTCTTCCCTTCTCTTATTTTCCTGATTTCATGAAAGAACTCTGACACCTGCCAACAAACTCCAGCTTTGTTTTTTTTTTTTTTTAAGTAAACAGTGGGTACTTCACAATGAAACAGAGCAGGTCAGGTTGCCTCTGAGGCAAAGGCAATGATATGCCATAGTTCAGTTTTCATCCTCCTTGATATTCAGTTTGTCTGGGGGCTGGGGGCTCTCCTGATTTTTACAGATATTCAGGGTACAATGTATTTTAATATCATTTAGCATTAAAAGATGTGAAATTTAGCATGTTACAGTACTATCAAACCTCAACACAGGCCTTTTGCCAAGGATGTGATGGTTAAGCTTTACTGAATCACTATAATCACATTAAATTATTTTGCTTTGGGACTCTACAGTTGCAAACAGTGTGTTGCCAAATTTACTCTCCAACTAAAATCCACATCCACAAACTAGTTTAGTGTCAAAGCAATTGAGACAAGTTCCAAATTATATTATCTCTTTTAGTACCTATGGTTTAAATTTAAAAGTTCATTATTTTGACAATAAAAGTATGTGTGGGTGGTACAGAGTGATTTGTTACTGATGGCTTCCTGTTAGCCATGATGCAAAAGAGGAGAATGATCATAGATCTGTGAGTCATCCACATAGAGATGTTAGTTGAATTTGTGTTTGGCTTGGTCTACACTAACCCCCCAAATTGAACTAAGGTACGCAACTTCAGCTACGTGAATAACGTAGCTGAAGTTCGAAGTACCTTAGTTCGATCTTACCTCGGTCCACACGTGGCAGGCAGGCTCCCCCGTCGACTCCGCAGCTCCCCCGTCGACTCCGCAGTACTCCTCTCGTCTAGCTGGAGTACCGCAGTCGACGGCGAGCACTTCCGGGTTCGACTTATCGTGTCCAGACAAGACGCGATAAGTCGAACCCTGAAGTTCAATTGCCAGCCGCCGAACTAGCGGCTGGGTATAGACGTACCCTTTGAAGATGAGGTTACTCAGAGATAAGTTCTAGAGACAGAAGAGGAGGGAGACCAGGAACAGAGCCCTAGGGAATCATTACACAAAGTTGGAGGGTGCATTGGGGGATTCTTGTAAGACACACTGATGAAGCAATTAGAGATGTAGGAGGAGAAGCAGGAGAGGAAAGAATCACAGATTTAAAAAAGAGCATGTTCAAAGGTGTTGAAGGTGGCTGACAAGTCAAGAAGGATATTTATATTTATATATTGTTTTTAGTAAGGCTTTTTACACACCCTACATGCCATTCTCATAAGCAAACTAGGAAAATGTTGTCTAAATGAAATTTCTATAAGGTGAGTGAGACAACTGGTTGAAAGACCATACTCAGCATAGTTATCAATGGTTTCCTGTCAAACTGGGAGGATGTATCTAGTGGGGTCCCTCATGGTCAGTCCTGGGTCTGTTACTATTAAATATTTTCATTAATGACATTGATAATAGAGTGGAGGGTATGCTTATGAAATTTGTGGATGATGCCAGGCTGGCTGCAAGCACTTTGAAGGACAGGATTAGATTTCAAAGTAACTGACAAATTGGAGAAATGGTCTGACATCAATAAGATGAAATTAAATAAAGACATGTGAAAAGTACTCTATCTTGGAAGGAAAAAAAAATCAAATGAACATCTACAAAATGGGGAATAACTGGCAGGTAGAAGTATTGCTAAAAAGGGATCTGGGGGCAATAGTGGATCACAAATTGCATATGAGCTAACTATGTGATGCAATTGCAAAAAATGAGTAATATCATTCCAGGGTGCATTAAGAGGAGTGTTGTACGCAAGACATAGGAGGCAATTGTTCCTGTTTATTCAAAACTGGTAAGATCTGAGCTGTAGTATTTTGTCCAATTCTGGACACCCCACTTCAGGAAAGATGTGAACCAACTGGAGAGAATCCAGAGGAGAGCAACAAAAATGATAAGAGGTTAAAAATGACCCGACCTAAGAGGAAAGGTTAAAAAACTGAAAATGTTTAGTCTTGGGAAAAGAAGACTGAAGGGGGAACCATTAACAGTCTTAAAATATGTTAAGGTTATTATAAAGAAGACAGTTATGAACTGTTTTCCATGTCTGTTGAAGGTAGGACAAGAAGCAATCAGCTTAATCTGCAGCAAAGAAGACTTAGGTTAGATATTAGGAAAAGTCTGCTAACACTAAGGGTAAATAAGCACCAAAATAGGCTTCCAAGGGAGGTTCTGGCATACCTGTCATTGTCCAACCTCTTCTTAAAAATCTTCAAACACCTGTCAGGGAGGGTCTAGGTATATTTGGTCCTACCTGAGTGAGGGGATGAGGGAATTGGACTAGATGACCTCTCAAGGTCCATTCAACACCAATATTTCTGTGGTTCTATAAGATGGAGTACTGTTTGACATATGGCCAGGAAGAAGTCATTAGAGACTTTGGCAAGAGTGGTTTCAATGGAGTGCAAGGGGCAGAAGTCAGATTGGAGAGACTCTATGATGGAAGTGTAGCTTTAATCAACATTTGTAAACAGTGCCTTCTAAGAGCTTAGTGATGAAAGGGAGAAGGGAGATGGGGCAATAGTTGGGGAAGTGAGTGAGGTCAAGGTAGTTTAAAAAAAATAGGAGTGACTAACGCATGCTTGCATTGTGAGGTAAAAGATCCAGAAGCCAGGGAGAGGAAAAATGTGGGTACAGGGAAGATCAGGAGATGAGATGGGATGGGATGAGGGTCACTTGTGCAAATGGAGGGGATAAGGGAAAAGACCAGAACAGATACTTGTGTCTGTGACATGGGAGAAGGAAAGAGTTGTAGGACAGGGAAGGGGATGGGAAGGTAAGCTGAGGGGACTTTGTAGTTTGTCAATTTTCTCATGGAAAAAAATTGGCAAGATCCTATGCAGAAAGAAAGAGAAGGGAAGATGAGAGGAGTGTTTGATAAGTAACACTGCTCTACAGCCAAAATGCTTCTGAAATAAATGTAGTCAAACTTTACTAATTCTGGGTCACTGAGAACAAAAATTATGCTTAAAATTGTTGATTGGCTCCAGTTTTCAAGATATGCTATTGGGTCAGTATATACGACCCTTGACTTGGGAATGGCGGAGGAGAAGTGAGTTATAAAGGGAAGGGATCTCAATTTAAACCAGAAATGACTACAATACATCTTTGACTGGATCTATGAATAAATCTATGACTGGGTTTGGACAGTACTTGCTTTTTAGGCAAAACAATGAATGATGCAATCTGAAGCTGGTATTGCATCATACATGATATGAATTGCATCATGTTATTCCTAGAAGTCATGGATGATGCAATCATAACGAAACTTACATCACTCTGCTGAACAAATTGCCCTATATCAGCACTAGAAATCATACAGTGGCGTACTTTCTTATTTGTCAGTGTTTGATTTTGCAAAGGGACACATTTCTGTTTAGCCAAAGTGAGCAGAGATGCCTCGTACTTGTGTGAACAGTGCAGATAACTTCTGCTATGTTTGTGGTGAAGGGACTTTTGCATCACAAAAGCGCAGTATAACGACTATGGTTAAGAAAGCCTATCACCTTTATTTTGGCTGCAAAATTGGAGATCAGGACAAGAGGTGGGCCCCACACATATGCTGCAACACTTGTGCAACAAATCTTCGCCAATGGCTGAACAGGAAAAGGAAATCTATGCCTTTTGCAGTGCCAATGATTTGGAGAGAGCCAACAGATCATACCAGCAATTGTTACTTCTGCATGGTGCCTCCAGTTGGGAAAGGTGTGTCAAAGAAGAAAAAGTGGACTGTGCATTATCCAAACATTCCATCAGCTATACGCCCAGTACCCCACGGAGAAGGATTGCCGGTTCCTGATGCACCAGAATCATTCTCACTTGAGTCAGACGAGGAAGAGGAAGAGGATGAAACTTCTGGTCCTGAACCACCAATGTCACAGGACCCACATTTTCTCCCATCCTCCTCCTCTGAACCACACCTCATAACACAAGGTGAATTGAATGACCTTGTCAAGGATTTGGAACTACCCAAGAGTAAGGCAGAGCTGTTGGGCTCCAGACTACAGCAGTGGAATCTCCTGGCAGGTGATGTTAGGGTTTCCATGTTCCGTGACCGTCAAAAGGATCTTGTCCCATTCTTCTTCATGGAAGGTGATCTTGTAGCCTGCAACAACATCGATGGTGTGATGGCAGCCCTCAACATTGTTCACGATCCAGATGAGTGGAGACAGTTCATTGATTCATCGAAAACGAGTCTTAAAGCTGTCTTACTGCATAATGGCAATGTTTTGCCATCAATTCCAGTTGGTCATGCAGTCCATATGAAGGAAAACTATGACAACATGAAACAACTTTTGAGATGCATAAACTATGACCAACATCAGTGGCAGCTTTGTGGTGATTTGAAGGTTGTTGCTCTCTTACTTGGTCTGCAGACTGGATACACAAAGTACTGCTGTTTTCTCTGCGAATGGGATAGTCGTGCAAGAGATTCCCACTACATCAAGAAAGATTGGCCACTCCGACAGTTATTGGAGCCTGGGAGGAAAAGTGTTCAGCATCCACCACTTGTTGAATCAAGGAAGATTTTGTTACCACCCTTACACATCAAGCTGGGTCTGATGAAGAACTTTGTCAAGGCCATTGACAAAACACAAGCAGCTTTCAAGTACCTCTGTGGAAAATGTCCAAGGTTAAGTGAAGCTAAGGTAAAGGAAGGTGTCTTTGTTGGTCCTCAGATTCGTGAACTTCTTCAAGATGATGCATTTGACCATGCACTGTGTGGCAAGGAAAAGACGGCATGGAAAGCCTTCCAGTTAGTGACAATACATTTTCTCGGAAATAACAAGGCAGACAACTACAGGTTGTTGGTGGAAAACCTCCTCAAGGCATACAAAAGCCTTGGTTGCGACATGTCACTAAAGATACATTTTTTGCACTCTCATCTAGATTTTTTTCCACCAAACTGCGGAGCCGTGAACGACGAGCATGGCGAGCGATTTCACCAGGACATTGCAACAATGGAGAAACGCTATCAGGGCAAATGGAGCTTGCAGACTATTGCTGGACAGTGACAAGAGATGCTCCATTTAATGAATACAAGAGACAAGCCAAGAAGCACTGAGTAGACACTGAATAGGACTAAACTATGTACAGAATAGTTTTTTGCCTTTTGTTTCATAATAAATTTTATTTATATAACCCTTTTGCTGATTTTTAAAGTGTTACATAAACAGGACAGGTGAAATATTATCATGTAAAGCAATCATAAACACATGAAAAGACCTAGGTTTACAATTTATGATTTAAACTCTACTATCTACACAATATACATAGACATAAAATGTAAAAACTTAAATATCTTAGAAACAGTAGCCAATCAGTTGTTTTAATTGTCATATTTGAATTCAGCACATCATAATAAATAGCACATTTTATCTCTGAAGCAGACGACTTCTCAAAAATTGTAGTCCTGTGTAATCAGACGTTTTAAAAAGGTGGCTGCGACCGACACGAGACTTAGTTAAATTGGAGGTAGAATTGTTTAGTTAGGAAGATGGCAGAACTGAAGGAGGAAAGAACCAATTTGTAATGGAAGAAATCAGCCTGGTCCTGAAGTTGTCCCCTTCCTGAACCAATGTATGCCTTATATATACACTATAGGCATTCCAATAACTTGCGCACAAGTTTTACACTCTTATAGCTTACATTGCCATTATTCACACTGAATCCTTTCAGAATTCCCACACTTACTGGGCGTCATGTTTCAGCTTTTCTAGACCTGCTTCCAAGGAACTGTTCCTGTTGGCTTTTTCTTTTTGCCCCAGTTGTCCATAATTGTTGACACTCCTAGCCTCTCTGATCGTCTTCCCAGAAACTACTTCTTTTAATTCTCTCTTCTGGGTCTTATTGCTCTCACCGCTGTGTTCCACATTAGGTATGTCTCTTCTCCCCATCTCACTGCCGATCCTCAACTCTTAACCTCACAAGTAAAGTTTATGGATGCTTCTGCTAGCTAGTAAGACCTTCCATTATTGTCTATTATCTTTCTCTGGCCTCACATTTCATGTAGTCTACTCAGGTTCTCTCACTCTCCCCTCCCCGACCCCCAATATTACATATAGTCTATGAAACTACAAAAGAACTTATGCTTTAAAGAAAAGAAATCATTAAGTCTGACCTTTGACTAGACCTGCAAACATTGCGTATATCCCTCTTCCTCCATGGTCTCACATCTCCTGAACACTCCTATGGTCACTGAATTTGTTTCCTCCCAATACCACTCATGATCTCAGCATTATAAACCTTGTGTGTATGTTAGGAGAGACAGATGGCAATAAAAGAGTGAGACTTTTAGAAAATCTGGATCCAATCTTTACTCATGTACTCTTAGGCATCATAGACGGTTAATGCATCTACTGTAATTTACTACTAGACTGTTGAAATGATAAGCATCCTTTGGAATATATGATTTTGTAATTCAGTCTAAGGTGCTAAATCCAATCCCACTAGCAGAAGATTTGAACACCATAGCAACAGCTTTATGTACCTGTGATTTTTTATCCACTGCTCTCCTGACACTTTCATGAAATAATCAACTTTCTATTGATGGTCACTTTCCCCACTTCATTATGGCATACTGTAAGATATATACAAGTGCCTGCCCGCTATTGGCAGAGGATTTCTAGCTAGTTTTGTTGATTTAGCTCTAATTTTCTTACAAAACACTGCCAGATAAAGTAAGCATAACCAGGTGTGTATTTCATTGAGTCTATTTTGATGAACTTCATTAACTCAATAATCTACAAAAGTCACAAATCTTAATTGTGCAAACAATTTAAAACAAGTAAGAAAGAATTGTCTTGCAGCTAAAGCACAGGACTGAGTATGATAAAAATCTATATTCTATTCCTTGTTCTACAACGAACAGACAGTATGTGACCTTGGAGAAATCACCTAGGCCAGAACTTTCAAACATAGTTATGAAGTGTTTTAACCTATTGTCTATTTCACTGCCATAGAGCCAGAAATTTTAGATGAAGAGTGAGAGCCTGCATCCCTTTCTCTAGAACAAGAGAGGCTGCTGATGGATGAAGAAACAGGGAAGGAGAACAGCAAACTGTTCTCAGACTGGACCATTCCCCACAACTATAATCTTTCAAACCTCTAGGCCAATCTCTGCACTAGACACCCCAACTACCTTCTGGTGGAGTGTTTTGGACTTCAGAGCTATGTCCAAAGAGACACGAGAGACCCAAGAAATGCTTCTAGCACAATTATCTACCTTGGTATGTTGCTGTAAGTTTGAATTTTGCTATTTTTGGCTTCCCCCTTTAGCTTCTGAAATGTTACATTAGAAATTAATAACCTGATCATTCCCCATCTCCTCTCATGTGACTTGTCAGAATCAAAGAAGTTTACTTGAAAAGGCACAGTAGGTTTTCAAATTAGGTTATTTTGAACATTATGAACTTAAGCAACTGTATTGTGAAAGTTTACAGATTCTCTAACACCAAACTTCACTAAGCCCTTCATCTCCCTCCCTTATCCCCAAAACTTCTAGGTGGCATGTTTGTGCAGTACTAGCAACTACTTGACAAATATCTAGGATTCTAAAAATATATATATATTAGTTGCTCTTTCATCCAACACCAGCATTCCTTTCTGCACCAGTGTTGCTTTCCGGCCAAACAGTACCATTTGTCCAGGACATTGCAGGTCAACTTCTCAGTGGGTATGATTAATTTTAATTAATTTTATTTACACACACATCCCATAGTCCTGGAACAGAAGGGGTCTAATATCATACAGGCAATCCCATCTTTCAAGAATCTCAGACTAAGAACAATACTTGGTTCCCAGGCAGCCACTCTGCTCACACAGCTCCCTCTCCAAAGATCATTGCTTTTACATAGAACCTGGCATAAAAATACTACAGCATGTCTTCCCAAGACTGAACATGGCTCGCATGCTAAGAAAGAACTTGGAAGACTATAGATAGTAGCACCCCCTGGTGTCACCTGCCATAATATTAAAGCAATTTAGTTTAGGATGTGGATTCACTTTTTCAAATGTCATTTAATTTTTTAAAGACATTCTGAATTTAATGTCAGAAAAGAGCTAGAGCCTGTTTCATTAGAGATTTGCTCCAGTTTCATGCTAGGTTCATTGGAGTTAATCTAGTTTTACCCAAGTATAATATTGAAATTGGTGCAAACAGGAACAGTAGTGATGACAAATCACTTCTTAGAGTAGGTTTTTTTTTTAAGCTAGCCAAATAAATTATTTTTTTCCAAACTGAAGCAAAATGTATTGCTGAATTGAAATTAGGGATTTTACTGTAAAAAGGAAATGCTTGCACAGCCTTAACTACACCAACGAGCACTATTTGAAACAGGAAAGATAAAAGGGTTTTCTTGTGTTAGGTAGTGCTCAGCCCCATCTTTGGATGCTGCTAAACCATCCCTGCCAAGAGTGACTCTTATCCCTGGCTAAAGATACTTCTGAAAAGCAGATAGTTTGCCTTTGGAATGCAACAGAATAAGCAGAATAAACAAAAAAGCATGTATTATCAAAAGATTCCCTAGCCCTTCCCTCCCTGCCAACACCTTGAAATTTATTCCATTTGGACTCTGTCAACAAGAATGTAATGCTAATCACAAGTGTTACAGCATATTACAGAACAATGATTGTGTGTATGCACACATGTACCTTGTGTGATTATAGCTCACTGCTTTAAGAATTAAGGCAGATTCATATATCTTGAAATGTATTCGGATTAAAACAATTTGCTAAAAGAAATTGAACCCAAATTCATCTGTAGTTTAACTCCATTGAAATTAAAGTACTTCAGGGATAAATTGGGCCCTTTGTCTTGACTATTTTGTTTAGCAATACTCTATTAAGGTCATCAGTATTTTCAGATGTAACTGCCTACACTTAGGCATCTAATTCAGTGGTCTGATTTTTCTGCTCACACACACAATCAAACATGCTTCTCCTTTCTGAGGTTCAGGCTGCTTATCTTGGTGACTAATTTAGGCACACAAATATGGAAAGTTTTGGCCTAAATCTTTATACCTGATGCTGCAAGTTAAGGAGCACCTCCTGTGTGGTGCAGATCTCAGATCTGACCCCTCCCAAAATTCTTAAAAGTTGATACCGTACTGTTTATCTGTAATAGATTAAATTATATTTATCTAAATTGATCACATTATTGCCATAGATCTCTTGGCACCAACTCTGCAAGGCAGTGGATCTTTATTTAAAACAATGTAGCAGTAATATTAACAAGATCGTCTCTCTTTTATGTGTAAGAATTAAGAGGGCTCTTAGTGGTAAACAAGATACAGTCCATTTCTCCATTTGTTTTATTTATTTACCCCCCACACTTTATTTTCAATGTATTCTCTCTTGGGCTTGTTATTCCTGCTAGCAGTACATCAGGCAGTGGAGCAAAAGAATGCCTGAAAGGCTCACTGCGCCAGTCAGGCTTAAACAGCTCCATCATACCAGTGCAAAAAGGTCAGCTCCACTGTAATGAACACAGTGGTTAGGACATCAAAACTTGTCTTGTGCTTTTCCACCAAAAAATGTTGGCCTAATCTGTCTGATTTTATTAGTCCCAGTGTGGTTTAGTGCTCAAACCAAGACAATTATAGCACTCATGAAAAAATCACTGAAAATTATATTCAACTTTTCAGGATTTCAGCCATGTTTCCTATCAGCACAAATACATCGGAAAACAAGCTAATAGTGTTGCTGTTTTCATATGCATGTTACCTCATTTAAACCTCACATTACAGAAAGAAGCCTTCAATTTTCACCTGCCTAATTGCATGAATGGAAATTCACCCTGTGCAGAGAGTTAGCACAAAGATATGCACCCCTAAGACACACTTAAACCTTCAGGATATGATGCAATGTAAAGGTCTTGTGCTGGTCCTCTCAACAGCAGTGAATTTCTCCCTAGGAAAATGGCCCTATATGCTCTCAAGACATGTGATGTGTAGTACATGACATGTAGTCCTATAAAGGAGGCTTAGATTGTGCATTTTATATGAAACACTAGACCAGTCCTTCGAGTCAGTGAGACCATCACTGCTTTTCATATCCATCCACTCTCATTGTAGTACAAAAGTAATGAAACCTGGAATGCTAGCTGTACAGCTGATGCAATTCCTTCTGTGCCTTTCCTCCGATCTTGCAGTTACACCAAATTTAGACCAACACAAACTGAGGAACATCCCAGATGGAGAGGTGAAGAATTCACAGCACAAATAATGAATAAAAACATTTAGTGACATGAGTCACCAATGTACACTAAGGACAATATTTACAGATCAATCCATGGAACAGAAGTGGTAGGATTTATTAGGAGTTCATATACTGCAACACAAAATGACCATGCTGGAATCAGGCCAGAGTTCACTGCTGGTAAAATAATGGGATATAAAATGTAGATAATGCAATAAATTAGATTAAACATATAATGATTGTAGAAGCAGAGGAAATAATCTGAAAACGCAATAGCAAATGGTTTTAAAAATATTACCTTTGGTTGTGACTTGACATTTGCTAATATAGTATTTCATACATATGCCTGTCACGCTCAGTTGGGGCAAAAAGCCAGTTGTCATTTTGTGGAATAGTGATGTTCAGCTAATGGGTATTCTGGGACATCTTGTAAAATCTCCACTTCTGTTTGTCTGATTTTTCTTTTAGATTTAAGCTATCTATATTATTTTAAAAGCCCTATTGTCTTATGATTGAATGATATTGATTACTACACACAAAGGGCCAAGCTTTCATGCCCAGGACATAAGTCTTCTGCTGGCTAAATTTTCATGACTGCCATTATGAGCCCAATTTATCTGCATCAGTTAATACTAAGCATGTTTATTAGAGTAGTGCCTAACGGCCAATGGGGCCCCAATGTGCTAGGCACTGCACAAGTTTTACACCATTGATTTCAAGAGTTTACTCCCATTAGCACCATTTGTGGGGTGGAGGGAAGGTTCATGCCCACTATTTGTAAACCACCTACTAGCTACTTATTCAGATACCTGGCAACTTCTAATAAGAAAGATTAGAAGTAGAATTGGTCATTTCTCTCTCAGACATTTTGTATTAACATTTAGAAGGGTAATATGGATGTACTGTAATAGTCTTAACACAGTTATTGTCCAATAGTCAATATTTTGCCCAGAGGGTAACACTTAATGGCTTCAAATATAGTACACTAAGAGCTAAATTCACAAAAGGTGCCCTCCTGTCTATTGGAATTCACAACTCCAGGTTAGGCACCCAGTCTCCCTGTCCATTGTATTAGGAGAATTAGGTACCCAAGAAAGAATTCACAGTAGCCAGCTCACTGAGAAGGGAGCTGACTAAGCTATCCAGGAAATGCTGAGGAGAGGGGTAAGGTTTAGGGCCTGACCCTCAAGGGGAATTAGGTGCCTCTCTGGATTCAGGATCCAGAATTGTGATCCCTCCCATGTAGTTAGGCACCTAAACCAGGAGAGTCCTTTCTCCAAAAAACAAACTAACAAACACACACTGAGGTGAAACCTGGGTTCAAGTCTTTGCTCTGAATCAGGCAGTGTGGGGATTTTAACTTAGGTGAGTGCTCTAACCACTGGGCAGGTGGGAATAAGGGGAGTAGCTCCTTGCTGCCTTTTGTGCAGGTTAATTGTTTTCAGAGCACACCTAACGGATCAGGTCTTACTGGAGTAATAGGCAGGCAAACCTCTACTTTGTGAATCTCCCCAGAACTTAGGTGAGAATTAAGCGCCAAGCAGCAGTGATGTCAGGACTTAGGTGGCTTTGCAGATGCTCACTGGTAGAAATTTAGGCACCCAGGGGGCTTTACCGGTGGAAATGTCAGCACCTACAGGGTTTGACAGCAGTTGCGGTGTGAATGCCAGTAGTGCCAAAATGTTAGATTTCAACACCTAAGTCCCTGCTGTGAATCTAGCACCACATGACAACTAATGAAAAGTTTGTCAAGAGTATTTGATTTCTTGGTACAAAATCCAGTAGTTACAGGGACACTTAGAAGACCTTATTATCTTTTCTACAGCTCCCTATGTATTCAAACATTGGGCAGAGGGATCAGGCTGCCTTAGAGAAAAGTGATCAGAGTCTAGAAAAGCATTCTCTTCCATAAGAGCACGACCCCCAAAACTTTCCCCCTTGGAACGTTGTCAGTGTTGGTCCATTTCAACACTTCACAATAAGTTACAAGTTATTCATGACACTCAACAATGAACTTGGAGCCTGTCATTTCTGCGTGCCACATCTCACACAATCCAAGAAGCTAAAATAGGCTGTTTTCCAAAGGTACAGCTAAAATGCAATAGTGAGAATGGGCCTGAAGTTTGAGAGTCTATATATACATACCTACTTACTAAAGCAAATACATATAGCTCAATGAAGGGGAAACTCACCTTAAAGTATTAGTGATAATTATATTAAAACATGTCCTACTTCATGAAAGGTCAGAAACTAAGTGACCATTATATAGATAAGGGGTTCCCAAACTTGGATTGCGGCTTGTTCAGGGTAAGCCCCTGGCAAGCCAAGAGACACTTTGTTTACCTGAGCATCTGCAGGTACGGACGCTCACAGCTCCCAGTGGCCGCAGCTCACTGTTCCTGGCCAACGGGAGCTGCAGGAAGCGATGCGGGCCGGGCCACTGCTTCCTTCGGCTAGCAGGGTGCTCAGGGATGCAACGCCATGCTCTGGGTATCCCTAAACCTTTGACAGTCAGAAACAAATTGGACAAGGGGGGATGGATCACCCCATAAATGCCCTGTTCTGCTTATTCTCTCTGAAGCATCTGGTATTTGCCACTGTTGGAAGACAGCATACTGGACTAGATGGTCCATTGGTCTGATCCACTATAGCCATTGTTATGTTTTAATATCTTTTAGACAGAGTTGGGCAAACTCTCAAACCAAGCCTGGTGAGAGAACCTGCTGTTGTTGTTGTTGTTTTTTTTTTTAAAAAAAGGTTGTCTAGTTTCCCCAGGTTTCTAATTTAATTAAAACTCAGGAGAATTTTAAAGTTAGGAAGACTATGATGGGGTGTGTACTGCACACAGGCCCTGAAGAGGTTAATGTGGGCTGGAGGGGCCAATTAGCTGCACCTGGAGGTAGACCCAGGCTTACCTGAATAAGCGGCTCAGCCGCATCATAGCTGGCTGGGATATAAAGCCAGGAAGTTTGCAGTAGAAGGAGGTAGTAGGTAGAGAGTCAGCAGTCACTCTCTGTGGATGGAGAGGAAAACCCAGGAGGGAGACTACACCCTGGGGTTCTAACCCTAGAAGATGAATCAACCCCAGCAGTGTTGTGGCAAAAAGAAGCCTGAGACGGCTAAGTAGGATGAAGCCCAAGGAAACAGCGGGAAGTGGTAGGACAGTGCAGATGTTGGCTGCCTGTTATAGGGTCCCTGGGCTGGAACCCAATGTCAAGGGCAGGCCTGCATGCCCCTACCAGCTGCTGGAAAGTAGCACCAGAACATTTATGACATCAGCTGGTCTGAAGAGACTTTGTAACCTGAGGAGGGGCCGACTGTAGTGACTTTGTTGGAGGACAGAGTCACAAAAAAGAAAAGCACCCTGAGTCCTGGAGAAAAAAAGGGCCACAATATCAGGAAGAAGTTGTCAGACCTGGGCAGAGCTAATCCCCCAGATGTGGCCAGAAGGAGGTGCCACTAGTGGTGGGGGGAGCCCTTCACAAAGACAAAGAACCACAACAAGTTGCTCCTATAAAGTGTTCATGATATTCTCCAACAGCAAAGGCTTAAGCCTAAAGGCTTTAAGGTCCCAATTCAGAGTACATGTCTAGTTTTAGTGCTATGCTGAATTGGAGCATAGAGTGGGAAATGTCAAAGTCTGATTATTATTTTTTTAGAATGGATGAATCTTAGACAATGTAAGGGAAGGGATGAAATAAGGGTTTATTCTTGCTTGGGGCTAAGTGTTCACTTTAGTTATGTCTACAAATACAGAAAATGAGTCAGTGTAATAGTTCAGAGACTTTCAGTTTAACTGATTGCGGGACATACTGAATAAACACATGGAATTGTAGGTAGATAAAATAGGGACAAGGATAAGCAAGTAAACAGATCAGTCTGAAGTAATATTTAAATATTCTGTGGCTGGATGATGAAGCCTAATTCTAAGAATTATTTAGGGATTGATGGTGTTGGGGATAGGTATTAAGTAGTGTAAAACAGAGGCAAATTAGTACAAACACATTGCAATAACGGCACATACAGATCACATGCTGCTTCTTTTTACTGACATGTATATATCCTGACATCATCACAGCAGCATCTGAACACCATGAATTTGAATGAGTGTGGACTCCTACCTTTGAGTATTTCTCATTTTATTTGACTTTTATCCAGCCACAGTTAAAATACATACATCTCATTTACCGAC
Organism: Trachemys scripta elegans; assembly: GCF_013100865.1. NCBI lineage: Eukaryota > Metazoa > Chordata > Testudines > Emydidae > Trachemys > Trachemys scripta. The sequence continues at coordinate 137,602,427 of NC_048299.1, forward strand.
TCTCTCCAGCTGATAACAGGTTAATGAGTCTGTCACTCTCAGCCAGCTCCTGAAGTCCTGTAGCAACAAGTCATAGTGTGATTTAAAAAATAATGTATAATATTAATTGATCTTTCTGCCTCTTTGAATCCTCTTTAAAGTAAATGGGATGACCAGCGTCAGCATGCTCATACTGGGATATGTATCTGGTGGAGTGACAGAACAAGATGTCCCTGGGATCAAGAAAGCACCTCAGGGAGGAAAAGGCCATGGCTTGTAACAAGCATGAGTTGTTTTTTCATGTTTGCTTCTTTGGAGTTCGAAGACTCAGGAAAAAGTAAAGCAGGGTTCCCCATTTTTCTGCAGTGCTCCCTGCCTAGGATAGCCTAGCTTTCAGAAAACAAAAATGGAAATTAGCTTTTTAAATGTTTTGTCCTCACCTGATAGACGGGCATAGAAGCTGGTATTGGTTTGTTCCGCTGGTGAGTAAGAATAAGGAAGCCAGCTTGTTCAACTTTTTAGTAATGTATATTAGGTAAGAGTGGAATCTCTGGCTCTATTTATTGCAGGCTCTTCATGTCTCAGTGTTTAGAAGGATAATGTTGGGATAGGAGGTGATGTCTGCTGAGCTTTAGGTGAAGAAACTGATGTGGAGCTACAAGCAGAGATACCGTAGGACCCCCTCTTTGAAGTCCCCAGACTCCATCTTGTATCCCTGGTCTCCATTTTGAATAAGCAAGAGTGACTCTACCATTAGGTGAAAACTTTAGGTAACCTAATACTGAAATTGGCAGGGAAAGCAGTGATGAGGTAATTGTTGAATATGAGGCTTGCCAGATGCTGGGAACATCAGAGACAATGTTGCAAAGTGGCCTGAGAACACCAGCAATGAGGCAGTTGTTGATCATGAGATCATGGTTTCATTATAAATTATGTTGCAAAATGGCTAGTAATGAGGTAATTGTTGATCAAGAAGCTACATATGTTGGAAGCAAATGTTTCAAGTTGTATAGAGTCTAGAGAGTTCTAATGGAAAGATATTATCAAAAGCAAGCAAAACAACATGTCAATCCAGCCTGTCAGAAGAGAATATAAGGAGAGACATAGAAGACAACAGGGTCTGTTTGTTTCCAACTTGCCCAAGCTGTCCATCCATCTGCTCCATTAAAAGAGGGAGAAGATCAAGAATAGGAGAAACCAGAGAGAAAACATCTAAGAACTGTTACCAACAGCTGTGTCAATCATTTATCAGAGGGCTATATCTCTATCTTCTAAGATACTCCATAGTCACTCTGTAGACCCATACCTGAGCAGAACAGATTGGTTATAACATCTAAGGCTGTTTTTAGAGAACCCTTGGCAAACCCAGGAACAGGCAATAAGTAAGCTATTCTGGGCATAACTACATTCTGTTTTCAGGGTAATAAATTGAGGAGTCAAACATAAGAACATAACATAAGAATGACCATGCTGGGTCAGACGAAATGTCCATTTTGCCTAGTATCCTGTCTCCTGACAGTGGCCAATGCCAGGTGTCCCAGAGGGAATGAACAGAACAGGTAATCATCAAGTGATCCATCCCCCTCTTACCCATTCCCAGCCGGTGGCAACAGAGGCTAAGGACACCATCCTGGCCCATCCAGGCTAATAGCTATTGATGGACCTAAGCTCCATGAACTTATCTAGTTCCTTTTTGGACCCTGTTATAGTCTTGGTCTTCACAACATCCTCTGGCAAGGAGTTCCACAGGTTGGCTTTGCATTGTGTGAAGAAATACTTCCTTTTGTTTGTTTTAAACCTGCTGTCTATTAATTTCATTTGGTGATCCCTAGTTCTTGAGTATGAGAAGGAGTAAATAACACTTCTTTATTTACTTTCTCCTCACCTGTCAGGATTTTATAGCCCTCTAGCATATCCCTTAGTCATCTCTTTTCCAAAGTGAAAAATCCCAGTCTTATTAATCTCTTCTCATATGGAAGCTGTTCCATACCCCCAATCATTTTTGTTGCCCTTTTCTGTACCTTTTCCAATTCCAATGTTTTCTGTTGTTGTTGTTGAGATTGGGGTGACCAGAGCTGCATGCAGTATTCAAGATGTGGCCATACCATTGATTTATATAGAGGCAATATGATATTTTTTTGTCTTATTATCTATCTCTTTCTGAATTATTCCCAACATTCTGTTCACTTTTTTGACTGCTGCTGCACATTAAATTGATGTTTTCAGAGAACTATCCACAATGACTCTTAGGTTTCTTTCCTGAGTGGTAACAGCTAATTTAGATCCTATTATATATATATATATATATATGGGATTATGTTTTCCCATATGCATTCCTTTACATTTATCAACATTGAATTTCATATGCCACTTTGTTGCCCAGTCACCCAGTTTTGTGAGATTGCTTTGTAACTCTTAGCAGTCAGCTTTGGACTTAACTATCCTGAGCAATTTTGTATCATCTGCAAATTGTACCACCTCACTGTTTACCCCTTGCTCCAGATCATTTATGAATATGTTGAACAGCACTGATCCCAGTACAGACCCCTGGTGGACACCACTATTTACTTCTCTCCATTCTGAAAACTAACTATTTATTCCTACCCTTTGTTTTCTACCTTTTAACCAGTTCCTGATCCAGGAGAGGACCTTCGCTCTTATCCCATGATAGCTTACTTTGCTTAAGAGCCTTTGAGGGACCTTGTTAAAGGCTTTCTGAAAATCTAAGTACACTATATCCACTGGATCCCCCTTGTCGACATGCTTGTTTACCTCCTCAAAGAATTATAGTAGATTGGTGAGGCATGATTTCCCTTTACATAAACAATGTTGACTCTTCCCCAATTAATAGTGTTCATCTATGTGTTTGATAATTCTGTTCTTTACTATAGTTTTAACCAATTTGCCCAGTACTAAAGTTAGGCCTACTGGCCTGTAATTTCTGGGATCATTTTTGTTGCCCTTCTCTGTACCTTTTCCAAATCTAATGTATCTTCCTTGACATGTGGTGACCAGAACTGCATTCAGTTTTCAAGGTGTGGGTGTACCATGAATTTATATTGTGGCATTATGATATTATCTGTCTTGTTATTTTTTTTTCCAAATGGCTCCCAGCATTCTGTTCACTTTTTTCAATTGCTGCTGTGCACTGAGGAGAAGTTTTCAGAGAATTATCCACAATGCTTCCAAAATCTTTTTCTTGAGTGGTAATAGCTAATTTAGAACCCATCGTTTATATGTATAGTTGGGATTATTTTTTCCAATATGGATCACTTTGCACTTAACAACATTGAATATAATCTTCCATTTTGTGACATCACTTTGTAACTTTTAGCAACCAGCTTTAGATTTAACTATTTTGAGTAATTTTGTGTCATCTGCAAACTTTGCCACCTCACTGTTTACGCCATTTCCCAGATCATTTATAAATATTTTGAATAGCGTCAGTTCCAGTAGATTCTTGGGGGGAATCTTTCTTCACTGTGGAAACTGACCATTTAGTCCTAACCCTTGTTTCCTATCTTTCAGCCATTAGAAGACCTTCCCTTTTATTCCATGACTGCTTACTTTGTTTAAGAAACTATGATGTGGGGCCTTGTCAAAGGCATTTTGAAAGTTGAAGTACACTATATCAACTGGATCACCATAATCCACATGCTTGTGGACATACAACGAATTGTTATAGATTGGTAATGCATGATTTCCCTTTACACATGCCATATTGACTCTTCCCCAATATATTGTGTTCATTTATGTGTCTGACAATTCTATTCTTTATTACCAATTTGCTTGTTACAGAAGTCAGGGTTATTAGCCTGTTATTGCCAGGATCACTCTTGAGCCATTTTTAAAAATCAGAATTACATTAGCTATCCTCCAGTCATCTGGTACAGAGACTAATTTAAGCGGTAGCTTACATCCCAGTTAGTAGTTCTGCAATTTCATATTTTAGCTTCTTGAGAATTCTTGCGTGCATGCCATCTGGTCCTGATGGCTTATTATTGTTTAATGTATTAATCTGTTCCAAAACCTCCTCTGTTGACACCTCAATCTGGGATAGATTCCCATATTTGTCACCTAAAAGCAATGTCTCTGGTGTGGGAATTTCCTTCATATTCTCTGCAATGAAGACTGATGCAAGGAATTCATTTAGTTTCTCTGCAATGGCCTTGCATTCCTTGAAAGCTCCTTTAGCATGCTGCTTGTCCAGTGGCCCAGCTGATTGGTTACAGGCTTCCTGCTTATGATGTACTTTAAAAAAAAAAGTTGTTAGTTTTTTTTTGTCTTTTGCTAGTTGCTCTTCTAATTTCTTTTTTTGGCCTGCCTAATTACACTTTTACACTTGACTTGCCAGAGTTTATGATCCTTTCTATTTTCATCAGTAGGATTTGACTTCAAATTTTCAAAAGATGCCTTGTCTCTTTTACTTTGCCGTTTAGGTGGCATTTTATTCATCCTGGTGTTCTTGGTTTTTTTATTTTATTTTATTTTATTTTAAATTTGTGGCATCTATTGAGTTTGAGCACTATAATGGTCTTTTTAAATACCTTCCATGAAGCTTGCAGGCATTTCACTCTTGTGACTTCCTTTTAAATTCGATTTAACTAGCTTCCTCATTTTTGTGCAGTTCCTCTTTTTAAAGTTAAATGCTGCAGTAGTGGGTTTCTTTGGCATGTCTTTCCTTACAACGATGTTAAATTTAATTACAGTATGGTAGCTGTTACTGAGCAGTTCAGCTATATTTACCTCTTGTACTAGATCCTGTACTCCACTTAAGACTAAATCAAGAATTGCATCTCCCTTTGTAGGTTCCAGGACTAGCTGCGCCAAGAAGCAACCATGTATGGTGTCTAGACATTTTATCTCTGCATCTTGTCCCAGTCAATATGGGAATAATTTAAATCTCCCCCATTTTTATTGGGTTTTCTGTTTTGTACCCTCCCTAATCTCCCTGAGCATTTCACAATCACCATCACAGTCAGGTAGTCCGAGGCATATACCTACTGCTACACTCTATTATTCAAGCATGGAATTTCTAATCTAATTGGAAAAAAACCCACCAGAATGTTGGGAACTATTAGGAAAAGGATAAATAATAAGACAGATAATATCATAATGTCAAAATATAAACCCATGGTAAGCCCACACCTTGAAAACTGAATGCAGTTCTGGTCACCACATGTCAAGGAAGATGCATTAGATTTGGAAAAGGTACAGAGAAGGGCAACAAAAATGATTCGGGCTATGGAACAGCTTCCATATGAGGAGTGATTTTAAAAAAATGAGACTTTTCAGCTTAGAAAAGAGATGACTAAGGGGATATGATAGTGGTCTATAAAATTATGAATGGTGTGGAGAAATTGAATAGGGAAGTGCTATTTTACCCCTTCACATAACACAAAAACCAGAAGACACCCAAAGAAATTAATAGGCAGGCGGTTTAAGACAAACAAAAGGAAGTACTCTTTAACACAATGAACAGTCAGCCTGACGAAGTTGTTCCCAGGGGATGCTGTGAAGTCCAAAAGTATAACTGAGTTCAAAGAGGAATTAGATAATTTCATGAAAGATAGGTCCATCAATGGCTATTAGCCAAGGTGTTCAGGGATGCAACCCCATGCTCTGGGTATCCCTAAACCTTTGACTGTCAGAAACAAATTGGACAAGGGGGGATGGATCACCCCATAAATGTCCTGTTCTGCTTATTCTCTCTGAAGCATCTGGTACTTGCCACTGTTGGAAGACAGCATACTGGACTAGATGGCCCATTGGTCTGATCCAGTATAGCCATTGTTAAGTTTTAATATTTTTTAGACATAGTTGGGCAAACTCTCAAATCAAGCCTGGTGAGAGAACCTGCTGTTGTTGTTGTTGTTTTTTAAAGGTTGTCTAGTTCTCCCAGGTTTCTAATCTAATTAAAACTCAGGAGAATTTTAAAGTTAGGAAGACTGTGATGGGGTATGTATTGCACACAGGCCCTGAAGGGGTTAATGTGGGCTGGAGGGGCCAATTAGGGTGAATGGCTGCACCTGGAGGTAGACCCAGGCTTACCTGAATAAGCGGCTCAGCTGCGTCATAGCTGGCTGGGATATAAAGCCAGGAAGTTTGCAGTAGAAGGAGGTAGTAGGTAGAGAGTCAGCAGTCACTCTCTGTGGATGGAGAGGAAAACCCAGGAGGGAGACTACACCCTGGGGTTCTAACCCTAGAAGATGAATCAACCCCAGCAGTGTTGTGGCAAAAAGAAACCTGAGACGGCTAAGTAGGATGAAGCCCAAGGAAACAGCGGTAAGTGGTAGGATAGTGCAGATGTTGGCTGCTTGTTATAGGGTCCCTGGGCTGGAACCCAATGTCAAGGGCAGGCCTGCATGCCCCTACCAGCTGCTGGAAAGTAGCACCAGAACATTTGCATCAGCTGGTCTGAAGAGTCTTTGTTACCTGAGGAGGGGATGACAGTACTGACTTTGATGGAGGCCAGAGTCACAAAAAAGAAAAGCACTCTGAGTCCTGGAGAAAGAAAGGGCCACAATATCAGGAAGAAGTTGTCAGACCTGGGCAGAGCTAATCCCCCAGATGTGTCCAGAAGGAGGTGCCACTAGTGATGAGGGGAGCCCTTCACAAAGACAAAGAATCACAACAAGTTGCTGTTATAAAGACTGTGATATTCTCCAATAGCAAAGGCTTAAGCCTAAAGGCTTTAAGGTCCCAATTCAGAGTACATGTCTAGTTTTAGTGCTATGCTGAATTGGAGCATAGAGTGGGAAATGTCAAAGTCTGATTATTATTTTTTTAGAATGGATGAATCTTAGACAATGTAAGGGAAGGGATGAAATAAGGGTTTATTCTTGCTTGGGGCTAAGTGTTCACTTTAGTTATGTCTACAAATACAGAAAATGAGTCAGTGTAATAGTTCAGAGACTTTCAGTTTAACTGATTGCGGGACATACTGAATAAATACATGGAATTGTAGGTAGATAAAATAGGTACAAGGATAAGCAAGTAAACAGATCAGTCTGAAGTAATATTCAAATATTCTGTGGCTGGATGATGAAGCCTAATTCTAAGAATTATTTAGGGACTGACGGTGTTGGGGATAGGTATTAAGTAGTGTAAAACAAATGCAAATTAGTATAAACACATTGCAATAACAGCACATACAGATCACATGCTGCTTCTTTTTACTGACATGTATATATCCTGCCATCATTACAGCAGCATCTGAACACTTTGAATTTGAATGAGTGTTGTCAAGGCTGTACCCCCACTTTGAACTTTAGGGTACAAATGTAGGGGCCTGCATGAAAACTTCTAAGCTTAACTACCAGCTTAGCCCTGGTTCCGCTGCCACCATTTCCCAATTAGATTCCCTCCCTGGGAAGCCCTGAGAACTTTCACCAATTCCCTGGTGAATACAGATCCAATCCCCTTGGATCTAAAACAAGGAGAAATTAACCATTCCCCTCCTTCCTCCCACCAACTCCTGGTGAATCAAGATCCAAACCCCTTGGATCTTAAAACAAGGAAAAATCAATCAGGTTCTTAAAAAGAAGGCTTTTAATTAAAGAAAAAGGTAAAAATCATCTCTGTAAAATCAGTATGGAAATTACCCTTACAGGGTAATCAAACTTAAAGAGCTCAGAGGACTCCCCTCTAGTCTTAAGTTCAAAGTACAGCAAACAAAGATAAACACTCTAGTAAAAGGTACATTTCCAAGTTGAGAAAACAAAGGAAAACTAACATGCCTTGCCTGGCTATTTACTTACAAATTTGAAATAGGAGAGACTTGTTTAGAAAGATGTGGAGAACCTGGATTGATGTCTGGTCCCTCTCAGTCCCGAGAGCGAACACACTCCCAAAACAAAGAACACAAACAAAAGCCTTCCCCCCACAAGATTTGAAAGTATCTTGTCCCCTTATTGGTCCTTTAGGTCAGATGCCAGCCAGGTTACCTGAGCTTCTTAACCCTTTACAGGGAAAAGGATTTTGGAGTCTCTGGCCAGGAGGGATTTTATAGTACTGTACACAGGACAGCTGTTACCCTTCCCTTTATAGTTATGACAAGTGTGGACTCCTACCTTTGAGTATTTCTAATTTTATTTGACTTTTATCCAGCCACAGTTAAAATACACACATCTCATTTACTAAACAAGATAGGACTCTGACTCTCTCCAGCTGATAACAGGTTAATGAGTCTGTCATTCTCAGCCAGCTCCTGAAGTCCAATAGGAACAAGACATGTTGTGATTTAAAAAATAATGTATAATATTAATTGATCTTTCTGCCTCTTTGAATCCTCTTTAAAGTAAATGGGATGACCAGCATCAGCATGCTCATACTGGGATATGTATCTGGTGCAGTGACAGAACAAGATGTCCCTGGGATCAAGAAAGCACCTCAGGGAGGAAAAGGCCATGGCTTGTAACAAGCATGAGTTGTTTTTTCATGTTTGCTTCTTTGGAGTTCGAAGACTCAGGAAAAAGTAAAGCAGGGTTCCCCATTTTTCTGCAGTGCTCCCTGACTAGGATAGCCTAGCTTTCAGAAAACAAAAATGGAAATTAGCTTTTTAAATGTTTTGTCCTCACCTGATAGACGGGCATAGAAGCTGGTATTGGCTTGTTCTGCTTGAGAGTAAGAATAAGGAAGCCAGCTTGTTCAACTTTTTAGTAATGTATATTAGGTAAGAGTGGAATCCGTGGCTCTATTTATTGCAGGCTCTTCATGTCTCAGTGTTTAGAAGGATAATGTTGGGATAGGAGGTGAAGTGCCGCATGTGGCCCGTGGCTTGCCCACCACTGACCTAGAGTAGCCCCTTTAATAAATCCTGAGCTTGGGGGATGTCTCTGTCCAAACCAAATGTTCCTACGCATCTGTTGGTTTTTCCTCAGACCCTAGTTTAAAAACTCCTCTACAACCTTTTCAGTTTTACATGCCAGCAATCTGGTTCCATTATTGTTTAGGTGGAACCTTTTCAATATAGGTTCCCGCTTTTCAAAAAGGGTCCCCATGTCCTAATAAATGTAAATACCTCCTCAGAACATCATCGTCTTATCCAATAAGACCCTGCAGTGTGCATAGACTCATAGCCTGATAGGCTGCTTAGCTCAGCACACAACACGCCAAACAGAGCATACTATAAACTTAAAGGAAGCAAGCACAAAGAAAACAACCAATCATGCAACATACAGACAACAAATTCATCCCAAGATGAATAGTCACTCCTCCACCTAGACCACTCCCTCACAAAACTCCTGTATTTGCTGCTCCTGTTTACTAGGTCATTCACTAAAAGCCCTCGGTACAAACAGCATCAGAAAGAGTATCTGCATTAAGAGCCCATTCCTGCCCTAGCTCCATGGCTGCAGTGAGACCCCCAGCAGTAGAACTAGTGGAGTTCTGCTGTGAAACAGAGTAGGAATTAGGAAGGCACACAGGAGGTGTACACCAGGGCAAAATTCACTCCTGGTGAGGGCCAGCACAAGCCTAAATCAACATTTAAGTCCCATTTACATCTTCAGTACAGAGTTTAAAAATTAGTTAAGTGTAGCATAAGCTGTGCTGACCCCCTATACTCAGACCCCGAGTATTGTGAAGGCTCTTGTTCCTGGAAATCAGACAAGCTAGGGGTGAGGACAGAGGCTCTGAAGCTGCTCTAAAGGGAGCAGTGGACACAAAAGACTTAACTGGCTTCAAGACTGAGTTTGATAAGTTTATGGAGGGGATGGTCTGATGAAACTGCCTACAATGGCATTTAGCCAATCTGCAAATGCTAGTAGCAAATATCCACAATTGCCCGGTGGTGAAACACTAGATGCGGAGGTCTCAGTTACTACAGAAATTCCTTCCCAGGTGCCTTGCTAGTGGGTCTTGCCCACATGTTCAAGGTCTAACTGATTGCCATATTTGGGGTTCGAAAGGAATTTCCACCCAGGTCAGATTGGTGGAGTCCCTGGGTGGTGGTTGTTTTTTTTTTGTTTTTGTTTTTTTTGCCTTCCTTTGCACAGGTCATGGGGTCACTTGCAGGTTTAAACTATCGTAAACGCTGGATTCTCTGTAACTTAAAGTCTTTAAATCATGATCTGAGAACTTCAGTAACTCAGCCAGAGGTTATAGGTCTATTACAGAGGTGGGTGGGCAAGGTCCTGTGGCCTACCATATGTAGGAGGTCAAACTAAATGATCACGATGGTGTCTTCTGGCCTTAAAGTTCATGAGTTTATGCAAACTCCTCCATTTCCCACATCGTACTCCAGTGCAGGTTGGTGCATTAAGGCTATGGAATAGTAGCAGCAGTGGCAGATAGCTGCCTACCTTGGGGAGGAAGGATACATTTCCCCAGACCTCAGCATCTATGAGGGTTTTTCCCCTACAATATCTAATCTAAATAGGTAATGATGATCTGTCTTCATATACCTCTTGAATGAGGCCATTTTTTCGAACATAGAAGTCTAAGGTTAGGCATTTAAATATTAGGCATCTGGATGCTAATTTAGATACCCCAAAATGGATTTGTCAAATGATCTCTCCTTGATTTTTCTTTATAGACAGATTGAAATTTAGGCCCTAAATGACTGCATGCAACGTCCACTGAAAGAATATAGACTCTAAATTATGAATGTAGTCCCTTAGAAATCAAAGCCACTTTGAGAAATCAAGCCTGGAAAACAAGCTAGCTGAAAGATATACACGATCTGTAAAGAAACTGTTTATTGTGTTCTGTGCCTCACAGTTTTATGCTATTTAATTTGTATTCTTGCAGCATTTTTCATGCAGTCTATAATGATTTTATTACATATTTGGCTGCTAAAACATTGCATTATGTTTTCAATTATTTATGTTTTGTAAGCAAATAGCACTGTCCTTTCAGTTCCTGTGAATTAGCCACATCAGTTGAATTGAACTGCTTACAAAAGGGTTTTTGTTAATAAATGCATGAGGGTTATCAGGGCTGTCCTTATAATTGAGGAAATGGAAAAGACAGAAGGCTAGTATTGTAGCTACAGAGCCTGTTTAGCTTCTGAAAGGACACTTGTGAAGTTTCCCAAAACACAAACTAAAAGTCTCAAAAAATCATATTCAAAGTAAAACAACACAATTTTTCAAATTTAGCTAAATCTCTATCAGATAAGATTATACTAGATAACATGTTGGATCAATTTTGTATAATATATAAACATGTAATTCTAGAAGAACTCTGCAGTTTTGAACATGCATGGAAGTCAGTGGGAGTTCTGCTTGTAGAGCACTTGCAGGATTAGGCCTGTTACAAAATTGTTCTTGGCTTCCTAAGCCCCTACTTCCAGTGTTAAATTCCATAGTAAAAGACTTTCTGCACCACTGATGCTCTATATTGAGGTTGGACAGGGGAACCTCAGGCAGATTCTGCTCCATATTGAATCATGCAGTGGTTGAAAGCACTGTAATGTCTTTAATAACTGATGCATGTCTGTATGCCCGTGAATTGTCTGGAGCAGCAAAACAATGTCAGGAGTACCATAGACCCAGACCCTGATCCCAGTTCACGTGGCAGATTCCACCTCTCCAGTCCACCCTTACATTTCTTGCATAAAGCCTGATTATTCAGAGATCACAGAGGGAAGAGTACTTCACCCTGTCATTGGTAGCAATATTCAAGCAACACTCCTATAGTGTTCAATAGAAATTTTGTTTGAGTAAAGCCTTCAGCATTGGACTCGAGGTCTGTCTTTTTTGTCAGACCACATTCATATCCCTTGCCTTTATGGTAGTGTTACCCAAGCTTTACTTTATTTTATGGATAAAAATAAACAGATAAAAGAGTAAGCAGATGTATTAAATTAACAACATAAATAGCAACATAAATACTTGAAGGGGATGGGGTACAGAGGGGACTATCCCCTCCTCCCCCCAGTAGATGCATTTCTCCTGATGTTTCTGGGAGTGGCAGGTTCACTGAAGGGAGAACAGAGCAGTACTAAAATTTACAAAGAGTCTGGTGGCACCTTAAAGACTAACAGATTTATTTGGGCATAAGCTTTCGTGAGTAAAAACCTCACTTCTTCGGATGCATAGAGTGAAAGCCCTAACACGGCTACCCCCTGATACTTAACACGGCTACCCCCTGATACTAAAATTTAATTACTCCTGTAGAGTGTTCAAGCAGCTACAGTTAATAATGTTTGAGCAGTTCCAGTCTAAGAAGCCTTTTCTCTTCTCCCTATATGTGCACAACTCCCATTGACATTAATAGGAGATACATGTATGTATGCAGTAGAGAACAGAATTTCTGCATTCAGTGCTGAGTTTAAGTCAAATATGGAAAATATGCTCTGGCCTGACATTTGGTATTCAAATGGGAATGGCAAACCCAAACCCCAAAGAAGAATAAAAGAGCTGTTTTAGGAAAGGGTTAGTCACTTAAAAAGCTATGCTAAACAAGATACAACTAGGACTGCAATTAGTATGGTTCCTTTCTGGGCTAAACCCACATTTGGGAGTTTTCCAGGGAAGCAGCATTGCCTACGGGTGACTTTCAACTTGGCTATTTAAGTGGCTGGAAATTTTCGGTTTAAAAACATTTTATTTTAATCAAAGCAAGGGTTTTTACAGAGTGAGCATAAATCCTTATGCATCAAGGGAGGATTCACTCCTATAGAGCTCACTAGAAAATTGTGAAGAGCATACTTTGTGAAGTATCCATTATTGATTTATTTAAAATGTATGGCAATTTAACTTAACAAGGAAGAAAGTGCCAGTCATATGCATTTGTAATACCAGGAATTATATTATATTTTAACATTAACTTACCATACAGTAAAATGTTCCTGACTTAGGAACATCACCCTTATTTCCATATAGTCAATGGAATGAGCATGAACAGATAATTAGTCTGAAGAGGCAGCAGAACTTCAGAGAGAAGAATTCATGCTTGTTGCCAGATTCTTCCTGAGGTGCTCAGGCTTGGGAATCAATGAAATTTCAGCGGCAACAGAAAGAAGCTGGTCCACCTAATACCAGAAACTTAAGGTGAAATCCAGATTCCATTGAAACCTATGGTACAGCTCACATTGACTTCAGTGCGATGACGGTTTCACCCCAATGTTTGAACTGATAGCTCTGCAAGAGAAGGGGACCTAAAGTGTAGGAAAGAAATTTTCACATTATGGGCCTAATGCCAGAGTTCTTGGTCATTAAAAATTCTGATCTCTTTCAACTAGATTCTCTGCTATGGTCTGACTACTTCATGCCACTCAGACAGCACAAAGTAGCCCACTGCCGGCTTTAAATTGCTAGTGGAGAGTCGCTCATGCATAAGGGAACTCACTGCTGGTGTAAACACGGTGGAGGCAGCTCCTGTGCCATGGGGGCATTCCAGGCAAGGGGTGTGTGACAGACATGAGATCATGGCATAAGTGACACCAGAGTCAGGTTCGCACAGGATTGGGAAAGCAGTTCTCATCTCTCTCTTGCACCCAGTGAAGTTGTAAATAGGTGAGAAATATATCCACCAGTTTAGGGCCTGATCCTGTGATCAATATTCAAGCAACACTCCTATAGTGTTCAATAGAAATTTTGTTTGAGTAAAGCCTTCAGCATTGGACTCGAGGTCTGTCTTTTTTGTCAGACCACATTCATATCCCTTGCCTTTATGGTAGTGTTACCCAAGCTTTACTTCATTTTATGGATAAAAATAAACAGGTAAAAGAGTAAGCAGATGTATTAAATTAAGTAAGGGTGAAATTCATTCCTGTGTATACAAGATAATTTAGTTCAGATACCCGTTTATCCCTTGGATAAACAATATTGGTAATAATACCCAATGTAACAAATTAAGAAAGAAATTATGCCTGATAAATTACATCTCAGTTTATTTCTGTCTTTATTTATGCAGTCAATAGACTCATTAAAGTCTATGGTAGGAGTTTATGTACATCGAGCACAGAATTTACTTCTGTTTTTTCATAGCACTTTAAAAATGTATACTTAGTGTAGCTGCTTAAATATGACTGGATCCAATTTTCTAACTTAAGTGCATTAAAGATACTCAAGAGAGTAAGAGTACATTTTTCAAAATGACATAGGTGACATAGGTGCTTTTGAAAATGTCACCCAATATCTGAATTTAGACCACTAAATACCCATTTAGGCAACTAGGTGCTGATTTAGTATTTTAAAGTTGCATCAGTGTAACTGAAAGGAGAATTTGGCCTGCCCTATTGTAGCCATACAGGGACTGCAATGTGTGTTCTGAATGAATGAAATAGCTTCATATTAATAATAATATTTATGATTACACCCGCTTATATGATTGCCAACACCATAGCATCTGACACACTTAAATTTGGGTCAATGAACAGTTTCAGAAAAGAGGAGCAGTTATAAAATTACTCCTGCAGTACGCACCTTTAAAGCAGAGCAAATGGATGGGCAGCTGTATTCCCAGACTTTCACATTAATTTGAAGGTCAGTCTGGGCAATGAAAGCACATCTACCAGTGCTATGTGAATGTGATTTGAGCTGTGATATATTATTGCTCTGTGCAGTACAATAAGAAAAACAGAAAGGAATGTTACAACTGATTGAAATCTACCAGCATTATTTCCTTTGTTCTTCTGATTTCATCTCTCTGATAGTTATTTAAATGACTTGTGGTGAAACTGAATTATTCTAATTCACTTCAAATCACACTCAACAGCAGCTCAACAAATGTATTGACTACATTATATTTTGGCATTTTGCCATAAGGAATTTTTTGGCTTGAGAAGCATTGTGGCTTTTGCCTAAATCTAAAACAATAGAGTTTTACAGATTAGTCCCACTTCTGAAAAGAGAGAGAAGTTTTCTTTAATATTCCTGCAACCAAACTCCTCATGACAGTTGACAGGTCTATATTTCTCCAGATCAAAAATATAGAGAGGGGAAAGTATCTGTATATAATGAGTTACCAGGGGAGCTTACAATACCTCTATCCTACAATTAACACCCAAAACAAATGCTTTCCTGGAGTTTTAAAGCTTCATGAAATATAATTATTGTGACCTCGTTTTCAGCACAGAAGAGGATGTTGGTTAAAAATTCCATGTAATGAATTAGGGGATGATGGGAGAATTACAGAGCCACCAAAACTGTTAACTTGAAGACATTTTATGATTTCAATAACTTGTTGCTTGATTTGAATGATATCAGTAAAAAATAGTTTCATGTTTAAAAAGGGATATGCATGTACAGAGACATCCATCACTTTAGGTTGCTTCAGGCTGAAGGACACTATAATTGTATATTACAGAAATTAAAGATGGAAAAACCTGTTAGATTATTTAGTGCCTGATCCTGTGAGGCACTGAGATGTGCTGAAAACTGCCATTGCTCAGACCCTCTTAAGATCAGGCTGAAGGTGTACCCTAAATAATATAGTTATCATAATCATACTTGATAAGCTTCTTTTTACTTCTTAGATTTCCTGCAAATGAAGAACACAAGTGGGTGCCTGAGTGTAGCTTCACCTTGCTCAATATTTACCTCTTGTCTCAACAAATCTTCATGGTTCACCTCTTCCAGAGTCAATAACTACTTAATATTCTATTAACAGACTGTGGAAATAACTCTGTTTCTGCCATGGCATTGTAATTAACTGAAGATGGTGCGCCTGATTCTTCTTTTACTTATGCCAGCATAAGATAGGAGTAATACTACTGATGGCAGGGGAGTTACAGCTTTATAACATCTGTGTGATAAGAGAATTGGGGACTTTAACCTTATTCTTAAGATTTCAGAACAGAAATACAAACCTTTGCTCAAATTTTAGTTTAATATTTTAGTTCAACTCTCTGGGTCAATTTTAGAAGTATCGTCAGCTGACAGAGCAAGCTTCTAGCGTGGCCTGCCTACTGGTTTAGGGACAATGAAGAAGATAGTAAGGGGACTATGTGGAGCTCTGCTATGCAGATTAACAGTCACTGTATGGTTCCTTAAGAAACCCACATTCTCAAAATGGCCTTCAATCTGTGTAAATCAGTTGGCTTACATAACCATAACCACCTACCATAAATTAGATAAGCCTGGGCTGCTTTAACTTACATCAGGGTCAGGGCTAGACCAGTTTGAGAATCAGGGTCCATAATCTGCACTTGGACAGGCCCTTCACAGAACAAGAATCCACTTTCACTCAGAATCCTCTCAAACATAGCTGTAATACCACAGAGTAATAAGACTTCCAAACTAGCCACTTTATTAGTGACTAGATTCTCCCACCCTGCAGTACTCAGGGCCGGCTTTAGGCCAATTCGACCAATTCCCCTGAATCGGGCCCCGCCCCTAACAGGGCCCCACGCCCAAGCCCCAGTACGGTGTACCGGCAAGAGCCGGTGTGCTGTACCCGGGTGGCCTGGCTTCCCCAGGGCTCCAGCGGCTATTTAAAGGGCCGGGGTGGTGGAAGCAGGGGAGCCCCGGGCCCTTTAAATAGCCCCGGGCTGCTGCTGCTGCTACCCCAGGGAGGGAGGAGGAGGAGGAGGGGGCACTTACCGTACAGGGTGGGCTGTACCCGCACCCTCTGCCCGCACCAGCCCCACACCCCCTGCCCTACCCGCAGCCAGCCCCGCACCCCCTGCCCACATCCAGCCCCTGCCGCACCCCCTGCCCTGTCTCCAGCCAACCCCTGCCACACCCTCCATGTGGCCCTGCCTGAAGCCAGCCAGCCCACCCCACACACCCCTGTCTCCAGCCAGCCCCGCACCCCTTGCCCTGCCTGCAGCCAGCCCCATGTCCAGTGGTGCCCTGCAGTTCCCAGGGCAGTAACCCTGCACACCTGCTTCAGTGAGGGGGGCAGGGAGCAGCTGGGACCCACACATGTGCACACACCACCAGGGAGTGGCGGGGACCCACACATGTGAAACTGAGTTCAGGCCCATCTTTTTAAAAAAAACTTTAGGTAGGGTTAACATACATCCGTATTTTCCCGGACATGTCGGGCTTTTTGGTTCTTAAATCGCCGTCCGGACGTATGGTAACCCTATTGGTACAAAAAAAACCCCCAAACCATGGCACATCCCTTAAATCAGAACTTTCTATTTCTATAGGGAATCGGTTGCTAAGAAATGAAAGGCTTTTTTTTTTTTTTTTTTTTACACTTTTTTTTTTTTTTAAGTCATCCCTGCCGGGGTCCCGCAAAAAAATGTTCGAATTGGGCCCCACACTTCCTGGCAGCCGGCCCTGGCAGTACTGCTCACTTTACTAAACAGAGTGTGTTCTTGGTGAATCCAGGAGCAGTGGGGACACATGTGCCACTCCCCTTTCACCCTAGGTAGGTGGGGGGAGAAGAGGAATGTGGGAAACTCAGCTCCTGTTGATCCACTGTTGACATAGGCCCTTGGCATGACATTGCGCAGTAAGGGGTATGCCTCCAAGTATCAAACAGCATGGGGCTCCCTTCATCTCATTTCTCCAGCATGGATGACAGGATTTGGCTGCAATTTGGCTTCCTGATGGATCCCTGATCAGGTCTGGCATGTAGAGAGGGTGTTACCCTTACACCCATGCTCAGGTTTGTAGAATCCAAGGACACTGGTGCCCAGTTGAAAGCCACACTCGAACAACCCTGCCACATACTTCAGGGGGTGGTGATAAATTAACAAAGTTGCAGCCTCTACATTAAACTGGTGTGCATGTCTTATTGTTTCTGTGTCTGCATCAATCAGCTCTGGCAACTAACAATACCAATTGAGAAAGTCAGGGGAAAAAAAAAAAAAAAAGGATCCAAACACTCGGACTCTTGGAGACTTTCAAAAGCCGAGATCCAGCTCTAAATTTCCTACATGTCCCCAAACTTTCTAATTAAAAGATTTGATTCAAATAATCCTGAACTGTATGGACCAGATCCTAAACTGGTGTTAATCAGCATAACTCTATTTACTAAAATAGAATTACTAATTTACACCAGGATCTGGGCTGCATTGAAATACTTAGAATTTGCAGACCATTTGCTATGGATACAGATTGTCCCAGTCTACTTAATTTTTAAAATAAGCAAAGGAATATCAAGTCACTGAACAAAGAATAAACACAGCCTGTGTTATATGTCAATAGTCATAATTTCTAAGGCAGGACTGGCCTAGATGGTGTGAAGAAAATAAAATGACAGTATTTTTAATTAGTGTTTAAGTGATAATACTTCAGTGCCTATATCTATACCCGGAGACACTTTTCTTCACATTGTGACTCCAACCATAGCATCACTAACATTTGCTATGGGCATGTGTGCAGTGGTTAAGTGTAAAATGTTAAATTGGACATGTGGAAGGTCTGAGGTTGGAAGTAAGATTTACTTTACAGGGTTAAATAAATACGGAGTGTGACTTCTGTTTCTTCTTGATGGAAATGCAGAGGACGTCAGAGTTGTTTATGCAATATTGTGACTGTGTGGGTACACTGCTAAACTTTCCCTTGACACATATTGCCTTTAAAGGGTTTGTCAGTGAATTTTCCATGCAGGCAACTTACCTATATGTTTGTAACACAGATGGCTCAATACCGATATCCTGTATACATGCCTACCTTTCACAATTGAAACAACATTGTTCCTATGTAATTACCTTTTATTTGTACAAGTACGAGAGCAGATGCAGGATCACAATTTATTGTAACAAAGAATTTAAGTTGGCATTTTGCCCAGTCTTCATTTACTAAGTCTGAACACTTTTCCTCTGGAGTCTGTAAAGTAAAGGAAAAGAGGGAAAGTCATTTAGCCAGTGCACTCATTGCTTACAGCACTCTTGTTATTGCAGAGGTTGTTGAAGTCATCAATAATATTAAAAAAAACAAAACAATTTTTTTTCTTTAAAAAGGGGATGGGTGGAGACAAAAACAATAAAACAATTAAAAGCTATAGAAGAATCCATTTTAAGGGGTTCTTTTTGATCCATTTAATAAGAATTCCTAATTAATAACAAGCACAATTTTAATAACATTTGTTATCCAGAGATCTGCAGGGCCTATTGTGTTAGTGGAGAAGCCTATGAATTTGGCAGGAACTCCTATCTGCACTAGACTAGGGACAGAGTGTGCAGCTTGCCAAGTTTCATCTGCCGAGGTAGTGGCAATGTACCAGGCCTGGTGACACACATTATGTAAATGCAGTTAAGGGGAAAGCAAACAGCCAGTTGCAGGCAGTGGTGTAACAAATGAGACTTCATGTGTGTATCACCACTGATGAGGCTAAGAAAACTGTCATTAGGGTACTTAACAGAACCAACATGAGACCTAGACACACAAAAGCTAAGCTAAATCACCTGAATCCCCTTTAAGTGGAATTACCATTTTTATTAAGTTGCAGTTATTGCTACTAAGTATCACTGGTTTAAATCTGTTCCCTGGGAGATGTCCCATTAAATAGATTTCCAGAGAAAGTATGTCTGAATTAAGTATAGAAGACTTTTAGAAGCAACTTCAAGAGGCTATTTTTTCAAAAAAAGTATGCAGCAATTTAGACACATAAACCCCATTGTCAATAAATCTGACAGTGGATCAATGATTACTTTTAACATCTTAGAATACAAAATTAGCATTTATGTATGAATAATATTTGAATATATTCAGTGTCCAGCTCCATACCTTAGTGCGACTTACTAGTCTTCCCTGATTTTGATTACCCAGGTATTTCTTAAAGTTTCCTTTTGGACTGGAACGTATTGCATATACAACCTGATCTCAGCTGATCTTTTGCAAAAGAATCATACAGAGCTCCAAATCGCCTGAGTTGTTGTTGGTACCCACCTCTGCTTGATTTCTGTTAATGTTCAAGCTGAGAGCTGTTTTGGAGTCCAGCCAAGTAGAATCTGCTTTGAACTGCAACCCTATTGCATGTATTTCCAAGAAGAACTTGCTGTCATGCCGCCTGGTGTTGGACACAGCTAAGAGTGTCAATCTTGGGTCAGACTGCCAGAATACAGGGCATATACCCCAACTTGGTGGGTAAACTATCATAAGACTTTACTGAGCCAGTAACAAATGTGTGCTTCCAAAACACTATACTAGTTATTATGAAGCCACAGACAGGCCCCTTCAGGCCCTCTAGTCCCTCATGCATCATCCAGACAAACTAGACTTCTGTGATAAATGATTAATAAAACCAAAAATCAATATATTAAGTTCTTCCAGTTCCAAAAAAAAAAAAAAAGACACTGACCCCAGGTCAAAATATAATTCAGATCTTACCCAAAAACCACACTGATAGCCAATCCTTTAGTAAATTAAAAACGAAAGGTTTATTAATAAATAAAAAAGGAAGCATTATTAGAAGGTTAAAATGAATGATATACATTACAGTTGATTTCAGAGTCTGTAGATGACGATAATAGCAGTGATGTGAAATCTGCCTTTTTGTACTAAGTCTCTCTGGTTCATCCCAAATATTGGGGTCTTCAATCCATTGTTCAAAGCTCTCCTTTTGTTAGAAATCATTGTTCAGAGATGTGGAGCAGGCAAGAGACAAGGAGATGATGCCACCGTATCCAACTTATACCCCCCAGTCCATTGGCATGGAAAGTTACTGTCTCAAACATGGAGTCAGGGATCAC